>NC_134371.1:41370882-41671029 GCF_035582795.1 Mycteria americana
GGAACATGGACAAGGACCTTGTGGGGGAGGAAGGAAGAGAGCCATATAGTTTATATAAGATGCAGAGCTATTTCAATTTAACTGTCTAGGGCTCTCAGACTGCAGTGCTCTAGCCTGTGGAGGCTGAAAAGCAGTTTCAATGCTATTGTGCTAAAATCCTCTTGTTCTGGCCATGCAGTTTCATTTAACTCTTAAGGAAATAGTGCAGCAACCGTGGAAGCAAGGGAAATGTAAAAAACATTATTTTTCACCAGAAGGTACATAGCCTCCTCTCTCAGTGATCCAGACAAGATCGCACCAGTACCATGCAAAAGGGTGTTCGCTCTATTTGACCTACATTGCTCATAACAGAGACTACCAACGCATTTGGTCGTTTCATGGCCACATTATACAGTGTCTCAGAACTATCTGATGCTCAGTTAGAGGTGTTTGGGCATTCTTTTCCTTTGTTATTGCTAGCTGATGAGCTCCTGGTCCAGTGCAGCAGCTGTCATTAGTCTGTCTGCATAAAACTATTATTTTATCCTGTGTCTGTTTTTTCCAGTCCTTGAAGTTATCCGTATCTTCCAGGACACTGTTCAATCCCCCATTGTGTTGACAGTACCTCACAATTTTGTGTTATGGGCAGAAACAAATTTAACTGGCAAGTTCACGCTGTTTTGTTTCAGTAAGACAGATCTATTGGACAGTTTCATGGTGAAATCCTTCAAGGCTGCTAGTTCTTCTTTCCATGTTATCATTTATTTATCTGTTGGACAGTTTTTTACTGTACCATTCTTTCATTAATATCCATCTTTATAAACTTAATTGCCAGTCTTCTAAGGGTATCACTTTGCTGAACCAAAGACCTGTCAAGTTTCCCTTAGTCAGAAAATCAGTTAACTTATTGAGTCTAGCATAGCATGCTCTGCCTTTTTTTTTCTTAAATTATTTTTATTTAAAGTCTTTCTTTAGAAACATGTTCAGAAGCCTTGCAGACAGTCATGGTTCGACTAACAAGCCCGTACTTGCATTGCTTTTCTTCCCATTTTGTTCAGTGTGGGCGCTGCACTTGCTGTTCCACAGACCCAAGTACCATGCTGATACCTTCATACTGTGATTTTGCACCCACTCCGTGGGCAATAGCAGGAGCTGCTGCGTTAGCCCTGCTTGGAACTGATGACTGGATATGGGTGTATAAAAGTGATACTTCTAGGAGATTCTGCACAATGGATCTTTCTTTTTTTGAGGGTAGCAATTTATTCCCTCACTGCTTCCCTTCACATCTCCTGTCCTGGTTAGGAAAGAATGATAATGATACAGTAAGTTTTGCTTCACCTGAGACAGTTGGTACAAGAGTACAATAACTTTGTCTGTGAAAGCTGGGTAGCCAAAATACTTTGCTCTGAGGAACCTAATGGAAATCATATTGTCAAATAGCAAGCTTCAGGGCCAATGGCTCAGGTTTTCCCCTGCTTGGGTCTGGATGACAAGAAACTGCCCATGGCAGCCATGAGGAGCTGAAAGCAGTAATTCATGCTCCTGTGACACAGCATTTTCTCCTTTGATGTTATCAGTAAGTTGCACCCTGAAATACAGCCTGTGATTCCAGACCACGGTCTTTCCTCTGTGCCTCCTTTGCTGCTTGCCTGGCCACTGACTGGTTTTCCTTTTCAGGGCTTTTCATTTTTATACTGGTTCAGTTCCCATTCCTCTTCCAACGCTTCCAAACATACAGTTGCGTTCCCTCAGGCTAGTTGATCTATTAGTGCATGTTTTGCATAAGACTTCACTTTCTCCAGGCATGGTCATTCATGGTTCATATGAACCATGGTTCACATTACTGTAGATTTTCTTGCTAATAACCATTGCCTCTGCAGAAATAAGAATTGTTTAATGTGGAATATGTAATTATCAATTGAAAAACCTGCACCCTCTCAGATGCCTTGTCAACACTTCATCTCTCGGAATGTGTAGTATCCAGAAAACTGTGGTGTTAACCTTTTCTAGTACATGCTGAACATGTGAAAAATCAGTCCTTTTTTGTGTTTGCATGGGATCTTTGTTCACTGTGATTAATGGTCCACTAACAGTGTCCAATACAAGTTCAGTGCAATGTACAAAGTGCCTTTGATGCCAGACATTCTACAGTGCTGTGCAGAAACTAAAGCTAATAGTTGTAAGCCTGAGAGGACTGGAATGTTTTCAATTTACTTTTAAACAAATGACTTTATTGTGCCATTCTCACATGGGAGTAAATTCCACAGCCTTAGTGCCACATTAGACAAAACTTTTTTACCTGCTGATTTCTGTTTATACTTGGAGAAAAGAAATTAACCTTGGTTAGGGATTGGGGAGAATAGGACAGGACTATTAAACTCAGTGGGAATTTTGCCAGGGGCTTCACTGGGAGCAGAGTGGGATGCAGGAGTACAAGGATGTAGCTGAAGGATGATTTGTGGTGCAGAGTGGAGTTCAGGAATTCTGTGTGTCTGAAAATCAAACTTGTGAAGGGCACCTGTAGGAAAAGCTTTAAAACTGGTTTTGCCACTCCTGAAGTGTAAGGAAGTGGTTGTTGCAGCCTGAGTAAATGCCAGCAGGTATTGGGAGAAAGATTCCTAGTGACTGCAGTTGGAGATGGATAAGGCCCAACTCCTGAAAGGAACAATTCTCAAGTAAGTAATGGGTGTCTGTAGCCATATAGGAATGACATCTCTTGACCTCAAGGAGAGAAAGTGTCTCTGAACTCACCACATTGCTATTGTAATGGCAAAGACTTTCAGACCAAGACAGGGAAGTTTTGAAAGAATGAGTCTTTAATGCTTATAGGATGGTCTAATACCACGGATTTGTAAAAATATAAAATACTTGCAAAATGCCTAAGTAAGGAACATGGATCCATTCAGCATTGCTCCAAGTGTGAGACCCTCTAATGCTAGTAAGTGCATCATAGTCTTCTGATAGGTATAATACAGAACCCATTCCAGTAACTCCTTTCGATTGAAACATGAGTGTACATTAATTACTAAAACCAAGAACACTGGATTATTTTTTTATAACTCCTCACTAGGCTTTTTTTGTACTAAGCCTTTTTTTACAAGGCTTTTGTTTTGTGCATGTTACATGGTTTTATTGCTTTATAAATCCATAAGCAATCAAGAAAAAGTTTGACTTGTTTTGACTAATGTTTTTACTTTTACTTTGGCCGTCTACAATTCATTAGTATTTTATGTTACAGGTCACTGCATGGAAATCCAAATGGAAGAAATTACAAGTTTAGGTGATGCTTAGGTAAATGCAATTGCAGAAATTTTACAAATAAATCCACTGACCTGAAAAAAGCTTTAGAGCCTTTTGTCTTCCTCTGATGTTTCTAATCACTGTCTTGTCTTTTCTAAAATAATAGCTCATCTCTGTGCAATGGCTTCCCATAAAACCTTACCTCGGTTACAAAACGAACAATGTAAATGGTGCAAATCATTTTGCAGTGTCCTCAGAGCCCTAAAGCCTTTGCTGCCACTGATTTGGCCTCTAGAGGAAGATACACCTAAAACTTTTGTAGACTGTCAAGAACGATAGGGAAAAGGGTCTGAGAGCTATTTCCATTTTGACTTTTAAGGCAGGGAAGGTCTGTCCAGTTGGTTTCTCCTCACTTGGTAGCTTCCATTTTTCAAAAAAATAGTGTATGTTGATCATTACTGAAAAGAAACCAGTATGTATATAGAGGGCGACAGCTTTCACATAGCCAAATGCTGCCATGAGTTGAAACTGAGATCAGGAGTGTTACTCGGCAGTGCTGGGAAGCTCATGGGGCAAAGGCAGTACTGGTTCCTTGCCAGGTGATGCCTGTATGTGGTTTATTTCCATGAGCAGAGCAATGATTTTGTTACAAATCTGGATTTTCTAGAAAGTGCAAGATGTGTTTCAGGAGTTGTAAGGCGTCTCTCCCTGCAGCAGGGAAGAAACCATGTAGGAGAAGGCGGGATCGCTTTTGTTTAAACCAGGCTGAATGTTACTGGGCAGCAGCTCTCCATCCTGTCCCAGCAGCAGGTGCCCAGCTGCCTGCTTCAAATGGGAGATGTGACTGCAGCGAGGGAATATCACCAGGGCCTGAGGCTGTATTAGCTTTCAAGACCCAGTAGAGTAAGGAGCAATTATGTGCTTTTGCCTAAGACTCCTCAAACTCTCTCTCTAACCCACTCGCTTCCTGCCCATCTGGAAAGGCAGGCCCCTCACTTGCAAAATGTCTTGGGGAAAGAGAGGAGGAGGGAATATGCTGCGGTGGAAGCATCTCATCCCCTTTGTCTCCCAAATGCCTGTCTACAGTAGGGATGTTATCTGTGCTTAAGGGTGGCTCCCTGGGGGGCCCCAGTTGACAGGCAGACCAGTAAGGAACACATGCTCTGAAGCCAGAGGGTGTCTCAAATGAAATGATATTTGAATCTCGCCATGCAGGTCTTAATAATCCATGAGTCTTAATATGGCCATGAGGCTATAAATTCAGGGATTTTGACCTCAAAGTCTTTGAGTGTGTTTAAAAATAGCTCACCCATCCTCATTTTATCACTTCATATACTCTGACACAATTTTGGAACCTGCCTCCATCCCATCTAGCAGGGGAACACTATAATTAAGAATCAGTTTTGAAAGGCTTGTTCTCTCTTAGCTTAAGGCAGAATAAGGCTTTATGTATTTTGCAGGAGATTATAAACAATTCATCGGCTAAAATTAGCAGTAAAAAGGGAGCCCCAGTTCTTTCCTGCGCTGTGGTTTGTACCACAAAGACTTAGTGTTTTTAAATCATGACAGAGCTCTCTAAAAACCTTGAAAGCATATTATGTATGTGTCACTTTGGCTCAGTTAGGAATAGTCTCACCTCTAAGCCAGAAGGCCATGGGTTCAAATTCCATGCCCGCCCTTGGATTTAGCTGTCTCACAGTAATTTTATTACAGAAAACATTTTAAAGTAGAACCATAGGGGAAGAAGAGTGAAACTTTGGTATCTGTAACTGCACTGTGAGACATTCAATCATTGGGATGATAGGTTAAACCACTGCTCTTACTACCCAGCTTTGCTCAGCAGGCATAAACCCTCTAAAAAGAGAGGGGCTAGCCCTAACAGTGTGGCAGTTTTTTCTCTTCTTGACAAAAACAGTTCTAATCCTTGGGACTGTGTGTGTGAGCTACTGCTCCCTGTCTGAAAGAAGTTTGTTTTCATCGTGCTGCCACAAGGACGGGGTTCCTTGATTGTACATTGCTGTGCAAGAGCTGAAAAATGAGAGATGTCAAATGAGTCTTGACTTTACCTTTTGCTGCTGACCAGTAACAGAAGGGGGGGGGAACCAATCCTTTGAACTGATAATGCCATAGGTAATTTAACAAGTTAATTTTTTGCAAAAATATCCAACTTAAGTGTGAGATTAGGGTTGTTTGTGGCAACAATAAAGCCACAAAGATCTTCACTGCAATAAAGCCTCAAAGATCTTAACTGCAAAGGTAAACTCCCCATTGTGTCTGCTTGGACCTCGGGGTAGAGTGCTAATTACTGATGTCCTTTAACTTCCCCATAGAGAGGAGGTCAGAGTGACTTAAGGTTTAAACTTTATAGTTTCATTTTGGTTTGTGCAAACAAGCATGTGGTCTTATAACGTGAAGCATTTATGTTTGCTGCTTACAGACATGTGTATTAACTTACCAGAATCTCACTGTCTCTTAAATACAATTTGCTTTTATTTTAGGGAGGAAAAAAAAAATATCTTTCATTTTCTACTTGTTTTGTAGAATACTTAGAAGCGGTTTGGCATTTTTATACAAAATGGAAGCCATGTCATAAAGCAGTATCTAATTTCATTTGGTCCAGGATTATGTGCAGCATAATTGCTCACAACTCGTTTCTTCCCCTGAAAATAATTTTACCCAATAATTTTCAATTTCTGTTCTTGCGGCATGAATCCAAAATGCGCCTGGATAGATGATTTTCTTTTGTTTAGCAATATTTGTTACACTTCAGTAAAGCTCTCAGTGTCTTCAAATTCCTATTCTGATCTGTTTTGAGGCTTTTCTGCTACAGGAATGTTGCAGCTCAAATTTTTGCTTGTAAAGTTAAAGGAGTTCTTAAATGGGGAGTATGGATGGTGGTGATCATTGACACTCCACTGGGGTAAGAGTTCCTGCCAGAATTTGTAGACCACTGTCACTCTGCCTGAGGGAGGGCTTATGGAAAACCCATTAATGTGTATGAGAGCTTTGAATCTTAGGACCTGAATTATCAAATGAAATGTTTTGACAAGAACTCTGGCCAAGATATGTTTGGCATATGTTTAACATCTGAGAAAGGTAGATTTATCTACATAAGATGCTGGTGGTTCTTGTATGTCCACTTGCTAAATTAGATTAAATATATTCCTGTTATTAATTTTTTTTCAGATAAGCAATTACTGTGGGTGCTACAGAGACTATGAGAATTGGGGCAAGAGATGGGGGGATAATCCATCTTGTCGTGGCAGGAATGTTGGCCCATTTAGTCACATCTGGGATGCGGGTGGGGTGGTCTGTGAGTTGGTAATGGTCTGTCAAAAACAGGGGTAAAGGCGGGGCTAGCCAGCTGGCTTGCAAGGGGAGGTGTCCACAAGACAGATTTCTGTACTAAGATGCAGTCCATGCTGGGAGAAAAAGATTGAGAATCCTTCCCGTAGAGCCTGGCTTAGCAGTATTGACGGAATGTGAGGCAAAGGGGAAAGGAAATGGTGCCGCTCCGGAGCACAGTGATCCAACTGTGTGAAATCAGTGTGGGTGCTATTAAAATGCCATCTTCCTCTCCCTTCCCCTTTCCTTCCTCCCTCCCTCCCCCTCTGCTGTCAGCCTGGCCGAGGAAAAGTCAAATAACGTACGACTGTGTTCCTTGGCATCACAACTGCAATTTCCCTTTAGGGGCTTCAAACTTGAGAATGGGAGGTTTTAAATCTTGCTGATTCGTGCTATTCCAGCAAGCATATGTGTGAGGAGAAAGAACAATGCCAGTTCTGAACAGAAATCACAAGTGAGAAATCATTGCTGCTAAATCAGGTGTTGCAGAGGCCAGTGGAAAAATCAGATGCTAAGAAGAGTAGGAAATTACTTTGTTTAGAGCTGGGAAGGTTAATGAGAATGAATTAGAAAGTGTTCTCTGTGTATTCAGCCCCTAAGGATTTGAGCAAAGTTAGAGGGATTTATTTACTGATTATCCAGACTATACAACTGGCGATAAGATTAAGTGAGGAATTTTGGAACATGCTGACATTTCTTATTTGCATCATTTACTATGGAGATCATTTGTCGGTACTGCACTGAGTTTGTGGTGAACCAGGGCTTAGTCTGGCCCAGCAGAGACAGATCTGGTACTTCTCATGGCTCGAGGGATGTGGGGGTGAAAACAGTTTAACGTCCTCTTTTGCATCTTGGAGGGGAAACATCAAGTTTGTCTAGGTGCTTATCAGAGGAGAATTTCAGAATATTTTCCTAGACATCATTAATTATGGAAGAGAGTGCACTTATAGGTGACACATTGCATTAGATCAACTAAAAATAAAGGACAAGGCTGTAATTTATAGAGCCCCTGCATTGGATGCTGTACAGAGCTCCCCCACTACAAGGCCTCCTCCAAGTCCGTCCCTCCCAGCATGCACACAGATATGCACACTGCCCTTCTCCTCCTGTATTCAAATTTCTTTAAACCAGGCTGCTGTGTACTGAAAAGTTACTATCTCAGCTGGAAGAAATGAAGGGGGACCATGAACAGGAGTTCAGTACAGGATCAAGTTAAAACAGAATTGTGATTTTTATTCTTTATTCTGGGTGCCTGCCACTAAAATGATCACATTTTGTGAAAAACGTGCAACTCTTCTATATTATACACAGACACATGAACTCATAAGCTATGCTTTAAACATGTAATCTTGGGCAATGTGTTTTCCAAGATTTGCCTTCGCCAAGCCATGCACTGAGCATGCACTTGCCCCATTTTAATCTCACAAAATAAGACAATTCCTTGTCCCTAAAGGAATCCTTCAGCTGAGTCTTGTGCACTGTTGCTGGAATAAGGAAAATTTTGTTAGTGACCCTCTCTTGCATGGTTACTGCTAAGTAAAAGTCCTCAATAGTGATCAGTTCTGCCAACATTTCCTCTAAGAATGGTTTTGGTAAGGAGGTAAATAACAGAGATGAAAGGCAAGGTGTTATTTCAGTCTTCGTGATGACTCTTAATACTTCTCTGATCAGCATCATGGATGACTAATTCTCCTGCTTTCTATTTTCATCATCTTTGGTAGAAGCTCCAAGACTTCTATTTGTTTTCCTTCTTATGGGAACTGCATACCACAGCCAGTAGCTTTAATCCTTTAATCCTCAGATGTTTGGTTGATGCCTCCACCCATTGATTACCTCCTTTCACAGCAAATGATCCTGTTCCCTTCACAATTAATGTCCACTGCTGGATCAGGCTGCTGTCTTTGGGAATGTGTTTCATGCATTTGGTAACAAATGCCCAATAAATTTTAGCCTGCACATCTTCTGGGCTAATCATCACACTTCGAGTCTTCATCATCATGACTTGAATTCCAGGGTAACTCACCACTATTTGAGACTTCCCAATATCCATTGACCTCCTTCTCCACTGAAATAATGGCAAATATCATGCCAATAGTATCTCACATCCTAGATTTTTTTTCCAGTGTGCTCTTATAAATATGGGGCACTTCATGTGTTGTTATGACAAGGAAATTCTTTGACTGAAAAGTTTGCAAATTC
The DNA here is from genome assembly GCF_035582795.1 of Mycteria americana. Lineage (NCBI taxonomy): Eukaryota > Metazoa > Chordata > Aves > Ciconiiformes > Ciconiidae > Mycteria > Mycteria americana. The sequence continues at coordinate 41,379,646 of NC_134371.1, forward strand.
CAAAGTACTATTTGTTTTATAAACAAAGGTGCTGTTTTCCTTATGCCAGCCTCTTTCTGCCTTTGCTTGTCCAGCAGTCTGTTCTGAAAGGCATGAAGCAGCTGTTGGCCCCGAATCAAAACTTGCAGCGCAGGGAGGGTTATGTAAAAGTCCTTTGTGTGAGAGATGTACATGGCAGCAAATGGTGAAATTGGAGTACAGATTATTTGAGGGGAGATGGCTATTCACAGCAATGTTTTATTTTTTACTTGATTTTTGCATGGAACAAAAAGAAAAGAGAAGATACTGTCTTTTTTTGTATTTTCAGAAACACTTTGTTGCAGTGTTGTGGGCTCATAATTTCATGCTGCTTTGCACCCAGTATCACCCACTGGATGGAAGGGCTGCAAGAGGTTGTCTAGGTCTTTCCCCTGCCTTAAGGCAGGATCTCTGTACCTAGGCCATTTCTGAGGGATGTTGGTCTAATCTTTGGAGGAGATTCTGCAACTCTCCTAGTCCATCTATTTCTGTGCTTCACTGTTCTTACCATGTAACACTTTCTAAATATTTGTTTGACATCTTTTCCTATCTGCAAAGACACTCATCTCTTCCCTTCCACAGGTGGTTTCTTTTGAACTCATCAGTCCCAACTGATTTTAGCTTTTCCTTTCAGGTAATATTTTACAGAGCCCTGAACATCATCTTCAATGGTTTTCTCTGAACACTCTCAAAATTAGCCACGAATTTCTGGTAGTGTCATAACCAGAACTGGATGCACAATTCTTGTACTGATTTTATAATAGCAAGACATTGTTGACTAATACTCTGTTCATATTGCACTGTAGGCACAGTTCCTTTTCTGCTGAATTGCTCCTTAAGTGGCCATTCTCATGCTGTATGTTTATAACTGATTTATTCCCGCTCAAGTCAAATATTTTCTGTTCATAATGAATTTCATCTAGATTTTTAAACTGTTTCTCCAGACCATTGTGAACTCTGGTCCTGTCATCTAACGTATTCACATCCCCTTCCAGTTTCTTCTCATCTATAAATGTAATAAGCACAGACTATAATCCACCATCCTGAGCATTAAGGCATTAATAAGCACATTAAAAAATACAGCCTATATGAAAGTCCCCTTGATAGAGTTTTCCAGATTGACAGTGAGCCATTGACAGCTTTTCTATGGAAATGAGTATCCAACCAGTAACTGCAGGGAGGGTACACTTGCATTAATGAAAATGTCACTTGAGATAGTGTCAAAAAGCTTTACTGAGGTCTGAAATATGTAGCGTCTAATGTTAATACCTTACCTATAAGATATGAATCCCTGCTCTAAAAGGAGATTGGATTGATTTGACACGATTAGTTGTCAACCTGTTAAGGACTATAAGACAAAAGTAACTCCAAATGTGTTGGAGTTCTGGTAATCATTCCTTTCTGTCTCATAGTTCCAGATCAGCTCCTTGATTGAAGAAGGCAGGGAGAGCGCCTAATGTAGGTTTTGAATGTTTGGGGTCGTTAAAGCTATGTAAATATCTGGGGAGCAGTATGTGGATTCAGCAGAAGGTTTTAGCTAATGGTCTGTACTATACAATGTCTGTAACCACAAAGAAGAATCTAAGTAGGCGATTGTTTAAACTAATGCAGAAGCTTAAATACTTTCAAATCAAATTGAGCTAGGCTGTATCTTTCTTCTGCGTAGGTATGAAGTGAGAGTGATCGTGTGTGCAAGGGAAAGCCAGATCATAACCTCTGCTTAGAGCAGTTCAAGGCTGATAATGAAAGCATAGTAGCTGAAAGGGGAAGCCTGTGGGTGGCTCAGTAAAGGCGACAGCAGTACAAAGTCAGCAGATGCTGAAAGCATGGAAGAGAGTGGCAAAGTCACCCTCTGTGAGGGAAAAGGACAGCTTCCAAGCTACCCGGGAAATGTTCTTTTTCTGCTGCTTGCTTTGTTGTAAATACACAAAAGTAATGTATTGTCATTTACTTGTGGTTCCTTCCAGTAAGAAAACCTCACTGTGTGAAGCCATCATGTGGTTTCAGCAGTCCTCTGGCAAAAGGCACGCTATGTACAGCTGAGAGTATCTTAGCTAAATTATATATACAGCATCAAACTGCAATGAAGGAAGAATATCAAGAATCAGTTGTAAAGATTTAAGAAAAAGCAGGGGGGTTTAGGACAACTGGAATGTGCTGAGTGTTGGTGCATTAAAGAAAAACCTTACTTGGACAGGAATAGGTAAAATAGATTATATGTTCAGCAGCTGTGAATTAAAACATAAATACAATCTGGAGAGAATAATTAATTTTCAGGTGGTGGTGGTTGTTATGAACTTGCATCTGTAAATGAAAGATATGAAAGCAGCTTTTAAATGATTGGTCTCTCACTGCAGCCATGGACTTATTTCTTAGCATACAGAGCATTGTTTTGCTGCTGCTTTGACTTTTACCATTTAGTCAGTCACCTTCCAGACTGCTTCCTCTCAGTCATTTTTGATAGAATGCCTTTTTGATTACAGAAAATTGGTTGATACACTGCTCTAATGAAAATGCTAGTCAAATGCTCCTTCTTGAAACTGACATCAGGAATGTTATACAAGACATTCTTAAATATGCTGGCAGCTGCCCTGAATGTAATGAAATCATGGAAATTAGAAGTATTGCGCTCTCTGTGTGGCCACCTCAGGACTGTTTTCAGTATGTTACCAGTTTTGCTGTGAATTTCAAAAGGAATCTCTTTTCCTGAATTTTTTTTGGGACATTCTTCAACATACTTATAATTCCCACAATCAGGAAAATTATCCTGATACTCTGAGGTACTATGCCTTTTTTTTTCTTCCCCCCGCCCCCAGATTGCACATAGTTCCTCATGCCTACATCCCTTTGTACCACACTAAATCATTCCTCTTGCAGCAGAGAGTTTACAGTCTTCAGAAGACAGATAACTTTTTTGGTAGAAATGCATGTGTAGGGTGAAATCCTATTCCCACTGCAGCCAGCAGTAAAATTCCCAGAAACTTAAGTGGTTTGGATTTCACATGCCGTTTTTAGACTTCTCTTGTATGACGCTTTAGTTAATCCTTAATACATTCTTAGTACAGAAGGTATCTAAATGCAGGAAAGGTAGAAGAGTAGCAATGATGCATACTTTGTGTTTCACTAGCACCTTTGCATGCAAGGATCACAAAGCAGCTTATGAAAGACAGGTGAGATCTGCTGCAGAGCACAAGGAATGGATATTATTTTCATTGTTCTAAAGTGCAGAGAAAGTAGAAGGGAAGGACTTTATCTCTGTGGCAATGTGTATGTGTATATAAATGAAAGTACCATCCTGCCTTCCATGTTACCTTCTCTTCGTCCATGTTTTTATTCACCTATTGCTTCTCTGTAGCTTTGGTGTATTTTCATCAGATATTCTGAATCTGAGTTTTCCAAGATGAATCTAATTTTCTTTACCTGGTTTTTAGCACTCTAGATTCTTCCATGGTTTCTTTGTTGGAGGCTTACAAAAGTTCCTAAAGTAATTGCAGTTCTGTTCGTTTGAAGTAATAATATTCCATTCCTGTCAACAACTAATCGCAGTATTAAGCAAGAGTCAGCTGAATGAAAACTTAGCCCAAGTTCATATGCTGTCACTTAACACTTGCTATTGGAACTAGCAAGTTCTGGCTCGAGGATGAGGAGTACTGAAAGGGGACCGTGGCTGCCTTGGCTGCTGGGAAAGAAGACACAGAAACCTGTTTCCAGCTTCTTCGTTCTCCTTTTCTGTTCAGCATGAACATTCTGTTCAAGAGCGGTCAGAGAGATGTGAGGGTTTTCTTATGTATTCTGGTTTGCATTTATTAATTGCAACAGACTTGGAAAAGCCTTTCTAGAACGCAGAGTGGCAGGGACTTGGGCTGAGGGGTGGCTTGCACTGAAGCTAGCTAGTCACTGTGATGCTCAATGAGAAAACCAGCCATTTTGAAAGAATGACAGGGAGATGGAATAGGCCGTCTACATCACTTCTGTCTTGTTGTGATGCCCAGCTTTACCAGGCAACCTTACTCTCAGATGCTGCTGTTGGCACAACGCAGAGACGGCTTACAAAAGAAAGCCTGATAACGCTTGTAGGTGTACTGTATAGCACAGAAATCTGTTAGAAGCAGATTTCCATGTGCATGATGCGATGCAAACAAGATGGTTTCTGGCATAAAAAGCCTTCAACTGAGACATCAAATCATTAAGAATGCTATGGCCAGAAGCTTTCGTAATAAATTACTGTAAACTCATGAAAGATTGATCTTTTTTGATTTCAGAGAAAATAAACCAACAGTATGAAGTCAGCTCTATTACAGTTTCAAACAAGAGACAGACTCCTGAAGTATTATCCACTTTCTGTAAATATCACCTATGAGCCTGTATATAAAAGGTTAAATGTTTGCAGACTATTACCCTTTGCCTTAAAGATCAGACACAAATTACTATTTTTACTTTACATTCTCTTGATGAGGATAATGATAAACATCTGTCACTTTGCTGCTTAGCCAGCTAAGAATCTTACTGCAATCTGTAATTTAAACAGTGAAAAGAAAAAAAAAAAAAAAAAGGAAAAAAAGAAAAAAAAAACCATGGACAAACTGTACTTTATATAGACAGCAAAGAAGAAAAGAAAGAGAATAGAAGTCTAATGCAGGGGAACTGGGAAGGGGGCATTTTTGGTCTGCAGTTACTTGGCTAAAATCTGTGGATATATGATAGATGTATGATTTTCCATTTATTTGGCATTTCACAGGGAAAAATCACAGTTAGTTTCTTTTCAGTCCTGGAGGCTAAGGAAAATACTCAATCTGCATGCTGTGACTTTTTGGCATATGCAGTTTATTAACAAAATGATTAAGGTTTATAGGATAGTGTGTCTACTGGTGTTACAGAATTGAAAACAGTATTTTCATCAAGAGCTCTTTCAGTGTCCTCCACAGTCCCAAGATTTTTAGGAAGCACTGCTAATTATTTTTAAAGTCCATAGATTAGCTGGTTTTCCAGTAATTTGTCTGTAATTAAAAACAATCTGAACTTTTGAAACTTCTTTTACAAACATTTAGGTTTGTTTCTAAATGGTATATTGGATCTTATTTCTTAACAAATCACAACCATTGCCATTTCATTTAGACTGGACTGACCAAGCCATAGTTTACAAGGAGTAAATACAAAGTGGTCTACCTGCCAATGCTGCATGAGCAGAAGCAGACCCTGCATTAGGAGATGAAACTAGGAATCTCTTTTTGGTCCAGCAAGAACGGATTTCTTGCAGGGAGAAGCCTCTTTGGTGACATGTTTGCATATCTAGCTCTCATGGTCTTTTGCTAATGGGTTAACTACTGATTTCAGCTGCTCCAGGAATCTGTAAAGCACTAGTGATGCGCAAATTTTAGCTAAATGCAGTATCATAAATGGAGTTGTGCTGGCAGAGGTGTGGTTGGTATATAACTAGTTCTTGTTATTGGGTTATTAACTTTTTTCAAGTACTTTCTGTTTCTTCATGTTATGCTTCTAGGTACCAACAGAACAGGTTTAGATTTTATAGTTCATGCTATAAAACCATGGCTTTGGTGGTCGTTTTCAGGAAGAAGTATTATATGTCAGAGTTTGGGGAAAGAACATTGTTCTTTGTACTTTCCACATTGAAATTCCATTCTTTTGGCATCTTTGAGCCTCAGAAAGCAGTTTGATTTTCACCAAAAGGCTACTATTCTTTTTTTAGGTTTTCTTATATTTATACAGGCCAGACCGAAGCAAAGTACATACCTTTTAGCTTCCAGTTGAAGTTCCTGTTATTTTCTTTAATTAGGTCAGCTGTTTACATACAAAGAAGTTTTTTTCTGTCCAGTAAAAAGGAGACCTCTAATATATAATCTAGCCTATGTTATGCTCAGCCTTGAGCACTGGAACCAATGATGCTTTTGCTGTTATCCTTCATAAACCCTTTGTTTATATAGGTGCTATTCACATCTAATAAGTTTGAGGCTGAACTGCGGAATTTGTCACAACTGAGTCAGCCTTAAATAACAAGGATGTTTTTTATCCATAGGAGGGTAAAATTCAAAATCCAGACTTACAGTGCTGCTTTCTTGCAAGGGTCAAGCTGGCTGAATCTGAATGGTAAAAGATTTCATAATAAGTATTGCAGTAACTGATCGGAGATAATTTCTTGGGGTTTCATTTACCACCACGTGTCTTTGTCTGAAAACTTTAATATTACAAATTTGTATAGAAATATATAGTGTACTTTGTGCAAAAGGTCTTGCATCTCATATTGCATTAACCTTTAAAGGTCCAAACACTAATGTTAAACAGGCCAGTACTTCATATTTTAACATCCAGACATTCTTTGTATGAGTTACGTTGCTGGATTACTACAGTTTAAGTCCAGTTTTTTTCCCTGATATATTTCCAGTTTACTGCAGTCTGAAAGACTTGACTTTTTTTTTCTTCTGTGTAGACTGAAAATGATGAGAATGGCCAAGCAGACAATTTTTCGATGGACCCCCAGCTGGAGAGACAGGTGGAGACAATTCGAAATCTTGTGGACTCCTACATGTCTATTATCAACAAATGTATCCGAGACTTGATACCGAAAACAATCATGCATCTTATGATCAATAATGTAAGTAGCAGCCAGGGTTCTAAATTATTTTAACATGTCTGTCAAATCTCTTATGCTCAAACGCACCTCTTGAATATAGCAGCAACAACAGCATGTACTAAAAGAGAAAAACACGCTCCCATAAATGTCACACTTGGACAAAATATTCCAATCTTCCATAGCAGTAGGAAGTTCTGCAGCCTTCTCAAAGGCTGGCACACTGCCTTGAGTGCTTACTCCAAAACGCTAAAGATTGAATTTGTTTACATCTTAATCAGAATATAAGTTTTTATTTAAAGGTAAATCAAGGAATTTTTTCTTTTTTCTGTCTTGCTTTTGATATAACAGGAAAAGGGAGTTGGGAGCTCCATTTAGGCAGTCTGTGAGAGCAGCAAAGCAGAGTCGTGCTTCCTTGATTTTCAATCTGTAGCCCTTTGTCATGGTTTCTTAAAGCAGTTCTTATTTTATTTGGGTTTCTTTGTATTTTCAGGTTACCGTTTTCAAGGAATAAATCTAGAAGCCTTGGACACTGTTGTTTAGATAAGCAGATGTGGTTGGTTGATTTATTGTGTGTGTCTGTCTTAGATCTGAAGATTATTTGGTTAAAGAAATGGCTTTGAGATATCATTGTTTTTCCACTGCACTAGGATCTCAGCCTTCGCTTCCTGGCAGAGTTCTGAATGGACCTTGTTGAAAACTAAGCTTAATATTAGTGCCACTGCTGCCGTATAAATTAATAATGGAGAGCACAGCTCCTATTAGTTATGGGTAGCACCTTTTCTGTGAGGTCATCAAACCAATCAGTCTTTACAAATATAATATGCTATAAGGCAAATCTGGTTAGAAAGTAGCATTTACTTTTGACTCAGAGCCACCTCTAGCCTTCCTCTGATGGATTTCATTAGGCCTGTGGAATTTGTGTTGCACTTAAGAGTTACGTGGTTGGACAGTAAATTTCAATGGGATTTCCTGGTACATATAATACGAGAAGAATTTTTGCATGAGGGCGAGAGATATTCCATTAACTTCTCAGGTTTAGGGGAGTCAGGCTCCAAATAATGCTCTAGTCATGGGTGAGTTTTTACAAAAGAGCATGGGAACAATGGAACCGCCTTTTTTTTCTGAAATTAGCCATGCTCTAGACTTTATAGGGTGAGCATGTTCTCTCTGCTCTTCCAGATCACATCTAGCAACTTGCTGCTTTCACTTAGCACAACTTCAGTGCCTTTTGAAAGGGCTGTTTTTTTAGCTCTCATTTCATAAACTGCAGAGTTCGGTGAGCAGTTCCTTTTGAAAGTTTACATTAAATTTTCTGCCACTCACCTCCTCATATGGAATAGTTCAAGGGTCTCTGAAGTGGGTGCTTTACTCGGAAATAGAAAACTTTAAGATTTTGTACTTCGAATCTCATCAGCTGTTACACTGGTAAAGTCTGCCATGCTGGCTGACCATGGCACACAGGAACAACATACTTACAACATAATCTACCTTTCAGTTGACCTCATAGCCCATAGCTGTGTTTGGGCTTGCTAGTGATCCAAGACCTACACCTCAATCCTAGAATTTAAATTTGTGGCAAAGAATCAAAGCGTTTCAAAGGACTGTGAAGAGTGAGACTAGAAACATTAATGCACTTGTTTCTGTGCAGCATAGGCAGTAAAATACCATATTCAATTTTAAAAAATCAGCATGATTAAAAAGAGAAAGAAATGCTTGAATTAAGATTGCTGAGCCATGCCAAAAGGTTGTTTAAAGACCTGGAAAGAGTGGAGCTGTGATGGAAGGTGGGTCCTGTTAGATAGTGTGTGTGTTCCTTGGAGTCTTCAGAAGTCCAACCCATCCACCAGGAGTTAAGTGAAAACACCCTCCCTCCCTCCCCCTTAATGAGCATATTCTGTACTTCCTGCTGCCCCATCATGTTACCTCCAAAACTCTGGAAACAAATTGATCCCAAGGAGTTTGTTTCCATGACAATTGTAACCTCCCAAGTCCTCCTAGAACTTCCTTTCCACTTTGTGGGCCTGTAAATGAGCACTTATAATTCAAGGGAAGTATCAGATTCAAACTCAGTGTACAGAAATAATTAGATGTTGTCCCTAAGCACATTTTGAGGCCTAAGCCTAGATTGTTGTATTCCAAATGCATCCCTTATTCTTCCCTTAGGGTGGATGTTGATTACCTTAAAAGAAAATGCATTTACCACACAGAAGTGCATTGAGTTACCATTAGCAATTCAAACATGCACAAACAAAACACAGATTTCAGAATCTGCCTTTCATGGTGCCTAGGTATTGCAGATTATACAAGAGGGGTGGTCTTACAGTAGACAGGGTATACTCCATAAGCAGTACTGATGCTAATCTCAGCTGAGTAGAAAAACTCCAAACTACTTGTTACTACCAAAGTTAAGGTTAAGGAATGGATTGTGTTTGCATTTGAGGCAGTGATGTATGTTGTAGTCTGCCCTCTGACGAATGAAGTTCCAAGCCCATCTTACCCCACTTTGGAGTGACAGGGCAGGCTTTGTGGCATTGGCATTTCGGATGCTTTCTATGGTTCAACTTTCACCGCAGGTCTGATGTGTGTTTTAAACCATTCCTGTGAGTCTTTCTGTTTTCTAGAAAGGAGCAAAGGCATGAGTAAGTGTCACTTTCCCTTCCTTTTCCAAGCTGGAGAAAGTGGCTATTGTGGAAGACCTTCCTCTGTCTAGTACAGTGCATCTGTTTGCAGAAGGAAGGAGGCTGATCCAAGAACCATCCTTAATGCAGCGGTCTTCCCCTTCCAGAAGAGTTCAGGGACTTACTTGAGTCTCCTGCTAGTGGTAGACAGAGATCTCTCATGATAATTGTCACAGGCTGATTTTTTTCAAACAGATATTTGTGGTTTAACAATGCTTTTACAATCAGCTCTGGCTTTAATCTAATTTTAGGATGTCATCGTCGTCGTCTTTTTTTGAAGTGATGCCATTAAAATGCTCATTTCATCAAGTAGAATGTGATGCTGTTTAACTATGATATCTGTTTTTAATGTGGAGTTTTTGGCAATCATGAGGAAAGTAGTGTACTCTGGCTCTTGATCAGTACCATCTACTGGAAAACAGCATGAGACTCATGGAAAATTTTTGCAGGCTTTGCTAAGAATTTGTGCATCTCCTGTCATACGTGAATGGGAAGTGACAGTCAAGCCCAGGCAATATGGTTTTGTTTCCCTGTAAGGTCTGTCCTGGCCTTCTTTTCATTACTACGTGACCATAAAGGGTCCCATGCCTATGCAGTTCGACTGCTCTCACTGACCTCATCTGAACACAAACTTTGCCTTAGTCTAACTGTCAGGATTTAAATCAATGTTGCTAAACTAGCACAAACCCATCTGCAAACAGAGCTCAGGTTTATGTAATCACAATCTTGGGAATGTATTATTGTTAGTATCTCCAGCTCAAAAAAGCTTTATAAAGCAAAAAGCCAGATGAGAAATAGATCAGAACAGCAACGAAAGTCTCAAATGCAAGCATTTAGTAGGTCAGCAGTTGGTCTATTTACCACAGTCTTATTTAATCAGAGCACCTCTAGCTTTATATCTCTCCTAATGTGGCCCAGGTTTCCATAACCAGGGCAGGCGTGGCAGGAAATCAATATAGTAAATTAGATTACTTGGAGACTTCTCCCTTCAGTTTGAATGTGTGTGGATGGGATATTTAGAATCTGACAAAGTTGTTGGAGATGAAAGACACTGTCTACAGTAGGGTAAATTGTTGCTAAGAAAACAATTGACAGATGCTATAAAGCCTGAAAATTCCCATTCCCAGGGGAATTTAGTATCTGATGGTATTGCTAATGGCTGCCATTTATGTCTCAGCCCTTTAGAATTGGACCAAAATGCCAGCTGACTCCTGGGAGCTGTTGGGAAGCCTGTTTGAAATGAACTGTAAACATAGGTATCACCTTAGAGACACTGACCACTGTTTCCAACCATGTCCAATGTTTCAAAGACAGACACAAAAAAAGGCCACAGTGCAGTGGAGCGACTGCACAAAACCATCTTATCCTCACATGTGAATTGTCTCAGAATGTGGCTTCGTAATTGCATTAAGCCCATCTGTGTGCAGGCAGCTGCTAAAAGGTCCAGTCTATCCTTTTCCAGCTGCTCTGCCCAGCTGCATGTGCCAGCCTTTCCTTGGGCCATGGCTACACCTCAGGCTGCTGCACTGTCAGCTCAATCTGAGTTCAGCATTTTTTAGTCCCTGATATGACATAACAAAAACTGCCTGACCAGTAGAATTGATGTAAATAAAGTAGTAGGAGAAACATTAAAGTTAGATATGTCTGTCTCCTGGTTCTGTGGATCTCACGCTGTATTTGCTCAGTATTGTATTTTCAATAGGGGGTTTTTTGTTTGTTTATTTGTTTGGTGGTTTTTTTTTTTTTTCTGATGAAATAGGTAAAAGAATTTATCAACGCAGAGCTCCTGGCTCACTTGTATTCTTCTGAGGACCAAAACACTCTAATGGAGGAGTCGGCTGAACAGGCACAGAGGCGAGATGAAATGCTCCGCATGTACCAAGCACTAAAGGAAGCCCTAGCAATCATTGGCGATATTAGCACTAGCACTGTCTCAACCCCTGCACCCCCTCCTGTAGATGACTCTTGGCTTCAGCAGGCCCGCAGGTAGGAGATCCTCAAATCTGTATTGCAGTTACATTCAGGACAGACAGATATTGTCAGCATCAGCAGCTCCCTCCCTACCTGTCTTTTTGGGCAGGTACTCCTCCAGGTCTTTAATGACATTTGTGAGGGAAATCAGAACATTTTCCCACATATACATGTTCTATGGATATGTATGTGAACACCAGACAGGATATTTGCCTTGTAGAAGACCATTCAGTGGATTTATAGCTTGTCTGATGCTTCAGATAGCAGCCACTTCTGTCACCCCAATTATGTATCCACATGGCCTCTTCTTGCAAGCTCTTACAAGACTTCAGCATGTCAGGCTCCATGTCCTAGAAAATCCACTTAACAGAACATAATTAGAACTCTTAATATTAAAATCCATTAGATTTACCTCTTTGATTGTGTGTTTATTTCTGACTATCGTTAAGGCATTCTGTCTGTGGGAAGGGTAGGTGTGAGACTTAAATATGTGATGCTCTAACACTGAAAACAAAGGAAAATGCCAAGAAAAAAAAATTGCCATAGGCATAAAAAAGTGTTTAATTTCTGTTTAAAAATTAAAAAAATAAAAACAAATTAAAAAAAAAAAAACCAAAAAACCAAAACCCCCACCTTACTGAACTTCTTAAATCTCTGATATTTCACTAGATCACCTCCTCCAAGTCCCTCAACTCAGAGGAGGCCTACATTAAACAATCCCCCAACCAGACCTTTATCTGGCCGAGGACCCGCTCCTGCAATCCCATCTCCAGGCCCTCAGTCCGGGGCTCCCCCGGTCCCGTTCCGCCCAGGACCACTGCCTCCATTTCCAAGTGGTGGTGAAGCCCTTGGAGGACCTCCCCAGGTTCCCTCTCGGCCGACCCGGGCTCCTCCCAGCGTCCCAAGGTAAGATGTCTAATCTTCCTGGTGGTAGGCATGGTTCTCTCCCTTTAGCATAACAGACAGATTCTGCACTGTGTCAGAAAGTCAAGCACCATTGTTGAATAAGTCTTGTAACAAAGCAAAATTGGGCATTCCCTGCAGAGAGTCAAAGGCGTTTTGAGGAACCAATTTTTAGCACAAATATGACTTTTTGAAAAGATAGAAAGTTTTTTCATGGAAAAAAATAAATTCCAGTCAGTCAATTTGAAGACACCAGATTTTCTTACATTAAGAACCCCTGTTTTGGTTGTGTTGCACCCATGTAGGGGTTCACAGAGAGAGAGGTCATCTAACCCGTTCACCAGAAGAGGGGCAGGGCTACAACTCCTCACTTCTGCCATTCTGAGTCCTCACCGGAGGAATTAATAGCTCTTCCAGGAGAGAACAAGAGCAATCCTCGTAGAACCAATGGGACAAACTGATAGGAGTCTGATTCTTATTCCACAAGGCGAGTAATTTACAGCCAGTTGAAAACAGTCCATAGTTGTCTAACAGTGTAGATCATATGGTACAAAACAATTACTTAAGGAACAGGATTTTCATCACCACATTTCCTTTACTTCCCAGGGCTTTGCATTTATCAGTTTTTAAAGTAGGTTTGCATATTTTATAATTTTGTGTGGCATTAACTGCTTTTTTATATAAGTTATATGAATAAAATGTCCTTAATATTTATTTTCACAATGACATAATACATGTAATCACTATATATATATATATATATATATATATGAGAAAGCCTCTGATTCCAAGGGCTTCGGTAACTTTCTAAATTATGAGAGGCACGGGCAGATTAGGCAATGTTGGAACAAAGGGGTTTCTCAATTTTTAATAAATTAACTGTTACATTAAAATTAGTCACAGTTTGCAAAAAAATGCTAGTTAAATAGAAAAAAAAAAAGAAAATGGGTACATTTTCAATTTTAGAAATGGTAACTGAGAAGAGAACCTTTGGAGAAAAACTTTCTTTTAAATAGGTGAGATCTGTTGTAGTTGTCAGTAACTTAAATTTGAGGCTCAGTGTTTCTAATATAATTACCCTTTATAATATGAAGAATAAATAAATGAGGTATATCACAGGAATGAAGTATTTTTTATATATTTGCTATGAAAAGGGCATTGTCGCATCAGTGCCCAACCATGAAATGCACTCTTTCATCTTAGTGGATATCCCGTAGCTTTACAGTAGGACCGCTGGGGAGAAACCTTTAGAATTGTCTTTCTGGGTACTAAACCTTGTGCTGAAAGGGAAGAAGTCCAAGCAGGGTCCTCTCATTGGGAGAGCCTGGGACTGAGCTGAAGGGCACTGGCCCCAGTGTTTGCCCTGTGCCATCAGAGGATAAACCACATACTAGATACAGAAATGAGGTCCAGTGTTTTGTCAGTTGTACTACTGGAGAGAACCATAGCTCCCTGGCATCTCTCACCTTGCCTTTCAAATGAGCATGTCTCCTTTGTCCTGCCTGGCTGTGATTTTGCATGAACATTGCTTTCCTGAGGTAGCTTGCCAAGAGCATGTCTGATGATAATCTTTTTGATGCTAAAGTGATGGAGAGCAGAAAGGAATTTTCTAGCGCACAAAAGACACTTGGGTAAGCAGCTTGCGAACAACTCAGTCTGTGACTGCCGCTGGTGGCATGCAAAGCAGTGGCTGATAAAGGAGGTCAGTGTTTTTAAAATGCTGTAGCTGGATATATAATTGAATGTACGACTGCCTGACATTTTTGTGGAAAAAATATCTGCAATACACATCTTCTGGACTGGATCCTAGTTCTCTTTTTTAGAGCTATGAAAGCCTCAGACATAAAAAAATCTCAGCTGCTTAAGAATGAAGGAAGGGTTTGCCATTTTGCTGAAACTTCAGGTTTCTCCTGCTGACTAAACTCCAAGAGAGGAAATCCCAGGGAAGGGGCTGCAGGGGAAATCACCTGAGGGGGACAGTGTGGCCGGCTCCTGCGCCTATTAAAAGTTTCTTTTGAGCCCTGGAATTTCTGCTACGCTTGGTCTGGTTTTAATAACAGCCTTTGCAGGATCATAGGAAATTGACTCAGAAAATGGGTCTGAGATATTAAAAGGGGGAAAAAAAAGTTTTGAGGAAGAGTTCTTGTGGAAACTTGAGCTTTCTCTGTGACTTATTTGTTAACCGGGGCTCTGTGCTCTGACTGCTCTACCACCATTTTCTGCAATGATTCCTTGAAGTGTCAGGATCTCTCATATCTAGGGAAATAGTTTAGCTTCCTGAGAAGAAAGTTGTATTTTTAAAGTTCATCTGGCTTTCCAAAGGAGCTTTTTGTTGCAGCCCCTGTCACTGTGATGTGGAGCTGAAAATCCTGATATGCTGAAGAAATATAAGCTTTCTATTTTCTCCTGTTCTGTCTTAAGATAAAAAGATCGTTTTCAGGGGTAAGACCTGGACCGTCCTTTTCCAACAAGCGCCTGAGCACACGTTTGGTTTGGAGAACTGGCCACCTTATAGTGAGACACAAGCCTTGCCTTTAAAAAAATCCCTGTTTTCCTCAACTTTATTAGCATTTAATCACAGGAATTGTACAGAAATGGTGCGCTCTCGGCATTTTCTCACTGTTCCTTGCTTACTGTACAGGGAAAGGAAAAGGGTTAGGGGAGCAGGAAATAATTTTCTTCCTTGCTTTGCTCTGATTCTAAAGCTGGTTTGGGTTATGTGCTCTGAATATTTCTATAAGGAAATAGAAACTATTTGCATGATACATGCCTCTTTTAATTAATCCCACTTGAGGTGGGTGGATCTCTCCCAGCAAAGCCTGGCTTTAAAGGGCTTGATGCCAAAGCATATATGATTTGTGAAATATTCCCCACTGCCAGAATTTAGATTATTCCGTCTCTCTCTTAAAAGACTGCAGTAGTATTTTGAAAGAAAATGCAGCTGTGCGCTTGCTTTGGTAAGATGGCTTTAAGCAGGCACTAGAGCCACTTCAGCTTACCATGATGTGTGTTTGCCTGCCTGTTTAGAAAGCCTGATCTTGACCAATTTTAGTTCTACTGTGGATTCTTTGATTTATGGCTTTTAAATGTCCCAAATGGGAATCTCAGCTTTGCCACAAGGAAAACAATTGAATTGGAAATGTTTTTCTCCTGGCAGCAGAGCCCATGGTGTTAATGGGGGTGGGAGGGTGCTCCCCTTTTCTCTCTGTGTCCTGCTCTGCAGTGCTACTGTGGATTCATGAAGGTTTTCCCAGTGAAGCACTGGAGATCATTACTCACTTTGCCATTAAAACATACGTGACCCTGCGTGATGTGGAACCCTGGGACCTGGTTAAACAGGGGTCTTGAAGGGCAGGACCATCACTCAAGCAGGCAGGAACATAAATGCTCTCGAGCACGTGTGTGTCACCCTCAGGCATGCTGTTGCTCAGTCCTTGGGGGCTGAGGATGGTCTTTATATGCAAGACAAGCAGTGGGGAGAGAATTCATGTCATGCTGTTCATGAACAGTCCCATACTCTCCCTACCACCTCTTTCAGCTGTCTCCCTACAATTTACTTCAACCCACAGCCAGCCAGCATGGAAGAGGTGATGGCTGCTATGCAGCTACGTTTTATTATGCCACGGAGGCTAATTACATGACCTGTTGTGTTTGTAACTAATCTATGTTGTAAGCCATCATTACATATTTCTGCCAACCCGGCACAAAAAGGTACTTATACTTGACAGTAATTACAGTTAGAAAATTCCAGACAAAGCCAGAAGCACTGCAGAAAGCATCACTGCCTGACGTTTCCTGGTCCGCAGGCTCTATACTCAGCTCTTTGACTGCCAAATATCAACCATGAAGTAAGTTTTCTGTGATGGATTTTTACGGATTAGAGTTCTCTGGAAAGATTTAATGTAATGTCTAACTCTGTGCATTGAATGATAAGGGGATCCCTTGGAAAAATTGCACGTGATCCTCTGATTAAAATCTGTCATAGTGCATAGGCATATAAGGCCAGAAGGGTTATCCTGCCTTAGCCTGGGAATCTCCTCTCTTCTGAAAGTTTGACCTTGCAGCGTTAAAAGCTTACTACTATATTTTTTTAATGGAATATAAATAATAATCAAATAACTATTGCATCAAACTCTTCTGGCAGGATGAGTAAGTGCCCACCTTAAAGCATTTGCATGCTGAGTTGGATGATCTCAATCTGAACACCCAAGTAGAAGAGCACAGCTCCATCCAACAGTAGCATCCATTTGTCCTCTTTGAATGGATCTTCAGTGAAGGTTATATTCAAAAAGTGTAATCAGCAATTAGGAGTGTTTCATGCAAGCAAAGAGACAAGAGTGTTATCTGGAGAGATTTCAAACTCCTGCTGAATTTAAGGGGAAAAAGAAAGCCAAAGAATAACTAATTTAATTCTGCATTTCATGTCTGTGATCAAAAGAATATAAAGCTACATGAATGATGCAAAGCCAGAGCCCATCACAGGAGGGGATACTGCTCTTCCATAGTCAATGTTTCCAATTCTGCCTGTCCAAGGACCCCAAAATCACAAGACTTATGAGAATATCAGTTATTCTTTCTGTGATTTCTGCTCTGGGGGAAGACACCCCTGCATAATTTGTTACCAGTCTAATTTACATTTCTTGTTGTAATGCACACCCAGTAATATGCTCCTTTTACTGCTGGCTGCTATGAGCAGGAGACTCCATTTATTTTCCCATATCTCTTAGAAAGGAGCTCTGCTTTTTCCCCTCCTCCACTGGCTCCTTCATCACTATTTTGTTTTCTCTTTTTTCTGCCCTTCCCTTGTTGTCCCTTTCTTGACCATCCTGTTTGCTTCCTCTTTCACCTTCTCCCTTCACTTGGTTTCCTGCCCGGTACATTTGTCTCCCTTCCCCACATATTCCCTCCTTTCCTTCTCACTGTCTTGTCTTGGTTTCTTTCCAACTTATCCCTTCCCTGGCACCTTTGTCAATCTGTCTCCTGTTCCTTGCATTTCTGTCATCTTTTAAAGTTTTTCATCCAGTTTTCAAACCATAAAATGCAATATTTGGCAATCTTTCCTAACAGCAGCCTGGTGTCAGTGGCTGTGACAACCATTAGAAACACTAGCTACACTACTTAGTGTAGCCATACTGCCATGTGCAAAAACAGTTGAGGAATACTGGTCGTCTTACCTGGGGTCATCTTGCAGCTTCAGACCTAATAGAAGCAATGAAAGAAGTAGCATTCTGACAGAGGATAAATATCGGTGGGATCGGACAGAAAGCAGGTCACAGCAGGTTTTAAAAACACGTAAAAAATCACAATACAACTCCTCTTGTGGTTTCATTATAATTTTGCAATACCGATCTTACAAGAAATTTGGAGCGGCATTTGCACAGAACTGATTCTTCAGCTGCCTGAACTGTAATACCGTGAGAGATACAGGAAGGTTTCAACTTCTGCTCCAGGACTTCACTGATTGCTGCCCCAAAGAGGATGGCTTTCTTCTAGACTAGCAATAGGATTTTGTTCACCACCTTCCTTCATATACCTCTCCTCCAGATGACTGTCCTGAAGATCAAGTAAAGCAAAGTTCATGGGATGTCAGACATTGCAGCCTAGGTACTGTATCTGCTGCCACTGACTCCAACTCCCATTAGCATCTCCTTTCATCAGCCAGAGGCAGGCTCTCCGCTTCATATCTTCAGTGGTCTAGGAATTTTCCAAAGGGCAATACGCTATGACAGTTGAACAAATGTAGTTGAAGAGTCACTCGTTCTACATGGAGTTTAGGTTTGTTCTTATTTATTGTATCGCAGGTAGTTTTGATCGTGTTTAGTATTGTTCCTGAGCTACTTGCTCCTGCCTTATTCAATAAAAATTTTTTTTAAAATGAGGTGAACTAGGAGAGATCCATTTGATTGGGACTGTTGCAAGTTACTTTCAAAGTTCAGCAAAGTGGATCAGGCTGGGAAACGGCTCTTCATTACTCTTAGTGTAGACCAGCTCCATGTGATGGGGAAGGGTAAGTAAAAATGATGCAAGAGAGAGGAAGACAGAAAAAGAAGGAACCTGAAAAGAGTTGAAAGAAGTGATTCTGGGATAAAGATGATGTTGTGAGTGCAGTCCTCAAACACAGCTGAAGCCTGCTTTGGGAGTGTCAGCTGGTGAACTGAATGAATAAGTAATTTATTCGGTTAGGTATTTTCAGCAAAAGCTTTTTTTTTGTGCTTCCTTAGCCTTTTCTCTCTCAAGATACTGTTAGTAGAAGGAAGTGGTTTTTATTTTTAGCATCTCTCAACTTGAAAAAGGAAAGTAGAGTCAAACAATAGCAAATGTTGTTTGCCAGAAATACAGGAACCTGAAGATGTGTTTTGTCCCCAGTAGTTTAATAACAGTTGCTGTGAAGGCTCTGCAGGATTAGAGCAAGGGTGTTAAGCAGGAAATTTCTTGCCGTGTCTGAAAGAGTGGGCAGAATTAGCAGTGCATTTCTAGCCTTCCTTATGCTAGAAGAGAAAACGTGTGACAGAGAAAGCAGTGATGATTTGAACCTCCTGAACCTGCAGGCATCTTGAAAGGCTCTCCTTGAAACTCTCCTGTCCCCTGCAAGCTGTATTGGCTTGTTAGTGAATGAGAGCACTCAATGGCTACATTAACAACAGTGACACTGATAATCATGTTAGTTGTTGTTATAGACAAGAAGAGGTGCAACTCCAGCTGGAGGTGACAACCAGGATGTTTGCTCCCTTTCTTGCACCAAGGTAAGTAAAGAGGAGAGAGACAAAAAGGCAGAGTAAGGTCAAAGGTGAGTAGGAAGGAAGAACAGAGTGGGAAGAAATAGATATGGTGTTCAAAGACAGGGTACATGATTTGCATTGGTACTGAACAGTACAGCTAAACACAGACCAGTACACAAGACTTGAGCTACTGTGCAAAGATTAGATGTTCCTCCTGCTGATTTTGTGGCCCTTCTGTTGTGATCTTCTGCTGCGGACAGAGGAAGGTAGAGCAGCATTCTGAATGTACCACTCAACACTCCTAACTCTCTTCTTCCATGGGCAGTTTTGATAATCTTCACCATCCTGACCTAGGGTTTCTGAAGGGTTGGGACAGTCCTCCACTAATCTGTTGCACGCTTGCTTACTTGACATGTTCCCTGCTGAAGGGCAAACAAGAACACACAGTTAGTTAAGAATAATAGTCTTTCTTGGTTGCTCCATTGAATTAATTTTTTTGTTTATTCAAGCTGAGTTTTCCATATGACGCATTAATTCCCTGAAATGACTAATCTGAAAATGGAACACCCACATAAACATACAAACATATTTGTGTGTGTGTGATAGACGTTAATTTATGATGGTCATATAGAAAATGTGGCTTGAGTTGCAAATAATAAATTAATCTAGTGGAACATCTTTGCCTCTGAAAGGAGTATCCGTATTAAGTTGAATCACGCACAGTGGAACCTCAGTAACCCTAATGCTTTGGAACAGTATTGAATTAATGGAGATTTATATTGCTGCACTGTAGTGATGGCTAGTGGAACACACATTGTTCCCATTCACTCTTACTTTTTTGTTTCTTTCACTTAAAAGAAATAGGCATCAGATAAAACAGCATGATCTAACAACTTCAACTTGCTTACACTTAACACAAAACTTCTTCCACTGACAGAATATTGTGCAGCTGGATCATTTGAAATAGTGAGGTTCAGCTATACGTATAGCTGTGCAAGTATCTGGCTGTACAGTCGCAGCATGCCTTCTATGCATTTGTGGCGCCTGATACATGTGTGTTCAGCTGGAGAGCTACTTCAGAACTGGCATGCATCCTCAAACACTCTGCTGTGCGCCTCAGTACTTCTGTTCCTGACTTGTCCTCCGATAGCAATCCTATGGGCGTGCTAACTAGAGACATTTCATGTCTGACAAAACGACATTTTTCAGTACAGAAACAAATCTGAGAAATTTTTACTCTCTTGGACCATTACGCTAGGGTAAGGGACCACCTCAGACGGATATTCCCCAGCTACTTTTTCCTTTCATCACCGCTGAGTGCCGGTTCTCATTTCTCCCATAATCATCATCTCCTCCCAATTCTTGTCTGTGATTCCTGCTTTACTCCTCTTACTCTCATAATCCTTTTTCTGCTTTTCCTACTTTCTTACAACCTGTGTCACTAGTATCAAGTGCCTTTCCTCCTCTTGGTTTTCCCACTTCCACTCAAGATCCTTTCTCCTGAGTTGATGTTTGGGAGACTCTGCAGTAGCCATGCTGCATCTGCTGTAGGCCAGCGTTTTAAGTATACATAGACTGTAGACTAACTAATCAGGCCTACAAACCACGTCTTGCCTCTGTTCTTCAGCTATGATGGCTACAGTAGTTTTACTTCTGGTTTGGATTTTCTTCCAAATCCAGAGGCTGTTGGAGGTCGAGAGGTACCATTTAAAAGTTAGATAGGTTGATACAAGAACCAGGAAAAGTAGAGGCTAAGCTCTGTGGGTCTCTCAGGATCTTACTGAAACAGAGATAACCATATAAAAATAAAAGAAGTCACAGCATTATAACTATCCCAAGAACAAGCTACTTAATCTCTCTAAATAATCATCCAAATGAGAAACTATATTTATTCCTCACCTGAAGTAAGTCACTCTTTTATCCTCTTATTGTATGCCTCACATCCAGATTTGTATTGTCACCTAAAATAAAATTTGCCTGCAGTCAGACTTAAAGGTGCTTAGAGATTTTGTTTAAATATTTTCTCATTAAATGCTGCAAAGATGATGTCACATATCAGGGTACTCCGAGAGGGCTGCATTATAGGGAAACCAAGATCATAGAAAAGGGAGAAAATAATGGACTTTTGTTTACAATTTCAGATCTGTAGGATATGTCGTAAAATATAGTTATGTGTATGCCTTCTGCAAGTGTTCTCTGGTGGTCACAAGCAAACAAGAATGTAAAATGTAAGTGGAAATGAAAGCCTTTTATTTAGATGTACATTAGCTGTGCTCTGAGAAGAGAAGCCATCTTCTTCAAGCAGGGCCTCCCATGGTAATTACAGCCATGATTTACTAAAAGCCTATTTTGTGGCCTCTGTGTGGGGAGCAATAGCACTTCTCAAAAGGCAAATTCTTGAAGAGCTCCCATATGTTTCTGAACGAATTTTCAGTCTAGACTTGCTTTATTTGGTTTCTTTTGCTGTGCATTTGCCTAGCTAAACCTTTTAGGAGTTCTTTTAAAACTGGAAAAATGGGGTGTGCTGCTTAGGTTAAAAATAAATGTAAAACTTTTCCTTTTTTAAAAAGTTTTTGCATGGGAGTAAGAGTTATCCTCCATTCAAAACCCCACTGAGCTCTTCAAAGGAGGAGTCTCTGCAGCAACATCAGGGAGTTATTAAATACATACTTAGTCCACAATTTTCATTGGTAAATTCTTTATGTCTGCTTAATGTGTGCTAGTTAGAAGAACTGATTCTTTCTGCAGACTCGTTTACTCAACCCTGGGGACCTATGATCCCCTGCCCCTTTAGCACTAACTTTTACAAACACTGTTTCCCTTTTTTTTTTTTTTTAAAAAAAAAAAAAACAAAAAAAACCAAAAAAAAACCAACCAAACCCCAAAACCACAACAGACTGAGCAGCCCGTTAAAGGGGCCAGGCAGTGGGACTCGGCCCCAAAACCTGAAAACCCAGCTGAAATGTGAAATGTTGGAGACAATAACCAAATTAGAATTACCGCAGCAGTGACATTTTTATAAGAAGGAGCTTTCTATGAATCAGGAGCCGCCTTTCGGGGCCTGGGAACAGCTCAGCACCGTGAACGCACCCCCGGGCTGTCGGAGTTGGTCCGATAACGCAGAGAAAACGCGGTCCACGCTGTCTCTACCGCTATCATCTTCTGGCCTCAGACTAAACATTTAGTTGGGCTTAGTCACATATTTACTCACTGACATGGCAGCTAGCGCGGAGCAGGGACCTGGGGGAGGTTGTTTTTCTGTGGTTTTCCCCTGCTCCTGTCCACAGGCAGGCTGGAGCTCCCCCTGCTGCTCTGCTCTCCAGGTTACTGCCCGTTTGCGCCGCATTACTCCACATTTGGAGGGTCTGGCAGCGCTCATTTGTATAACCTTTGCTCAGAAAGCGATCGTGCTGAAATCACGCTAGGCTTCCCTCAGACCTGTGTTTTTCAGAGGTGCCCAGAACAGAGAGGAAGGTGGGACTACACTTGCAAGGAGCAGCGCATCGCTGGTTGCCAGCTCTGTTATCTCAAGGTGGTGGTTTGGGTGCCCGGGCCCCTGCACCCCTCCATCCTGGGAAGCACTTGCACTTCCAGCCACTGCTCCAGGCGTAAAGGAGGGAGAGAGGCAAGAGACCTGGAGGTTGGCCTCTCCTCCTGACTTTGGGGATGAGATTGCTTTTAGGGGGAAAAAAAGGTCTGAATCCTACTCCCAGTGTAAAAATTGTCACGTAATGACTTGTCACCTTGACAGGGAAATCTAGTGACAGGCAATTTCTGGGCTTGTCCTTTCCCTCACTTTGACTTGAGCTTTGGCTCGTGCCAGTGTTTACTGTGTGCCGGTGGCTAACAAAGCCGAGCTCTCTTCCCCGAGCTGAACCCCTGCCCTGTGCTCTGCCCGTGCTTGGGACCATGTCCCCTTTTCCTGCGTTACCGGCATGGGGAACCAGAGACTGCCCAGGAGACTGTCAGCAGGAGGACTAGAGATGAATGGTGCTTTTGTAGGTCTTTTCCCAAGTGCTGCCCTTTGCCAAACATCTGCCAATCCTCTGGAAGGCACCTCTGATTTCCAGGGTGCAGCTCCCACTCCCCTAGTCATGGTGCATGGGGCAAGGAAGCCCTGTGCAACTGCATGGGAGTAGGGCAGCACCATCACAAGGGCAGAGGAGAGGGGCTGGAGCTAAGGAGAGGTCTGCCTGTTCCTCATTTACATCTTTGCCCATACTCGTTGGGAAGATCCGCACAAGGGTATGTATGCAGAGCATCCCAGATACACGCGTGTGTCTCTACCGGGAGATATTCTTAGTGGGAATTGGTGGGGCAGAGCTTGGGCTGAGCGGTCCCCTCGCTGAGCAGACCTGCCTGTCGGGCAGTGCCGCAGGGAGAACAAGGCTGGCGTGGCTCTGCCCGCTGCATGTGGGGCGAGGGGAGAGGCTGCAGCGTGGCACTGCGCCCCAGGCCCCCGCAGTGGCAGCAGCTCTTTGTCAGAGAAGGCCCCCTTTGGGGTATCAGCTTCTCCTTGACATGGTACTCTGGAGTGGAAACGAGAGCCTGCTGGGGGACTTTTCTGTTCAGGTCTGGCTTGGGCTTGAATGAAAATTCAAAATAATGGTCAGGGTGCAATAGCAGCTCGGGTTCAAGGAGGAAATGGGGCTCAGACCTGATCTTGGTTCAGGTTTGGTTTGACTGATTATATCCAGGAAATCCTCCCACTGTGCTCTCCAGTTTCTGATCCTGCTAGGCTAAATAGCAATTTGACTAAATTACATTATTTGAATCCAGTGTGTTGCATTCAACCTGGTATTAAAATGCATGCTTGGGCTTGTATCTTTTAAATTTGATATGAAGACAGCTGTATGCATTTTCCCTTGTTTGTAAATTGTATACACATGATACGATGTTTTCAGTAAGCGCTAAACAATGCAATGTGAGGCATTTCAACAAAGGAATAATTTAATGCAACCCAGCAGAAATGCAGAGCCTTAGAAGTGGTTCTTTATGAAACTACAAATTTTGGAAATGGGTCCAGAAGACCTACACTGGAGCAACACAAGAAACAATAGTTAACAGAGTAACATTTTTTTCTGTAAGAAAAATACACCATGAAGAAATTACATTTTGACTATTTTTTAGCTTGTTGATTTACTTGGACGCTTTAGTTGGCATATTTTGTATTTGTTGCATGTTAGGGATTAAAATTCTCATTTCTTCACCAAAAGAGAATATTGTCGTACAAGATGCACTTTGAGCCAAGCAAGGCTTTTTTTGTCAAGTGTAAATTTGTCTCATATATTATGTTCCAGTTCAAAGAAAATTAACACATTGTTACATTCTTTTCATCTTCTATTTAGCTTTAACAGAATGAGACACGTTTCCTTTGTAATCTCCTTCAGAGAAAGGAACTGTTCGTACTTTCACAGGTGGAGGACAGCGTTAGAGAGGGCTGTACAGTTTGTCTTGGCCATTAAAGAAGTCTGCTGAAGCTGGATGGGAACTGAAGAGCCCTCGGCTCCCCACCTTGTTCAGACCCTGGGTTCATGCGCTCTCATGGTGATCTGGGCTGGATTAAGGAATAAAGAGAGCACTGGTACTTCCCGTTAAAGAAAACGGGGAGCAAAAACACTGTGTAAGAGATGGAATAACTACAGCAACAAAGCCCTGCTGGAGGGTGCTGAAGAGCTAGCTAAGGGAGCAGGCTGGCTGTGAGGCACAGTCTTTTAGGTATATTTACACAGCACACAGCAGTTCTAGGCAGAACTGTCTGAGCTAGTGCAGGTGCCGGAGCCCAAACAGGTATTGTCATCTCAGATTCTGCACAGGCTTTGCTCAGCAGTGGGGTATTTTAGCCCAGGTAGAATGCAGCATTAACAAAATACTCTTTGTAACTAAGCTGATGGAGTTATCTCCACACAGCACTGATATGAGCCATGTACCCTCAATACACACAAAAATGTAAAAGGCAATTACATAGCTACCAGAGAGAACCTGTCTACAACTCCAGCAGAGTTGGTGTGTCATCCTTGGATGAAGTGAGGGAGGGGAAGGTCTCAGCCTGGACTATCCCTGCTCAGCCTGGACTGCAGGTGGAATGTACTTGAGGATTGTACTGCTGCTAACTCTTGCACTGTGGTCTCTTATCAGATGATGATGCAGTCCAAATTGAAGTGCAAGGGTTTGCAGTACACTGGAGCCTGCGCTGAATCAGCCACTTGAAACAGGAATAAAGACCCATAAGCCTTCCCCAAAAATCTGGGACTCCCTTAGCAGTTATTGAAGTTGATAGAGGAACGCATTAGTGGTGAACAAATGAATCCTGAAGCTATAGCCACGGCTAGCATTTGCATAACCAGCCATTGATATAAAGCTTGAAATTTGTGCCTCAAGTTCAGGCACATTGGCATGGCTCCAGTTGGCCTAACTGCGCAAGAAGCTGCAGGTTTTTCTGCTTCTGCAAACAGCAGATGAAGTCACTGCAGGCTGTCTTCCCGAATCCAGCTGGCCACTCTGAAACGTGCCTGTAAGTCTGCTCTGTGGCTGTCCAGGCTGGGAGTGACCCCTGAGAAAACAGGAATAATGATCCTCCCCTGATGGTTTCCGTGGCATGGGAAGGTAACTATGTTTGGAGAATACCCAGGCTGCAGACCAGAGAGAAGAGCTGTCCCATACGTGAGAGCTAAAGCACGGTATGCATGTGGCAAACCCATCACTTTCTTCCCTGTTGTGGATGCTTAGGGCTGTCATGCCTCAGTGTACACGGAAATAAGATTGTTGTGTTCATGTGCATGTTCACATAGCGACAGCAAGAGGTGCCAGGTTCGCTCTCAGTGTTTGTGCTTACTGTTTCTTCTCTCTTTCTCTCTAGTCGAAGACCACCCCCTTCACCTACTCGGCCCACTGTAATTCGTCCGTTAGATTCATCCCTGTTAGACTAAAAGAAGTTTCTGGCATGTCATTCATTGTTAACCAAATATGTGGAAGCAAATTGCTTGATAACTGTTGCAATAACCAATGTATAGTCGCATGTATGGACATCTATAGGCAAGTAACCAATTTTACTGATATACTCTCTGTCCATTCTGCATTGTTTATGAGGTCTTAAATGTTTTGGGAAGGTCTGTGCTGCCTTGACTTTTCCTTTTGCGATAGCTGATGTTAGCTAACTTACTGACACGTGTCTTCACGCAGGCAACTGTGCTCGCAGTCCTGTACAGTCAATGGAGGGCTTGACTTTGTGTTTGTGCACGTGTTGATTTGATCTGCTTCCTTTTTTCCTCTTACCTGAAATGAATCTTGATTTTATTTGTACCTTTCAGGTTTTCTGTCATTTGGAATTACACAGTTATGCCCATTTTCTTTTTGAATGGCTAAACTGGGCAGAGAAAAACAATGTGGTTTCTTATCAAGCTCTTCTGAAGGCCCCATGCTTCCATGTCTCTCTTGCAAGAAGCTTGCTGGATGGCTGCTTCTCCTATAATTTCTCCTTATCCAAAGTCTAGTTTTTAAGGAATGTTGTTTAACAAGAAGGGTGTGTGTGAGAAAAAATGTGTTTTACTTCATTTCCACATTGGCAGCTGACATGCAGAGTTGGTTGGGTGGTTGGTAAGAACCAGGCTGTGGTGCCCCAGCTTGCAAGACTCAGTGTGGACCCATCTCACCCTGCAGCAAGGATGTGAAAGGGGGGTTTCAAGAGCCAGTACATGACAGACCAGCGTGTGCCAGCTCGCTTTGTCCTGTGCTAGTGCTTGCTCACATTAGTACTCCCACTGAACTCATGGGAAGCCTTGGCAGTATGTGAGTGCATGTAATACATATAACTGTACTGCGCGGCAAGATCCAGAGAACTGAGCGTTGCTTTTGGTTATTTTGTGAAACAGAAGGAGATATAGATACGGTTACAGATATATGCACAGCTGTAAATGGGCTACTGCTCTTCTGCCCACTGTGTGAGCCGATTGACAGAGCTATGGCCTAGATTTGCATCTGAGCTTTCCAAGTCCAGTTTGGATTTGAGATACTTGCTCATGCCAGTCGATAAAGTTCCACTATGCCTCCTATATAAAGATTTTCTCTTTGCATCACTTGAAGTCCTGCACTCTTCGGATTAGGGTTGCCTTATCCAACTAGGTACTGAGGAGTGCTCAGCTGTGCATCCTGGCAATGGATTATTTTAGCAGATGTTCACTTGCAGAGGCCCTCTCTGCCTGTTGTTTTGCACGTTATATATTAATGCGTTATAAAAACCTTTTGTCCTTCACTTCAAACACTTTGGGTCAGTGTCACCCTTATAGCTTAAAACTTACTGAGTTAACAGAATTAAACTAGAGATGAATTTGGCCTTGTTTCTTCAGAAAATATTAATTGCTGTTATTACAATTATGGTTACAGATCCCTAGGCAAAGCAACTGGTGGTTTCAAAGGCCCCCAGTATAATCAGTCTAATAAATTTATTTATTGAGACTGCATGTAGGGCTCCAGTGTGCTGTAGCCCCATGGTTAGGAAGAATCCAATCAAAAAGCCACAACAAATGGGGATTTAATCTATTTAGTATTCCCAGACTGCTGATTAGTTGTGCTCACCACTGAAGCAAATTGTGTTTCAGCTTGCATAAGAGAGACGAGCTTGGGAAAGCATCATGATTTGTATGTTAGCTTAACTTTAATTTCCTGTCAACCTCATACTTGTGACACACACCTGGGGGAGTCTAGAGGTCAACATCTGAAGCATAGTGAAGATGGAGTTTGTCAGAGCACCGGCATCTTGGTGATCACAGAAGACTGCTTAAGTGCCTGGTGTTTGGAGAACAGGCCCAGATCTCCAACACCAAGTGCACAGAATCAGCTTTCAAGGAAAAAAAAAGGTTGCAAACTCAACTACAGTCATATTGATTTTTACTACAAAAAAAGAAAACATATTTTGACAATTTTTCTTGTGTTCTACACAGTTTTGCACTGTGTAGCACACTCTGCTGTAACATGCAATGCATCTATTAGACTTATTTTTATAAATGGCTGTAGTAGTCTATGCTGTTGCCTAGCCAGCAAACCTGTATATAGTTTATCAGAACTCTGTTATTGACTGGCAGCTGCCTGCTGAGGGAAAGCCAGGCTTAGTGCCTCAGCCACAGAAAAGTCATTTTAACCCCAGATTTTGATATTTGTTCAGTGATATCGCAAGGCCATGGTCTGGGTTTATCCCCCCATACCCCAAGCACTTGACTTAGTTGTCCAAGGTCCCCTTTGTTCAGTGGAAAGAGGCAGCACCTCCAGAAGGTGATTCAGACCGGTGTGGCTGCATGGCAGACGAGGGTGGTAATGCCAGTAAGTTAGGAGCCTCAATTAGATGACATAGATCCTGGCCTAAAAACATGTTTTTAAATCCTCTGTACTTGAGACTCCTTAATTTACTTTAATGACTGTTTCTGTCAAGCATAAGGAAGTAGGTAGCACAGTTCAGCACTGTCCTTAACTCTGCCCTCCAAGAAATTTTATTTTTCAGCAGTAATCCTGAATTGTAAATGAAGCTCTCAAGGGTGGACTTACCCAAAAGAGGAGGAGGAAGAGGTAGTGAGTCGCCTGTGGCCCCACTGTCAGCACCATCTGGTTCTGCGCTCAATGTTGAAGTCGTGGGACACAGCTGCACAGCCCTCCCTTCCTCTGAATCCTCATTCAGATCACAGCTCAATCTGTCCCTGTGCCCTAAATGCAACACTTTCAGGTGTGCGGGTTAATAATTAACCTTGAGCACAGATCCAGTTTGATGATTTTACCTCTAACTTCTTGCATATACGCTTTTCAGAATAAACTACATAGAATTGTTTCTGGGAAAAATGCTAAATGCTTCCCAAGAAATTGCCACATCCAGCTGAGTAAGTACTGTCCTCCCAACCTCGGCCCGTTTCCTCCTGCTGTACAGTGTCTGGAATGGGTTGGTTTGTCCCGCTTGCTCCTGATGCTGGCGAGTCGTGTCTGTCCCGTCCCTTGTTCTCAGAGGAGCTGCCTTGGCAGCAACTCACTCCTGAAGGACAGCAGGACGAG
This sequence comes from Mycteria americana, assembly GCF_035582795.1. NCBI lineage: Eukaryota > Metazoa > Chordata > Aves > Ciconiiformes > Ciconiidae > Mycteria > Mycteria americana. The sequence goes on from NC_134371.1 coordinate 41,408,556, forward strand.
CACCCTGTGGATCTGCTAGAGGGACTGGCTACCTCCGACTGACCACTGTCCCCTCTGCAGACACGCTTACACAGGGTGAGTTAAGCCCGAGCTCCCGTAGCCGAGAAGTGCGGGTTGCTCTCCCTTTCTTCGATTCCCTCTGGCAAAGCTCAGGAGATTGCCAGGGAGTAGTGGAGACGCCCGTTAAGCAACAGCAGGGTTTCTGATCTTATGTGAGGTGCGTAATTAGCTGGGTGATGTACATGGCTAAGTTTCAGGAGGGTGCTCATCTAGTACTGCATTTAGGCTAAACCTGGGTCTCTGCCTAGAGAATGTGTTCCACCTCACCTTGTCATGGCTGACCAACAGCTGAAGAGCTTGCGCATACCGTAAATAGCTCTCGGCCTTTAATCTCAAGGGATCTTGTGTTAGGATTAAAAAGGTTGTGTCAACGAAAAGGCTTATGTACATAGTTAATGTGTGTTTATTTTATTGCTGATCTTGTTGCACTTTCTGAGTAAGCCTCATAGAAGTAGATTATTTATTATATTAAAGGAGATACACTATAGGTTATGGCATCTCTTGTTAAAGCATAACATAGAAAATGTTATACTCTCTATCACAGACACCTACACTAAACAATGTGTATACAGTATATTGAGATTACTGGCTAGTTCTGTCTTTCTGTCTTAAAATAGTCCAAACCTCCTGAATTGAAAGCAGACCTATTTTGCACCTCTGACACCAGGGAGGCATCCAACCTCTTGGTGTGCTTATGGCACAGTTCTTCCCACTGTGGCATTGAACCTCCTCCCCAGGCTCTAGCAGAACAGCTCCCTTGTGTAAATGAATGTTACTCTGCCTGTCTTTCCTCTTGCTTTGTCTGCAGGCGAGCTGATACCGATGGCTCTTCCCGTCCAGACAGTCCTCCACTCTTGCTTGATATATGATTTGTCACGTCTTGCCGGCCGTTTGCTTTACTGCCTGTCTCTCTCCTTTTCCAGGATGGTGTAAATGATGACTTCTTTTTGTAAGAAGCAAACACTGAATTTCTTTCTGAATTTTGCTCTGTATGTTAATGCCCTACTTCATATGAGCCCAAACACCTGCCTTTGGTTTCATAATCTGTAAATGGTTCCTGGTGTTGACCTTTGAGCACAGCAAGTCAATTCCTGAAACCATGGTCATTACTGAGCATCACGTACACCTGCTGTAAAAATGTTATGCTGCATTTCTGAACCTGAAATAAACTGTAACTCTTGATGGGCTTTTATTATTACTTTCTGGATGTGCATGAGTGGTCTTCTGTCTCTCACACCATCATCTCAGCATGCTGCACACTGCCTCTGTTGGGGCTGCAGTGAGGATTTATCGGAGATGCGTGTTGCATTGACATCACTGGAGATGTCATTAAAAAGGGAGAAGGGGGGAAGTAACCCATGGGAAGCATTCAGCCTGCTGCCCTGCAAGGGGCCTGGAGTGCTGCAGAGATGTTTAGCTGGGAAATGGATGAATGTTTTTCAAGCCATACCTGGTATTCATTTCATTTCTGGGGAAAGCGTGTTTTGGGGAAGATTCAGAGCTGAGCAGAAGGCCAGGCAGAGTCCTCCAGAGCAGGAGCTGGAGTAAAACTGTGCATGTGTATGCGTTATGTCTGGAAGGGATTTCCCCCTGAAGTGGTTGTGTACGAATGTGCAGATGTCTTGATTACTCAATTCCTCCTTCAGACCAGTATGAGCCAAGTAACTGGCATACGTGCTTGGAGGAGATGGTCTGTATGGCACAACAAGCACAACAGCTTCCTATGGGAGAGGACATTTCTCACTGAGCACAGCAGTCACTACCTTGGTCCTCAGACAGGTTTTGGGAAAGGGGAGAGCAAAAGGTGGGATGAGCAAAGCAGCAAAGTCCCTGTTGTATTCACTTGCTTGCTGTAACGTTTGGAGATATTTTTTTTTAGTAGTCTTTAATGGCTATGCCTGAGGCAGCCTGTGCACTCCCCCTCAGTAAACAGCAGTGTCACACATGTCCCATCTGGCTGGACTAGGTTACATACCCCTGTACGAGTTTGGTTTCTGGCATGCTGGTCAGCGACACGTCAGTGCTGTATGCTGGGTAACAGGAGCAGCATCCGCTCTTCTCTAACCGCTGCACTGGGCCATCAGCTGCCAAGGGTCTCTCCTGCTAGGGTTGGCAGTAAATTCATGACACTGCTGTCGCCCATGTTTTTAACCTTTCCCAGCAACATCCTCTCCAGATGCCTCGATCCAGCCTATAGATCCATCTTGTTTGATCATTCTCAATTTCATCAGCATCTCACTTTAAAAAGGTCTACTCCAAGAACTGTGTTTGAAGCAGATAGTGGTGCAGATTTTAAGGTTGGCTGGGGAAAAGCTCTTCCAGAGGATATTATTTGCTGCAAGAAAATTAGATAGCCTGTGACCAGCGACCTCCACACTTGTGATGTGATTGTCCTAGTTCTCTGGTGCCAGCAAGTCAGATGGGAAGCAGTGAGGATGAAAGCCAAGGCTGTGCTGATAGCCAGCTGATTCTAATCTTGCTCTTGCCCTTTTCCTTAATGTGCATGTTCTGTGCCTTTTTCTCTTAACCCATTTCATTAAGATAATTTTGTATATGAGTCATTTTATTGTATCTTGACCTTTTGTTTTAAATCTCTTCTCCTCCCCTCCCCGTGAATTTTGGGTTATTTTTTGTCTTTTTCCTAGGCGACCTCCGCCAGCTGTTCCAGGAAGATCATCCTAACACACACATTTCTTTCTTGTTATATGCCATCTGTCTTTTTTTTTTTTTTGTCCAAAATTATCTTTAATTTGCACTAGCCTATTTGTAAATGAAAGATTTTATTTTCAGATGTCAATGATAAGCCTGGATATAAAGAAAATAAAAATTATGACTACAAAATGAATGTGTGCTGGTTTTCTATTGAACGGTCTACCCACTCTTTCTCAAATGGAGCCATTCACACCCCATGGAAGAAATTGCCTGGGCTCTGTGGAGACTCCTACCCTCCAAGGTGGTGGAGGGAGGGGTCTTCTGCTGGGATTCCACCACTGCTTCTGAATTCATTAACCACCAGGATTGCTCTGTATAAATGGCTTTGCCTTAGTGTTAGCGGAAAGAAAAGTAGCCAGCTTCTTTAACAACAAAAGAGTCCTAAAAAATGTCAAACGCACCAGCAACAACACCTGACTGTGTGCAGAGTGGAAAGTCAAAGGAGAAGATAGCAGCAGTCTCTCTACTGATGCATCTGCACAATTATAAATAAATCACAGCTGCTCTGACCTTTTTTTTTCAAGCTAAACCTCTGAATTCCTTGCAAGCCGACCTCATCGGAACCTCTGAGCTCAAATAGCTGTAAGTAGCTACCTCTGGGATTTCAAATGTGTCTGTCCCTATGGGAAAGAGAAAATCTGGGATTTAATTTTTAGAAGATGTGCTTGAATTGGGTGCCAGAGAAGTGTATGAAGAGTAAGTCTAAAAAAGGGAATACTGATGGGGTTTATTGACTTTTTTTCTCACATGAAAACAAAGAAGGGATGTCTTACAAACCATTACAGATAAATCAGAAGGCACTGCACAGATATGAACTGGCGGTACAACGCAGCATCAGGACTCCAGCCTGTTGTTCAAGGGGCACAAACAAGACATTTCTTTGTAGTAGGAAGTTCACGGTGAGAGGGAGCCGCAGCGGTGCTGCTCAGGGGACGGCGGCAGGGGAGTGGAGGAGATCAGTATCGTGTGTAGAAGGGGCCTGACGACACACAGGCTGTGCTTGGTTTCAAGCCAAGTCTGATACAGCTTTGCTGAATTTGGGCAATTCCTCCTGTTCCAACTGATTTAGGTCCCTGCTGACCTCTTGTATGTCCAGGGAGCTGCTGAACCACCTGCATGTGCTGGTAAATGCCAGACAATGAGTTTGCTCAAATTATAAGGGGGTGCAAGCCCAGAGAGCTGTAGACTTACACAGATTTTTCTTTCTTCTCACTTAGACTTTGTCTTTTGGTAGACTACAATAGAAGAAACAGCAATGGTATTAGCAAAAAGGGGGAAAAAAAAAGTACAGCAATTCTTAGGGAGATAAATAGTCATTCCTGCTAGACCTTTGAACTGTATGTGCTAAACGAGGAATTGCTGGAGCTAGAGAGAGTACAGTGATGGGCAAGGTGCTTCCCAGCACCCTGGGAAAAGGGAGAAATGGAGGCTCCTAACAGTCCCATGAACACAACTGTCCTAAGAGTAGGGGATGAGGAGGGGAGCTCAGACTGGCCATCTCTTTTATCTGTGGAACTCGCCGCTGTCAGGTAGTGAGCCAAAAAAACCTCAGCAGGGTTCAAGAATTGTGTATTTTCAGGACTACTACAGAAGCGACAGCGTTTGTACCCAGGGGGCTCTTGTTCTGGCCATGCTTCACCTCTCAGGTAAGAGGGAACAGGAACAGGCTGAATTTCACAAGCTGCTTTTTTTCCAGGTTGTTCAAAAATCTATTCCGCACTGGGGGAAGCTCTCACTGTGTTCCCTCTGGTACCAACAGATGAACCAACAACAAATAAAAGGTGGCTGATATTTCAGTTGTATGGCCTTACCTGCAGCACCCCAACCAGGAGCTGCTGCTGTCTGCCTCGCTGCCAGCCAAGTTCCATGCATTAGGCTGTAAGGCACAAACTTCTTTCTTGGGGCGTTTTATGGTGGTAAACTTTTCACAGAAATCTTTACCTTCTTCTGAAGTATTTGATAAAAAATATTGTTGGAAATAGGACTCCGAACTTCATGGTTTTCTGGTAGCTATTCCTAAAATCTGCTAAGTAGAAAGACAAAGGTATTGGTGTGCTGGGAAACCTTGGCACGTTCTTTGGCATCAACTCACGGGATGACTTTTTGAAGAAGCTGTTTAACCTCGTCTGTGCTATTTCCACCCTGCAATAGTATAAGTTCTGTGGCTAGGTGGAGAAGGCTAAGGGTGCTGCACCAGCTGGTGGCATTATGCGTCCTAGGCTGCTTTTCAACAGATGGGTTAGGACCAAAATCCTATTTTGGTTTCCTGATCATTCATGTTGTTGCTGTTCCCTCTCACATCACAAAGCTGAGAAAAGCTTAGAGATTACTGTGCGGATTGAAGAGATATAAAGACCTTACCTTCAAAGACTAACGCTTCACTCTTTCCAGGCTTCCCAGATCCAGTCTCCCATGTGGTGAGGCACGCGGGCCCCTGACAGCATGGTGTGGGTGGCTGATGCTTGCCTTTCCCTGCAGCAGAGGCTGTAGATGGAGATTCCAGATGGCACGTGTCAGCAGCTCCCCCAGGAGCAGGGCTTATCCCCAGCCAGTTTACAATTACTCGCATTTGGACAGCTTCAAATCAAAAGAAAACGTTCCATTGAAGTACTCGATCTCAGTGGACTTGGAAACTTAAGAGAAAGAAACTGCACTTCCTTGTAATGCAAAATAACATGTAACTCTTTAGAGTTGGTTGATGATGATTTGGTTGCATACAAACTGAGAAGGACCTATTTCTTTGGTCTCAGCATGCGCTTCATCAGAGAAGCCACAGAACAGTACGCTCAGGTAGCGAATGCCCAAAGGGCATCCAGCTTTACTGCTGAGCTGGGCGTAGAGTTATGGCAAAGTTTTGTTCTGTAGAGGATATTCTGACCTCAGGCATGAAGACATAATGGCCATTTATTTGGCATCTTAAATAACTTCAGCAGCATTGCAGAGCATGTATCCTCAGGAGAAGGTCAGAGAAGTCCTAGGGAAACTCTGCCTGGCCTTTGCGTCGCCTCTCCCTCTCCCTCTCCCTCTCCCTCTCCCTCTCCCTCTCCTCTCCTCTCCCTGTCTCTCTCTCGCATTTTCCTCTCCTTCAAAGTCCCTTTATGCATCCAGGCCATGGGCCGGGCTTTATATTTTCATCTCCCAGGTTAGGGAGAGCAGGGTATCTGTGCGGGCAGGCTAAGGGGAGGGCTAAGCCTTTCCCCAGGGGATCTCTGGGAAAGGACTGAGGCTAAGGAGGAGGTGAAGGGAAGGAGCTGGGTGGAGCAGGGACGCCTGGGGCTGTGGGCAGGGATGAAACTGCCTGCAGCAGGCTGGACAGGATACATCTTGCATCCTGCCTGGAGCTGGGCGGACGGGGCCTGCTGCATCAGTCGAAGCCCAGGGATCTGCATAGGTGATACACTGGGTTCCAGCTGTGGCTGAGGCGACGGTGGCACTCTGTGCCCATCTCCACCTGGAATGTCTGGGTAGTTGATGTTTGCACTTTTCCTAACCCAGAGCTGGTTTTCAGAGTCTGAATTTGGGGAGAGTATTTTTTGGGGAAATATTTCCTCTTGGGGGAATAGGTGCAGCAGAAACTCTGCTTTCTTGTAGCCTCTACCGTGACAGACATTAACAACAGGCACCAGGCAGGCTAGATTTGATTTACTTTTGCTTTACACTCAAGCCTTGCCCTACCGATGGACTCTGTGAATCGACTTTGGATGGCAACGTTACAATGGCATTAGCCCAGCGCATAATGAGGCATCCCAGTCACGGAGCAGCTTTCTGGGAAACCTCCCTGTGAAAAAACAGTCTTCTTTCCGAAGAACTAAAAAATGTCATCATGACTGTGAGCATCTGGCTACTCCGTGCTCCCTGTGAGAGTAGAGCACAGGCTCTAAACTTCCGCAGGTCTTAATTAAAACCAAAATGAGATGTAGTCGTCACCATGACGACAACAGCAACATTTAGCACTTGGCAAGAGCCGTAACAAAGCACTGGAGGTGTTGGGGACTCCGCTGGGGGCTGCTCGTTTCCAAGAAAGCCCAAGGAGCGTGCAGCAGGCGCCCGCTCGCTGCAGTGAGACGCCGGTGCTCAACGGGATGGGGTAAATCAAGCGGAAAGTTGCACTTTTGCAGCATTGGGTTTCCAAATGAGAAAAGTTTCACAAAACCCCAGGTAATGCCAAATGCATCCCTGCGAGGTGGGGCTGGGGCGGGCGTGCGCGTCCCTTCCCTCCCGCGGTGCCGGTTCCGGCGGGCTCCGCTCCCCGGGGTGGCCGGAGCAGGGCCGGGCTGCTGAGGGACGGTCCCAGATGGGAGCAGGGAAAGGGAAAGCACCAAAGCACGGGGAAGCCCTCCCGGCACAGGGCCGGCTCGGCCTGGCCTGGCCTGGCCTCCAGCGGGACTTGTTTGCCGGGAGCGCCCTCTGTTGCGGTGTGTGCGGTGCCGGACAGACGGCCGCTGGACAGACGGCTGCCAGACAGGGCCTCACTGCGCCCCGCTGCTGTCACAGCAGCCTGGCATCTCCCCAGCCGGTGGGTGTACCCACGGGGGTCTGTGCTAAGCTCCATCCCTCTGGCTCGGGGTCTGGCCCTGCGGCGAGGCCAGATCCACCTCTGGGAGGGGGTTAGAGAGGGGAGGAAGGCGTCTTGCCTCCTCACCCCCCTTCTCCTGAAGGACTGAGGGTAATATGGTGCCTGGCAGCGTCGTGAGGCTATTCTGACATCAGCAGCTGGCGGGGTGCAGGTGAACAGGGCTCTGCACCGCACCTGACCCAGGCACCCTCATGCTCGGTCCTGCAGGTCCGGCAGCACCCACCGCCCCATGCGCTGCTGCCCTGCCCACAGCGACCCTCACCCAGCCCCCTTCCCCTCCAGCTCTCCCGGGGAAGTGCTGTCAGTCCCCATCACACACACTGAGGTCCCTGGGGCTGCGGACCTCCGTGGGCATGCCGTGGGGCACATCTGAGCCAGATGTACGTTTCCGCATGGCGTTTCTGCTCCGGGGATGCACACACACGCACCCCCCCCCGCATCCCCCCCAAACCCAGGTATGGGTCTGCGTGGGCAGAGCGTGCACCGCCCCGCTTGCCTGTGCCCCGAGCTGCTGCACAGGCCGGCCGCTCCGCGCGGTTCAGCTCCTTCCTTCACCAAAACCAAGCAGGTCGGGTCTGGAAACAGATGCTGAGGGTAACACACACAAATGTGGTCCTCGCTGCTGTGCGAGGGGCTTTATTGGGCTGGTGTCCTCCCCCAAGGGCTGTCCCCTGGCAAGGGCCTTTGTGCTGCTCACAGCAGAGGGTCCCCCTGGGCCAGGCCTACATGAGGAACCTGGAGAGGTCCTCCTTGATTTCAGCCTCATCCCACGGCCCGTGGATGTTGTCCTTGAGCAGCTGAAGGCGGATGAGGCAGTAAGGGCAGAGGCAGGAGATGGCAAGCAGCAGCGAGGCGAAGAGCACGGCGCCCACGCTGGAGACGGTGGCCAGTCCCGCCAGCGCCGCCAGTGCGAAGAGCACCGTCACCCCCACGTAGCATCGGGGTGTCTGGGCTTTCAGTTTCTTCTGCAGCATGGGCCAGAGGGCAAAGATCTGCATGGCGAAGGTGACCACGACGAAGGCGTGGAGGGAGCGAGGCAGGCGGGAGGCTAGGCACACCGAGGCAAAGATGGCCATGTTGAGGGACAGCGTGCTGGAGACGATGGCGGCGTTGGCTCCGTAGTCGAAGAAGATGAGGTGGCCGAGGAGCATGAGGGCCGACATGGCGTAGATGGTGTCCGTGCTGATGGACTCCGTCAGCGTCTTCAGCACCGGCGAGAAGCCGTAGGTGAAGGCAGTGAACACCAGCGTGCTCTTCAGGTCGGCCCACCGCGTCCGCCCGCTCTCCCGCCGCCCGGCCCCACCGTCCACGGCGTCGAAGAGGATGTAGCCCAGCAGGGAGGAGACCAGGGCCGCCGCAAAAAGCTCCTGCGGGCTCAGCGTCCCGGCGTCCATGTACCACCAGGTGACGACGAAGACGCAGACGCTGCACAGCTGCTGCACCACCGCTCCCGACTGGAAGACGACGGCCCGGTACCGGTACCGGCGGGCGTGCACGTTCTTCCGCAGCTCCTCCAGGAACCGCTGGTCCACGTAGTTATCGGGGAAGGGCTGCCGCTCGTACAGCACCTTCTGCCACCGCCGCCCGGGGACCGGCTCCATCTCCCCGGGCCGGGGCGGGGGGGGAGGTGGGCTCGGCCGGCCGGGCACCCGCGGCCCCGGCCCCGCCACCGCCGCCTCCGCCGCGCCCCGGCCGCGGCGCAAGGGACGCCGGGGCGCTCGGGGCTGCCACCTCCCGGCGGGAGCCCGCCGGCGAACGGTGCTGTTACCGCGGAATAGGCGGCGGGGGAAGAGGTTTGCGCCGCGGGAGGTGCTGGGCCGGGCGGGGGTCTGGCTGCAGCTCCGGGGGTCCCGCGCCGTGCGGGGATGGGGACGGGGACGGGGCTGCTCATGCCAGGGGGGGCCTGGTGGAAGCAGGGGGGATGAGGAGGGGGCGGCAGTGCTGGGCACCGTCAGGCCTGCGAGGGCTCCGCCTCTGGGGTGAGCCCCCCGCCGCGGCTGCCCTCGCCTCTCCCTGCAAGCAGGCTGTTCCCTACAGCCAGCTTTTGGGGGGGGTCGGGGGAGACGCCAGCTCCATGCCACCCGGAGTGCCACAGCCCTTACCCTGCACGCAGGCTTCTGCGTGGGGGTGCTGCTGGGGCTGCCCCGCTTCTGCCTGTCCCTCCGAAAGGGCCGGGCTGGCAGCTGCAGGAGGTACCGCCGGCCCCGCGGGAAGGAGGGATGCTCCTGCTGGGGGCTGGGCAGGTCCTGCCGTGGTCCCGGCAGCAGCTGTGCCCACACACCATGGCGAAGGGCTCTCCCGGGGCACCCTCCTGCACCCCCAGTGCGCCATGCTTAAGCGGCCATCGAGAAGGGCACAGCCGGTCGGTGAGATTTGGTCTGGTCCTCTCTGTGCCTGGACATCCCCACGTGTGTCCAGCCTCGCTGCTTGGCGAGTGACCTCAGCCTGTGTCGCAAGTCCCACTCCCTGTCCCAGCCCAGTGAGGCACCTGCTTTTCTGGCCAAACCAGGCTCCAGCACCCGTGTCGGGGAACGTGGGTGTGATGCTGCGAGCACGGGTCGCCTTTCCCCTGCAGCTCCTGCCTGCTCGCAGCTCAGTCCTGCCCTGCTCCCTGAGCCTGCTGGCACCCTTGAGAAGCAGAGCAGGAGGAGGAAAGGGAGAAGTCGCGGCTCAGCAGAGGCCGAGAAGTGCGGCTGTACAGGGACAGCCATCTCCTGTGCTGCCCATCCCCTCGCCAAAGTGACCGAGCTAGCATGCAGCAAGGGGTTCTAGGGAACAAAAAGGGACGAGGGGAGGTTTGGCAGAGGCAAGAGGCATTTTCCCTAAGTGTGTGTTTGTTTGTGCTCAGGTCAGAGCCTTCCTGGCCCCGGAGAGGGGCTTGCGGCGGAGGAGCTGCTTACTTTGGCCTCACCGGAGAGGCCTCAGCTTGGGGTAGAGCAGTACCGAACACTGCCCTGATTGTGCTTCGGAAGGGGCATTCATGGCCATCCTGTCACAGTAGGAGCAGGCGAAAGAGCTGATGGGTTTTTTCCCCCCTGCCAGCCCTCACATGTTTCCCTTTGCATGGGCAGGAGCCAGCCAGCACCTGCTGCAGGGGACTCTCCAAGCAGGACCCCACTTTGTCCAGATACGTGCAGAGCAGCAGGTAACCCCCACACTGCTGGTGTGCCTTCGGGGGGGCCTCGGGCTGAGCCACCCCGCAGTGACATCTAAAAAGTGTCACCTGCCAGCCCCATGTCATTGCACTTGCTCTGCAGGGCAGGAGCGGCTGCTCACCCTGGTACAGGGTGAGGTGCAGGTACCCCATGCCAAGGGGCAAAGCCGGCTGCCTCCAAGCCACGATGGAGCTGGACTCAATTTTAGCTGCCCTACCTAAAAGCCCCCATCCCTGCAGTCTGTACGGGGCCATGCGTGTGCCTCCACACCGGTGCCCACAGGGACAGGGAGTGCTGCCAGCTCCCGCGATTGCTGGCATTGCCTTGAAGCACAGGGCCTGGGAACTCAAGATTTTGAATGAAATGTTGTTCTCCCAAAGGCACAGAGTGAAGTCGGGGCATGCAAGAGAACAGCTTGGAGGGCAGCGCGCCCCTCCTGCTCCCCTGAGAAGTGCCACGGCCACCGCACTGGAGGGACACCACCTCCCATGGGCACCGGCAGGGCAGCACTCCGCTCTCGCCGCAAGTGTGCGTAACCGTGATGCTCTGGGGACCAGGAACAGTGGCTGCCTCGATGTGGCCAGGTCCATCTGGAAATCCCAGTGGAGGGGGGAGAACAGAGGCAAGGGGTGCTTCTCATGCCCCTTGAAATCTCCTCTGCTGTGGGCCACCAAAGTCCTCCTCGGAGGCAGGGAGAGGTGGGAGACTGCTGCTGGTCAGTGACTCGCAGCATCCCCGAGCCGTGCCGGGTGATGCCAGCCATGGCAGAAGCAGAGGAAAGCCCCTCTGGGATATGCCAGCACAGCAGCCGTAGCCCCCCACGGGGTGCCTAGCCACCGGAGAAGGGGATCACCCCGGCGCTGGCTCCGCACCCCTGGCAGCGCCGACCCAGTGCCGAGACCCGCAGGGCCTGGCACCCGCTCAGTGCCTGGGAGACCTCAACGGGCTCCGGCACAAAGCAGCTGCTGCTGCTGCGCTGGCACCGCATCCCTGCGGGAGGGGACAGCGTGTGCTCTGCCACCGTGTGAACGAACCGCCCACAGTCCAAAGGGCAGCTCAGCCCTGCTCAGGTGGCCCAGACTTTGCCTGCAGGGGAATGACTCACCTGCCTGCACAACAGTCCTAGCGGGACCGGCCACGGGACAGGCCACGTTACCGGCCACGTTACCATCCATCCCTGCCGGTCAGAGGGGAATGTGTGCCGTGGAGTCACCCTTCAGCCCTCCTGGGGCTATGTGGCTGTAGGGGCTCTCTTGGCGGGGATGAGCAATAGCTAAGGTCAAGGATGCAAAAGCCCTTTGTGAGCATCTAAATTCCTGCTCTGGATTCCATGCAACAAGGCCTCCCTCACCTCATGATTAGGTGTCCCCAAGAGCCGCTGGCCTCTGGAGCAGCTGTAAGATGGCGAGTGCTGTGAGACCCTCTGCTGAAATGCAGGAATGAGGAGATGGATGCCATGGCACTACAAACCCCATATAGGTGGAGGGCCCTGTTGGCTTGGCTGTCCCCTGCCCTTTGCAAAGGGACCCCACTGTGGATTTGTTTAGTTTCTGCCAGGCTCCGAACATTTGAATAAGCTGCTAAAGCTGTTTGGAAGGAAGGCTGGAAAAGGTGACAGGCTGGGACTGAAATAGCTGTGACTGATCTAATCTGGATAAGTGAATATCAAAGAGATAAGTGAATATCTCCACGGCTGGAGAGAAGTGAATATCAAAGTATGGAGGGCACCTCACCCCCCCGCCAGCACAGGTGAACCCTTGGGGGCTGCATCCAGGTGTGGCTGCTTCTCCTCAGGGTGGGACCATCACTTGTGCTGCAAAGAAATAGGCTTCGAAATAACTAAACAGCACACCCTGCTTAGGGTTTCAGCTTGCCTGAGGCTGCATGGACGAGGGTGGATCCTGCACCTCCCCATGTCCCTCGGCTGGGGCTCTTCTGCATCCCACCCGTGTCACCCCGCAGGGGACAGGGCTGCTCCAGCTGCAAGTCAGCAATGGACCGGCAGCTTTGCAGGCTGGCTTGCAGTGCGGGCTCGGTCCTTCTCACCCTCCCTCTGCAGCGAGCGGTGCCTGTGAGGGTTGTGCTGTGTGTCCTGGGTTGCTGCGGCGGAGCTGGGTCCCTCCGTGGGCCTGGGGCAGCGGGACGGACAGGGCTGCCTGCAAGCGCAGCTATGGATGCTCGGGCTTCATTTCTCTGCCAAACGATCCCTCAGGCTTCCCCTTTGACCCTGGAGCTGAACCCTCCCTCCACAGGAATGTTTTTCGGGGGGGAGGTTGGCGCAGCTCCAGCTGCTGAATTTTTCCATGCCCGGAGACCATCTCCTGCCTTAAATGGCCCCATAACATGGGCTGCGTCTGCTCGCCTGCAATCACCTATTTAAGGATTTGTTTGGATGCAGTCCCCAGCAAAGAGTGGGACGATACCAGCCCAGCACCTTGCAGCTGGGCTGAGCCCCGTGGGGGATGCTGGGGCGCACGGGGCTGGTTGCCCCAGGGTCCCCTGCAGCGGTGTGCCCAGGCACAGGGGAGTCCAGTGCTGCTCCAGCTCTCCCAAGCATCTCCCTTCCCTGTGCATGGGTCAAGCTTCCTGGATCCAGGTCTGCGTCCCCGTCCCAGGGGGACCTGGGCCACCAGCAGCGTGAGCTGGCAGCGGCATCCCCTGCGCAGAGATGCCCTTGCTGTGGGCAGCCCATACCCCCAAGGGACGCTCCTGGGCCCCCTCAGGCACAGCTCCTGCCCGCCGTCTTGCTGGGCAGACCTGGCTGAAGCTGGCCAGACCCTTGAGCCCTCCTGCCGTCCGCAGCATCTTCCACCACCCAGGAAGCCTCCCTGCAAGCTGGGGTGAGGGATACTCTGTCCCATACGGGCTCAGCACTGGCCTCACCACATGCTGCGGTGCTGGCGGTGCAGCCAGGGCAGGGAGCGTGCCACGATCCTCGTGGGTCTCCATCCCGAGGCCGGGCAGCGTGGGAGCACCAGGAGCTCCTGGCGGGGACATCACCGGTTTCAGCGTCAGAGCTCCCTGTCCCAGGCAGATCATTTCCAGAGCACAGCGGAGGCTGCTGCCGCTGCCGCAGCTGGGAGGGAGGGCTGCACTGCTCTCGGTCCCTCTCTGCACAGCATCAACAGACCCACCCTACGGAGAGGAGCCTGCCCCAAGGTGCAAGCTGGGACCTTGCTGGAGACCCCACGGAGGCATTCCTGGGTGAATGGCCCCTGCCCAGGACAGAGAGGACCTGAATGCTGATGAGTCACCATTTTCCCTTGTGGGAGCATCCTAGGGGCATGGAGGACAGGCTGGGCAAGACGTGGGGGCTTGCAGGGGAGAACGAGGGTGGTGGGAAAGGAGGCAGAGCAGCCAGGGAAGGGGGAAACTGGCACCCTCCCAGGCAACAAGCCACGATGAGGAGGTACTGAAGCTGCTGGAGAAACCCAGCGATGCTGCTCAGGGCCGCGGAGGGCGGTCCAGGAAATTAGGATCGGGTCTGAGGAGCCCAGGCTGGACTAGTGTCTGCCAGGGTGAGGTCTGGGATTTGTTGAGCCCATCGCAGGGGGTGAAGGATGGGAAAGCTGCTGTGGAGCTGGGATGAGGAGCTGGGGCAGGAGAGATGCGATGTGGAAAGGCGCACGCTTGCAGGGACGTGACCTCTTGAAGACACAGCCTCTGTGGTGGCTGCAAAACTGAGCTCCCTTGGTCCTGGCATTCCCTGGTGTTCAGCACAGATCGGTGAAGCCCCGTGGCAAAACACCCTCCCCACTGCCCGCGCTGGGCTCCAGGGAGAGGGACAAGCAAGCCCGGCTGGGGTCCCCAGCCAGCTCCAAGGCAGTGGGTAGGCAGGGTCCCATTTTGTAGGGAAATGCAATGAAGGTCAAGCTGTCACCTAGTGAAGATGTTTTTGTTTTTTAATCTTTTTTTAAAAAAATATATCCCTAGGAAACTGCAGCCAAAAATGATGTCAATGGTGCGCTCTGCCAGCTGCAGGGTGCTCCAAGGTGGGATGAGTCCAAACTTCAGCAACCCAGGTAAGCTCAGCTCAACCCTCAGCTGTACATGGCATGTCCATAATGCACAGACACAGGGAGGAAACCAGACCTTGGGGGTAAAAAATCAAACTGCCTGTGGGACCTGAGCATAGGTTGTCATGGAAGCTAGGTGAAAAATGTCCGAAATTTGGGAGTGAGGAGGGTCTTCAGTTCCTGTGGGTGCCCCCAAGACCTGGCAGAGCAGGGAACAGCTGAATGAAGCTTTTGCTGATCAGTTTCTGAGTCTGTTCCCCTTCGTTTAGCCCCAAATTTGAATCATGGGGATGGGATGCAAAGTGCTGGCCCAGCTCTGCCGCAGTCGGTGAAAAGGTATCAAGAGCTACAGGTGGCAAAATGCTCCGAAAAAAACAACTCCCCGGAGGGCAAAGGCAACGTACCATTGGGGAGAGCTGGCAACCAGGGTGGTGGTTTCTGGAGCCACAGCTGGAGCCGCGTGCCAGCTCTCCGGTCCCAGCTCTGCATCACCCCGAGCCTCGTCCTGCAGCCACTTCCTTCCCCTTGCAGCTGTGGGACGCAGAGCGAGAGGCACGAAGGGACCCAGTGTTTCATAACGAGGTTTTTACCGTCTGCCCAGGGGATATGTTTGTTTTGTAGCTGTGAAGGTGCAAAGCAAGCCAGAAGTAGATGGAGAGGGGGACACTGGATGAAACAGCGCTTGCAAACAGGCCGGCTAGGGAAAAATTCAGCATGTACAGATCAAAAGAGGTTGTAAATCACTGCTTTAGCTTGGTGCATTGTGAAAGAGTCCTCCTCTGTGCTCACCTTCTCACTTGACTAGTAAAGAAGCATTTGTTCAAACACAGCATGGCCTCAGCCTGGAAACACAGCAGTTTTGGAGAAGATATTCACCCCAGGAGCCCTTTCTGCCCTCTTCCTGTGAACATCTACCTGGAGCCTCCAAGCAGGAGCCCACGCACTTGGGAAGAGCGGTGTGATGTCGGGGCTGAGGTGTGTTTTACACACACAGTGCTTCTCCCTGCAGTACGAGCTTGTCCTACCCCAAAACACAGGGAGAAGGGTCCCCTGGGCCTGGCCCTGCAGGATCTGCATGTTCCCCTGCGAGCATGTGGGTCCCCAAGGAGTGACACTCCCTGCTACCAGCCACCCCCTCACCCGCCTCCCTATTTTTAAGTATCTGCCAGGGAGGGGATGGAGCCAGGTGGAAATTTAGTTTATTTTAGTACTCAGCAAAAGGGGAAGGGACGCAGCTGAGCCTGTGGCATTCCCTGTGCGTGCCCTCGTCTCTCACCGCTTGCATCTGGCAGAGGTGCTGCGGCTCCTGTGCAGGCTGTGCCGCCCTCCCGGCATGCTCCCGGCACTGCCTCCCCGGGGCCCTGACCACCTTCCCAGCCCCGGGGGGGGCTCTCTGTTTTGGTTTTGTGTTGAGCAAGCCATGGATGTGCTGTCCTGCCAGATCACATGCCTGCAACATTGCCCACTTTGGCCTCAATTTGCATGGGGCCATGGAGGAAACCCAGCGCCGTGTTGTACCGGCTGCTTTCCTGGCCCCTCCGCTCGCCCTTGGTGCTTATGGGCAGCTTCAGCCCACGCTGTCCTCCCAGAAATAAAACCCCAAAAAAGCTTTACACCTCCGTCACGAAGTTTTGCCGTTTCTCGGTTTCTGTAGCTAGATTTGCTTTTTCTTTTCCCAGGGGGGCTCAGACGGTGGCTGCCGTGAAGCACCAGGGGGACCAGCAGGTGCCCGCTGCAGCGGTTCACCCCACTGGAAGCCCCGGTCCCACACCAGATTTCCATCATGCGACCAAGAGTTAATTTTGATTCTCTGTGTCTCAGCTGCCAGCAGCCTTTGGACTTTCCCTGCTCCATCAGCCTCCCCCGGATGGCAAGAGCAGCTCCTCGGCTGCCGAGCGTGTTGTCTTCTCCAGCTGGCAGCAGGCAGTGGCCTCTGCACTGGCGTCACAGCATCGAGCCGAGATGCTGCTGAAGGTTGTACCTTGAACACCTGCTGGCCGGGCTAGGAGAAGGTGGGTCGCTTCTCCTTGAAGCTGTTTTCCATCCATTCCCAAGCACCAGCTGTAGGAAAGGGTGTTTTCTGTTGCACAGGGGCTCTGTGGTCCTGAGATGGGGCCAGGAGATGCTCTGGCTTTCTGCTGCGCTTTGCCTGGGCATCCCTGCTGGAGCAATCATTTTGTCTCCTGTTCCTAGCCGAAGTTTTAAAATTCATACAAAGCCACATGAAATGAGCAAACCAAATACAAATGTGTTCAGAAGTGGAATTCCCATTTCAATTAATTTTCATCATCTCACAGATAAAGTTTTGACTTTAAGGTTTTGAGTCACTAAAGAGGGGGCTCGGAGCCAGGCGGAGGAAATCTCTCTCCGGACTTGGCTGTGCCGCCCTGAGAGCCGTGTGAGGGGTCCAATCCTGCTGCAGGAGGCCACCGCCACACATCCATCAGCGCTTTTGGGAGCCCCAGGACTGTGCCAACATCTACCCATGACAGATTTCAAGGCTCTTTCAGGAGGGATTTGGCCCAGCTGGCTGGAGATCAGAGCAATCGCTCTCCTACACCAGGTCACGCAGCCCCTGCCAAGTGTCACTGTGTGCCATCGTCTCTGCCTGCCAAGAGGAGAGCTGCCCACCACTCCTCGCTGCCGTCGCACACCGCCGCACCAGCACGCACCTACCCGCGCCGGCACATGTTAAGTAAACCTAATGAGGCTCTGCGCAGAGCAAGCGCTACGGTAACCCGGCCCATGAGTATCTGCAGTTTGATCAGCCGGTCGCTGTGGCCGTGGTCACAGCCCAGCAGCCCAGCGTGGCTTTTAACTGATGCAAAGGAGGGGTGTGGGAGAGGGAATCGGCATCTGCGTGGGGGGGATGTCCAGGACCTGCATTTGGGACCGCAGACACAGGGCCCTCCCTGCAGGACAGCGTGGCAGCCCCAGCCCAGCAGAGGTGTGACAGGAGCAGAATCGCCAGTGCAAACTCCACCGACGGTCCCTGCTGCCTCAGCCCAGGGGTGAAACCCAGCAGCAACCCTCCCTAAAACCCCTGTATCTCAGAGAGACTTTACTGAGTGATGAAAGAGCAATTATCAGCCCAACCGGAGGCAGAGTTGTTCCTGTTTGGTTTTGCAAGGCAAACAATTCCAACCCCATTTTCTTTTTGCACAGTTTGTTCCCCCTTGGTGTAAGCTGCAAAAGAAATAAAAGAAATTCAGGATTTTTTTTAAAAGTTTCACACTGGTTTGCTGGATTCTCTCCTGCAAGTGGTTAACGGTTCATCTAAAGTCAGAGGAAGCTCTCTGAGGCAATCTTGCAATTTACAGCTTTTCCTTTACTAAATAAGAAATGGTCAGGAAATTAAACAGGAAATTGTGTTTGGAAGGAACAAAAGTTCCGTTGTCAGAACCTGCTTACAAAAGATTTACTTTATTTCAACCAGTAAGGAGCCAAGATCAATAGTCAGAAGAGGAAGGAGTTTGTGCGAATTAAATCACGCGTGGAAAAAAAATCACTTGGGAAAACAAGAAGCCTTTGTAGAGAGCAGATAAGGATGAATGGGAGAGAAGCCTTAGCACCGGCAGCAACCAAATGCTGGAAAGTGCTGAAACACGAAGGCATAGGGTGTAACTCTGGGACAGGTGTCTCTCCAGAAGTCAAACATTGCTCCACGGCCTCAGTGCCCAAATCTCTGGGAGATACTCTACAGCCTGTACAACACTCTGATGTCCATTTCAGTGTTAGAGCGCAAGGGCCAAGCATTGCCCCCGCTGCGCATGGTTTGCAGGTAAAACAGCGGTGCCTTTTCTTTCCTCCTGCTCAGAAACACCGCACCGAGGTGCCCCTTGGGTGGCCACTTCCACCTCTCCCTGCCCAGTGTGCCAAGCACCATGACCCAGCTTTTATTCCCTCTCAGCAGAGTGATGCTCGTACTGCTGCCGACGCGACCCGTTGTGCTTTGCGTGCTCACGGTCTTCTGCACCTCTGCATCGACCCTGCAGGCAAGGAGAGTCCTCCCCGCCCAGGGGATGTAGGTATGTGCACCATCAGGTGATGCGGTGGCTCAAATTCAGCCCCGCGGCAGGGCTCACCCTCCGTAGGAACTGCACCAGCTTGCTTCATCCTGGGATTTGGCCAAGAGAAAGCCAAGACCCTGCTGCAAACGTGCAGCACTTTTTGAGAATCCCATGCAAATATTTGCTCCCAGGTAACCCTACAGTATGTTGGGCTTTGGGTTAATTATGGGTTCTAGTTGGGAGATTGGGTAATCTGTAATTTTTTTTTTACCATTATACTGCTCATCTTATCAGTGGTTGAGAAACAGGCTTAGCAAGCACCGGTATGCGGGTATGTCAGAGGTGATGAATCGAGACTTCTGTCTGGCTAATGGCAACAGACTCTTTAGGTGGACGCTCGTAGCTGGTGGGGACTGACTCGAACGGCCTTTTTCTCTGGGATCCTGCCCAGTCACCATAATGGTTCCCCTGATATGATCCATCCTCCATGACAGCTCTTTAATTGTGTTTGGTCTAAGCTGTATGTTATTAATCCCCAGCTGGTAATGGGACCGTAGTGTGTGGGAGCTGTGCCATTCGAGAGCAGCTGCATGGGCTGAGCAAGTGCGGCTTCACAGCCTTTTCCCCTCCTCTTGGGGAAAAGCTCTTGGCGAGGAGGCTGGAGGAATTACTGTCCTGGGAGCATGACAGAGGCTGATGACAGAGATGGTCCCAGTTGTAAGCTGTGGTGTGGCCCTGAGCAAAGCATCCCCTGCCAGCGCCGAGGCAAGTGCTCTGACTGGAACTACTGAGCAATGGGTTAATATTTATTAAATTTAAATCTCCAGTGCTTTGTGGGTGGATTTCTCTACTGCTCTGGTCCTGGCTATCCCCAACGCGCAGAGTTTGTGGCTGAGGCTGCGTTGGTGGGATGGAGAAGTGCTCTCTGCCTGCTTGGTGAGGTGGCCACGGGTGGATCCTCCGGTCGGAGGCAGGACGCCGGGTGTGCGGGTGTACGCCTTGCCCAGCATCTCCCTTTGCCGACATACCACCCTCACTCAAAGGGAAGGTGCCGTAACTTGTGTAGCATCCTTGAAGGAGACGAGTCCTACGTGCCTCCCTGGGAGGGTCACGTCCCAGCAGGAGGCAGGGAAGGAGGCAGCTGCAGCCGAAGCTCGCATTGCCCTGCCTCTCTGCGGCACCCTCCAGCCCCGGGGGCCGGGGAGAGATTTGGGGCGCTCCCTGACATGGTTAAAACAGTTGCGGGTGGGACATGCACTGTTGGTCCCACAGCTTGGGGAATTTCCCACCGCCGAGGCATCTCCCTGGCACCGGCGCAGAGGTGCGTCCCTGGGCACAGAGGCTTTCTGCACCCGCGCTGCTCTGGGCACGGCCCTGCTGCAGGTCCCTGCAGGCACAGCCTGGCCCTCCGCACCGCGTCTCTGTTCGTGACCCTCCCAAGGACGGTCAGACACCTGCACAGCCACGGATCCACGCTGCTGCCATGCCGCGTCTCAGCACCTAAGCAGCTTCTCAGCATTTCAGGACTCACCTCACTCCTATAACCGGTTGGGCTGCTCCTGTGTCATCCCTGCTCATGGGGTGACAGGACCCAACCAGGGAGCAGCCGGGCTCACCGCTGACCTGCTGGGAGAGCCGCCAGCAGGCTCTGCAGTAGGCACTCGCACCAGGGACACGAAGCAAAGCCGCTCGCTGTCAGAGCCACCCTCCTGGCCACTTTCATCTCGGTGTAATCCGTGCTGTGGTTTAGTGAGCCCATTTTCCTCTGCTAGAGGTTCATGTTAAATCCCATGGGCTTCTTCCAAAACCTACCAGTGACTTTCTCAGGAATTTCCTCCTGTTCAGCCTAACGAGCCACAGCCTCGTCCAACAGCTCCAAGCCAGGCTCCTGGCTAAGCTGCAAGGTATGGGGCAGTGGGTGCTGCTTCACACAGTGGCTCACTGCCCCCTGTGCTGTTATCCCCCTGTTTTCCAACGAGACAGGGCAGGGATCCACCCGGGATCCTCCTGCGACAGCCCTCTCCTCTGGCACTGCAGGTCAGGCTGTTTCTGTCACAGGGCAGCCTGTGGTTTGCTGGCCAGCGGGGTTTAAACCCCAGCCTGTGTGGAGATGGGGTGCAAAGCTGGACATTCTCCCTTTTCCCCTCTCCTGAATGTGTTGGCACACAGGCCTGTCTGCTGTCTGTGGCACGCAGAGCTCTCGGAAGGGCGGGGGATGCCAAGTGTTAATAAAAGCACAAAATTACAGGGTGAAAAATCAGGAAAAGAACAGACACAAAGACTCTCCAGAGGTTTCCACTGCTGGTTGGGAACATTTATCCGCAGCTGGCTGACTCCCGTCATGCCATCCTGCAGCTCAGCAGCACCAAGCCGAGCCCTGCAGGCACACCCCTCCCGTTTGGGAGCACCCCCAGACAGCCGTAAGGGCTGGTTTATGGGGCTGGGGCTGGAGCTCCTCTGGGGGAAACAGCAGCTGTGGCCTGGGAGGGCCGTGCTCCTGCAAGGACTGCCGTGATTCACACGCTCCCATGCCTCCCTCCGGGCAAAGCTGTCCTTCCTTGTTCAGAGTCCTGACATGTGCATGTTTCCAACGTGGCACGCTCGTGACTAATCCACCTGTGCATTTCAGGGCTGTCATAACGCCCTGCGGGCTGGGAGAGCGGCGTGCGTTGCTGCTCACTGCAGCTCCTATCACACTGCAGCAGTGGGAACCCCGATCCTGAGCTGTTTTTTTTGGCAAGATTAAGTTTCAATTATGGTTTTCTTGGCTACTGTAGCTCAGTGTAAAGCCCACCTCACAATGCCATAATTCAGATGGGCAGATTTAGGCCTGGCTACCTACAAAATCCCTGATGTTTTGATAATAACTGTTGTATAGTTCTACCAGTCTACCCACGTGCCAGTACCACAGAACACAACTCCCTTCTGTCCTGCATCAGGAGCGGGTGCCCACAGCTGCCTGGGCTGTATTCCCATGAGCATATCCCAGAAACGTTAGCCCAGCCCGACCCGTCAGAGGGGGAGAAATGGGGAAGGTCTGTGCAGGCAGCTGCGGGACTGGGGAGAGACGCTGGGCCAGCAGGGCTTGGCCAGGCTGCCAGGTCCCAGGCGTAGCTCCAAGGAAAGCGCTCCCCGTGCGGGCCTCAGGATGCTCCTGGCCGGCTGCCGGTCAAACCCTGGCTCGGCTTTTGCTCCTACAACGAATAAATATGCACGGAAACACCTTAAACACTTCTCTGGCACCCCTTGTGCCTATAAACACGGGCTAGGCTGCCATCCGGCTGCCAGCGGGTGAAGCCCAAGCCCGACTGCTCCTCATGGGCCCCCTCAGGCCGCCTGCAAAATGGCCGGCGGGGCCCCGCGCTCGGCAGCGGACCCCGCCGCACCGCCCCCTCGTCCGGAACTACAGCTCCCAACGGCCCCTGCGCGCCCCCCGCCCGCTGGGAAATGGCGTTCCCCCGCCCACTCCGCGACCGTTTTTCCGCTGGGGGCCTCATCCGACACCAATCAGCGCTCGGCTCTGTGGGGCAGCCAGCAGGGAAGCCTGATCAAAAAATAAAATTAAAAAATCCTGTTATGTCGGAGTGCCGTTCCTTAAAATGTCCCTCGCGCCGGAGTTAATCACGTTCCTCGCGCGCCCCACGGCCCCAGGGTTTGCTGTCAGCTCTCATTTATTGCTATGGCCATTTCGCTTTAACGGCTTGTTTCACGCGGACACCTCAGAGGGGTCCTTGGGAGGGCGGGGAAAGAGAAGGCCGCTCTCTTGATTCGCCGCCGCGCTGGAGGGGAGAAGCCAATCTGCGCAGGAAACCGGGACTGGGGGGCGGGGCCACCCCAGATGCGCAGGCCATTGGTGGCGGTGGAGGGAGGGGGCGTGGCAGAGTGGCGGGGAGGGTGACGCGTATCCTTCCAGCTCAGCGCGTGAAGGGATAAGGGGCAGGGGGGAGGGGCCCGGTTCGGCGGGCAGTAACGGCCGCGCTCGCGCCGCTGTGTGTCGCGTTGCGTCGGAGCCGCGCTCGCGCCGCGCGGGGGAGGGGCCGCTCCAACGGTCGTTCCTCCTCAGCGACCGCCGCCGCCCGTGCTTCTCCCGCTGCCCCTCTGCCCCTCTGCCGGGGAGGATGCGCCGCCTCTTCCCGGCCGCGGCAGGTAGACGGGGGAGACGATGAGGGAGCCGCCCCGCCGGCTCCTGGCCCTGGGGTCCTGCCTCTTCCTCTGCGCCGTGCTCTGGTGAGTCCCGGCCGCGCCGCGGGCCCTCGCCGGGGGGAGGCTCCTCCGGGGGCGGGGGTGTCCTGCCGCTCGGGACTCTCGGGGAGAAGAGCGGCGGCGGACCCCGCCGCCGGGCCCGCCCTTAGCCCTGCCGCAGCCACCCTCCCCGGCAGCCCGGGGCCCCCGCGTCGCTCCTGCTGCCCCGGCTGGGGAGCCTTTTTCTGCTCCGGCGGGGAGAGCGTCCTGGTCGGCGTGCTGAGAGCTGACGGTCGGGGAGGCGCGGAGCGGGAGGTGGGAGTGGAGATGGTGCCATTGGGGAAAGAAGGATGCTTCTCTTTGGGAACGTAGGAACGTGTTATTGTGCTGGCGGCACGCCGTGTTGCGTTAAGGGACGGGCAGGTAACAGCTTTTGGGAGTGTAGTTCCCGCTGCTGTAATAGTCGTCTGCTGCGTTCGTGAAGATAAGCGGTGTTAGATGCGGAGTTAGTCCTCAAGTACTAGGGGTTCAAAGTTACCCTGTACATTTCTGTATGTATTTTGTTGCCACTCCGTGCTTTTAGCTGGAAGGCTTAGTTTTTCCATTTCAGGCTGAACGCTGGCTGTGTTGACTGAAAGATCACGATTCCTTATTCTTGAAACCGATTTTCTGTGGCTGGCTGGAGTTGTGTTAAATTAAAGCCAATGAGCCATTCATTTTTGCACTGGTTACGTCTTTGAGAGTGATTACCTTAGCTATACCTTGTTCCAGCATTTTCTGTTTACTTTGTTTTCAAACTTCCTTAAAATGTGACACTTATTAGAACACAAATATTAGGACAATATATTTTGGTGTGGTAAGTCCTAAGCTTCTTAAACTTTGGCCGCCTTTTGCACTCTGTGACTCACTGTTTGAGAAATGCTAGCCAGTTTGAACAGCAAACTGCAAATATTGGAAACTGAACAACAGCAGTTGTTAGAGATAATTGTGTATCTGGTGTACTATTTTAATACATTTCCTGTAAACTCTTTAGTCTATTTTAAAAAAAGAAAAAATTGAAATAGACTTGAAGTTCTGGATAGTCTCACAGTTGATTTTAGTTGGATGAAGAAGAGGGAGCCCAGGCATCTCCCTGTACAGAATCAGTTGCAATTCTGGCGCTGACACTTGCGTTACTGGGTTCGGACAATCCTGGAGCAAATTTGGTTTGTGTCATCACCTTTTTATTTTTAGGAGACAAAACAGTGAGTCTAAAAGGTGCTTGAAAACTCTGTTGCCGTGTTTACATTTAGCAAAATTTTAAAAGAAAAAGCTCCTAGCCATGTAGGTTAACTGAGCTGTGAACCATACATAACTGTCTCCAGACAGCTTTTCTTTTACTTGTTGGACAACTAAGTTTTTTCTTATGGAAGGTGCTACTTGTTAGGATTCTTATTAGGAAGGCAGTTTTTGTTTCTTTCTTACTGTGTCTTGAAGGCTGATAACCTGTTTCTGCCTCGAGGTAATTTGTTAGCAAAAGTGTTCTCGGCTTAATGATATATAGATGGTCAGAGCAGTTATTGTTGTGTTCTTAGTCTGCTGTTTTAATGAAACTGTTTGGTTTAAGAAAAAGTTCAGGCACCTAGTCCATATTGGTAAAGGAATACCATGTTCAACTAACTTGTTGAAGTAATATACTTGTTCTCTAAAGCTCAGACAACTTCTGTGTTCGTCTTGGGTATGTTTAGCAGAAAAATTGACTTTTTTTTACCTTTTCAAGTGGTGTCTTAACTGATCTCAGAGCTTGCACTAGAGTAGCCCAAACCTTTTGCTACTAAAAAAAAATTTTTTAGACTGTGTGTTCACTCTGCTCACTCTGGGTACTTTTGATTAAAGAGCCAGTAGATTAATTTAAATGTTGGGAGCGGTATGACTCTAGTTCACTAGTCTCTGTTGTCCAAACATAAATTCACATTAGAGAATTTAAAATCCTGTTTGCAGGATGGCATTGCGGCTTGCTTTAATTTCAGTAGCCGTGTCAGATTTGTAACTGGAAAGTCTTGAAGTCTGTTAATTCCTGCCTTGTTGCTGGACTATGTAACATGATAAGTTGTGATGTATTTAACTTTCTCCTAAAAAGAAAATCAGCAACTTTGTTCACATAAGCAGTTAAGAAACTAAATAGTAAATGGAAGGCTTTGTGTTATAAATGTTGGCATGTGTGGTAAATGTTGGGTTTTTAAATTTAGTTGTCTTGAAATGTAATCTTCAAAGGAGAAGCTCTTTTCTTACAGATGAAAGTAGTGGTCAACAGATGATCAAATTAAAAACAAAAAAGCAGGGGAAAAAAAACACAAAAAAACAATTGCTATAGGAATACTCTCAGGGCTAGTTGGACTCTATCTTTTTTTTTTTTTAAACCTGGACTTTGTTTTATTTCTGGATAGACAGTTGCTTCTTTCTTTGAAACTAAGCTTAAAATAGGAAGTTTTTTATCTCCCATCATGCATTTTAAAGCTTGCCTAAAGAAGTTGGTCCAATGGAGAAATACCAATTGGTAAAAACCAAGTGGAGAAAAAAAGATTGATTTAACAGTTTAATTGGAAACTGTTTAAAAAGGTCTCATCCTGTAAGTTAAAAATGTGACTGTGTATTAGGAAATTTACAAAAACCCCAGAAGCTTGAGTTTAGGGATTTGTTAGCTGGTGTCTTTTCAATAAAGGCAATGTGGTGCTCTTTGGGAGTGCAGGATCAGACAATTGTCTGTCTTGAGGCTTTCTGAAGCAAACCGTGCACGGAACAAACACAGCTCTGACAAACCTGAGCCAGAGAGGTTGTTCCACGTTGTGGTGGGTTGGCCCTGGCTGGAGGCCAGGTGCCCACCAAGCTGCTCTGTCACTCCCCTCCTCAGCTGGACAGGGGAGAGAAAATACAACTAAAGGCTCGTGGGTCAAGATAAGTGCAGGGGGAGATCACTCACCAATTACTGTCACAGGCAAAACAGACTTGACTTGGGGAAATTAGTTTAATTTATTACCAATCAAATCAGAGTAGGGTAATGAGAAACAAAACCAAATCTTAAAACACCTCCCCCCACCCCTCTCTTCTTCCTGGGCTCAGCTTCACTCCTGATTTCTCTACCTCCCTCCCGCCAGCGGCTCAGGGGTTTGGGGAATGGGGGTTGCGGTCAGTTCATCACATGTTGTCTCTGCCGCTCCTTCCTCCTCAGGGGGAGGAATCCTCGCACTCTTCCCCTGCTCCAGCGTGGGGTCCCTCCCATGGGAGATAGTCCTCCATGAGCTTCTCCAATGTGAGTCCTTCCCACGGGCTGCAGTTCTTCATGAACTGCTCCAGCATGGGTCCCTTCCACAGGGTCACAAGTCCTGCCAGTGTGGGTCCCCCATGGGGTCACAAGTCCGGCCAGCAAACCTGCTCCAGTGTGGGCTCCTCTCTCCACAGGTCCTGCCAGGAGCCTGCTCCAGCACAGGCTTCCCACAGGGTTTCAGCCTCCTTTGGGCATCCACGTGCTCTGGTGTGGGGTCCTCCACAGGCTGCAGGTGGATATCTGCTCCACCATTAACCTCCATGGGCAGCAAGGGGACAGCCTGCCTCACCATGGTCTTCACCTCGGGCTGCAGGGGAATCTCTGCTCCAGCACCTGGAGCACCTCCTCCCCTTCCTTCTTCACTGACTTTGGTGTCTGCAGAGTTGTTTCTCTCACATATTCTCACTCCTCTCTCCTGCTGCAGTTGTGCAGTTACTTTTCCCCCTTCTTAAATACATTATCACAGAGGTGCTGCCACCGTCACCGATTGGCTCAGCCTTGGCCAGCGGCGGGTCCATCTTGAAGCTGGCTGGCACTGGCTCTGTCGGACATAGGGGAAGCTTCTAGCAGCTTCTCACAGAAGCCACCCCTGTAGCCCCCCCACTACCAGAACCTTGCCAAGCAAACCAAATACACAAGTAGTTCAAAAGAGTGGGATGGCTGCATGGTTTTAGAGAAATACTTTTGATGGAGGTAAGGCTTGGGAGTGTAATGCTCTAAAAATAATACGCATCTGTGCAGACTGGAGCTTTGACTGTATGTGACATGACTCCTGTTGTCCTGAATTTACAAAAATTTTTTCTTTTTTTGCTTCAGTTAATCCCTTTGTGTATGATCATAATGTAAAAAATACTTTTAAAACTTGTAGTGCTTCATAGTTTGACAATATACAGAGGTGAATAAGTGGAGTAGATTTAGAAGCTTATAGGGATACTAGTACTATCTGAATTGAGACTAGCTGTGACAGTTTGAACAGTAACCTGTATAAATTGTTCTGACATCAGCTTTTGCCTGCCATAAGCTGCAGTTTCAAAGTGTTAGCTATGAGTTTAATAAAGAAATCATGCATACACTAATTTGTCTTTCTGTGATTCATTCTATCCCAGAAAGTGCTTTGCACATCCTGATCTACTTAGCTTTTATGAACTCTTTTATCGTCCTCAGTTTTACAACTATGAGTAAAAGGAAGATGGGGATTAAGTGCATGTGCACATTAGGATTCTTTAGTTGTAGTTACATTGTGAATATGCTGCATCAGTAAAGTAAGGCTTGTATCAAAGTGGCTGGGCATCAAGATGTGCTGTTTCTGATGGGAAAACCTCTAGTCTAGTAGCTCTGACTGAAATACATAATGAGAGCGTGCCCTGAAAATTGTAAAGGTCAAATTGGGTCAGTGGCATAGCCAGGAATAATGCCTAGATACAAGTACATTGGAAGGGGGTAGGTTTTGATATTGCTTTGTACTCCTCCCTATAACATTAAATGTGAAGATTTATGTGAATTTTAATGAAAGTATTTCTAGGTTTGGTTTGCATTAGTCTCCTACATTTTTGAAGGTTTGCTTGTCTAGAGCTTCTGTAATGCAAGAAGAGCTTTGAAAAAAGTGCTGTATTGGCTGTATGATAACATCACCAGTGTTTATTTTTCCACTCCTGTCCTGCATGGGCAAAAGCTATGCAAGCCACATTAGAGATCACAGAAGTAGAGGTTTTGCTAACTGAACATTTATTAGCCCTGACTTTTGGCTTAAACCTTGAGCTTGCATCTGTTAATAACAGAAAGGTGTTGAGTGGTAAAGTTGGGGAGAGGCTTGTGTTCCAGTGTAACACATCTCTTATCATAGAAATCCTCTTTTCAGCAGAGTATAATGTTTACAGGAGGCTGCCCTAATGATCTGGATAGAACTGCTAGTGTAACTTGCTTGTACTGGGGCTCAGAATTTTACCTGGTGATTCTCCTCTTGTGTAGTTAAATATCTTCAGAAGGCTGATACTAAAATAAGTGCTCTGTGTGTGCGTTTCATGGCAGGAAGAAATGGAAGTGATCTGGGCAATGTTCATATAATAAAACCTTTTGTTCCGGCATCAGATTTCAGAATGAAGAGTATGTTCCTAGATATGGAATATCTTATTTGGCAGTATCTTTGCTCTGTAGTTAAGGTTGGGAGAAAAGCTGCTTTGGAACTCTTGGACTCTTAAAAATCATATATGAATATGCCTAGCCTGTAGCCCGCTCAAGTTGAAGGTGCTGTACGTGAGCAGGGGCTCTGGTGTCTTATGCAAAACGAATGCTTGGCTTGCTCAATTATTGAATATTTACCTTCTAAAATTATTTGAAAATCAGTGAAGTGCTTTCATGCAGTATCTTCTAAAAGATTTGTCCTAGAAACTTCAAATTTGTTTTTGTTATGCAAGTGGTGTACTAAAGTGGCATGCACCCCCTCACGAGGCTGCTGTGTTGATGTGTAAGACCCTGTCTGTTGCAATGAGATGTGCCTTACTTGAGCACTTAATTTCAACTTTTTCTGAAATGTCTTTCCCTAACTTGTTATTAGTTCTTTTTCACTTTGATGTTCTTATCACTGTGAGTATTTTACAGAATACTTTTTGGGTTTTTTTGCTTTTCTTGTCTTCAGTTTTCATGACTAATCTAGCTTTTGGTAAAGTCTTTCAAGGGCAGGATGTACAGTGTCTCTTAACACTTGGAGGTGCTAACAGCCCTCTGCCTGAAGAGGGTGTTATTTCTGGCCATGAAAACTTTTGGCTGAGAACAGGGTAATACAGAACTGCAAGTCTAAAAACTTTCTTGTAATTCTTGGTGAAAATACTGAGCTGGTACAAGAGACAGACTGATCCCAAAGCTAGTGCAAAGAACTTTTGCTTGGGTGAGTGAAAATATTGGTATAAATGACTTAAACTGGATTGGAATATCAGTACAAGGTTCCAACAGTTCAAAATTAGCTTAGGTGCTCAAAGGAACCTTCTTGGCTTGGATGAATTTTGGAATGGCAATCAAGATATTGTTGAAGTCCTTTAAAGGTAAGAAGTCTATTAAAAATACATTATAAAATGTCTGGAAGTTAGGTGATAGCAGCTTAGATCTAGGGCAAAATTCATGTTGCTAAATTTATGCAAAAATTCCACTCCTTAGCACTATGTTAAGCTGTGTTGTCTTTACAGTGAGTTTTAAGCATGGGGAGTTGGTGCAAAGCAGCTGATGGTGATTCTGAGCCTACCTGTAGTAGGCCTGCAGTATTGTGCCCATGTAGACAAGCTTATGAATTCAAGCAATGAGGGAAATCTTCGAAGATGTATAAGTTAGATGTTACTACAGACTCTAAAGGCCTTAAAGTTTAATCACAGTTCATGGCTATTGCACTATTTTCCTGTAGTCTTTGTGGTCAGTATCAGGTTTTATTGTATTTTTCCAGAATGTGTTCTTTTCCCCAAACTCTTGCATTAAAGATAATAACTAGAGTTTGACAATGCAGGCAGATTCTCTTAAGCTACAGTCTTCAGTGCAGTATTACAGAAGTCTGTTACCAAGCATCACTAGGAGCTGCCTGTTCCTTTGAGCGCTTCCAAATGGACACCTTTTTGAGGGGTAGGGTTTGTGATTTCTGTCCTGCTTTAAGTGCCTGAAATAGGCTACCTGGATACTCCGTTCTTGAAAGGAGTAAGAGGTATGTGTTTCAGTGTTACTTTGCAGCATGCATCTAATATAGTCTGTTATCTATTATGGGCAACGTAGCACGTAGGCATGCTAGGTAGCATGCCTAGGTAGCATGCTAGGTAGCAACGTAGCATGTAGGCATGTAGCAGCACACGCAGCATGGGCAACAAGCAGGAGGAGTTGGAAGCCATTGTACATCAGGAAAACTATGATATGGTTGCCATCATGGAAACATGGTGGGATGACTCGCACAACTGGAGTGCAGCAGTGGATGGCTATAAACTCTTCAGGAGGGATAGGCGAGGCAGGAGAGGTGGTGGGGTAGCCCTATACGTCAGGGAGTGTCTGGATAGTTTAGAGCTCGATTATGGTGACGATAGGGTGGAGTGTCTATGGGTAAGAATCAGGGGGAAGGCCAACAAGGCAGATATTGTGGTGGGAATCTGTTACAGACCACCCAATGAGGATGAGGAGACTGACGAACTATTCTATAAGCAGCTGGGAGAAGCATCACGATCGCTAGCCCTTGTTCTTGTGGGGGACTTCAACCTACTGGATGTCTGCTGGAAATACAATACAGCAGAGAGGAAACAGTCTAGGAGGTTCCTAGAGCGTGTGGCAGATAACTTCCTGACACAGCTGGCGAGTGAGCCAACTAGGGAAGGTGCCCCGCTGGACCTCTTGTTCACGAACAGAGAAGGACTTGTGAGCCATGTGATGGTTGGAGGCCATCTTGGGCAGAGTGATCACGAAATGATAGAGTTTTTGATATGTGGAGAAGCGGCGAGGGGGGTCAGCAAAACTGCCACCTTAGACTTCCGGAGGGTGGACTTTGGCCTGTTTAGGAAACTGGTCGAGACAGTCCCCTGGGAGGCAGCCCTAATGGGCAAAGGAGGCCAGGAAGGCTGGGCATTCTTTAAGGAGGAAGACCTAAAGGCACAAAAGCAGGCTGTCCCCAGGTGCCGAAAGACGAGCTGGCGGGGAAGAAGACCAGCCTGGCTGACTAGAGAGCTCTGGCTCGAACTCAGGAAAAAGAGGAGAGTCTACAACCTCTGGAAGAAGGGGCAGGCAACTCAGGAGGACTACAAAGGTGTAGCAAGGCTGTGCAGGGAGAAAATTAGAAGGGCCAAAGCTGAGCTAGAGCTCAATCTGGCTGCTGCTGTAAAAGACAACAAAAAATACTTCTTCAAATACATTAGCAGCAAAAGGAGAGCTAAGGAGAATCTCCAGCCCCTAGTAGACGGGGGGAGGGAACCCAGTGACCAAGGATGAGGAAAAGGCTGAGCTACTTAATGCCTTCTTTGCCTCAGTCTTTAATAGCAGGGCCAATTGTTCTCTGGGTACCCAGCCCCCCGAGTTGGAAGATAGGGTCGGGAACCAGAATGGAGCCCCCATAATCCAGGGGGAAATGGTGAGTGACCTGCTGCACCACTTAGACACTCACAAGTCTATGGGGCCTGATGAGATCCACCCGAGAGTACTGAAGGAACTGGCAGATGTGCTTACCAAGCCCCTTTCCATCATTTACCAGCAGTCCTGGCTAACTGGGGAGGTCCCAGTTGACTGGAGATTAGCAAATGTGACACCCATCTACAAGAAGGGCCAGAAGGAGGACCTGGGGAACTACAGGCCTGTCAGCCTGACCTCGGTACTGGGGAAGCTGATGGAGCAGATCATCCTGAGTGCCATCACATGGCATGTAGAGGATAACCAAGGGATCAAGCCCAGCCAGCATGGGTTTAGGAAAGGCAGGTCCTGCGTGACCAACCTGATCTCCTTCTATGACAAGGTGACCCGCCTAGTGGATGAGGGAAAGGCTGTGGATGTTGTCTATCTAGACTTCAGTAAAGCCTTTGACACGGTCTCCCACAGCATTCTCCTGGAGAAACTGGCTGCTCATGGCTTGGATGGGTGTACTCTTTGCTGGGTAAAGAACTGGCTGGATGGCTGGACCCAAAGAGTGGTGGTGAATGGAGTTTACTCTAGTTGGTGGCTGGTCACAAGCGGTGTTTCCCAGGGCTCTGTGCTGGGGCCAGTTCTGTTTAATATCTTTATCAATGATCTGGACGAAGGGATTGAGTGCACCCTCAGTAAGTTTGCAGATGACACCAAGTTGTGCGGGAGTGTTGATCTGCTTGAGGGGAGGAAGGCTCTGCAGAGGGACCTGGACAGGCTGGATCGATGGGCCGAGGTCAATTGTATGAGGTTTAACAAGGCCAAGTGCAAGGTCCTTCACTTGGGCCACAGCAACCCCATGCAACGCTACAGGCTTGGGGAAGAGTGGCTGGAAAGCTGCCTGGCAGAAAAGGACCTGGGGGTGTTGGTTGACAGCCACCTGAATATGAGCCAGCAGTGTGCCCAGGTGGCCAAGAAAGCCAATGGCATCCTGGCTTGTATCAAAAATTGCGTGGCCAGTGGGACTAGGGAAGTGATTGTGCCCCTGTACTCGGCACTGGTGAGGCAGCACCTCGAATACTGTGTTCAGTTTTGGGCCCCCCACTACAAGAGGGACATTTTGGTGCTGGAGCGTGTCCAGAGAAGGGCAACGAAGCTGGTGAAGGGTCTGGAGCAGAAGTCTGATGAGGAGCGGCTGAGGGAACTGGGGTTGTTTAGCCTGGAGAAAAGGGGGCTGAGGGGAGACCTTATTGCTCTCTACAACTGCCTGAAAGGAGGTTGTAGAGAGGTGGGGGTTTGTCTCTTCTCCCATGTAACAAGTGATAGGACAAGAGGAAATGGCCTCAAGTTGCGCCAGGGGAGGTTTAGACTAGATATTAGGAAATTTTACTTCACTGAAAGGGTTATCAAGCATTGGAACAGGCTGCCCAGGGAAGTGGTTGAGTTGCCATCCCTGGAGGATGAAAAGACGTTTGCATGAGGTGCTTAGGGACATGGTGTAGTGGTGGTCTTGGTAGTGTTAGGTTTACGGTTGGACTCAATGATCTTAAAGGTCTTTTCCAACCTGTATGATTCTGTGATTCTGTAAAACAATATACAGTTACAGTGCTGTGAAGGTGACTGTTACCTCAGCAGCCTTTTCTAGGAAAGGATAAGAGAAATATTGATAGTGCTGTAAGAAAGGATTGAAGAGGTTTTCCACTGTTAGTCTTTGGCCTTGATTTCCATTGTTTAACTTAGGACAACAGTGGACAGTCATGGATAAATGGTATGTTCTCCCTCTGTCTTCTTGGATTTTTATATCTGAGTATACAGTAGCTCAAAGCTAACTTTATTCCCCCCCTCAGAAGTTACTGGCGTGTGTCCACAATCTCAAGATCAGATTCAGGGGGTGTAGAGAAATGTGTGGTTGAAGGTGGGATGCAGGACTACCCCTTCAGGCAGTAAATCAGTTAGGTCTGATAAAGTATACAGTGCAACTGTAACCTTGTTTTGTGGTCTTTGCATGCTAATGCATTTAAAATGCTGAAAGCTGTATTTTAAACTGATGGTTGGAATCTCATTGTGTGAAGCTATGAAATTCAGTATTGTCAGAAGGATCTTTGTGTTGGGCTCCTCTGAATAAGTGAAGTAACTGTTGTCTTTGTGTCGCATTCCAGTTAGGAGACAATTTGGAGAGCACATTCTTTGCAAAGAGTGGGCAAGATATTAAAAACCTAAATTAATTGCAAAATACAATGTATTGGCAAAGGATTTGCAAAAAAGCTCCGATTTCAATTGTTTTGGTCTGGTTTTTAGCACATGAATCAAGTTAGTAGATAGTGGTAGGAAATAAGATGGTATCAGTGCCTTGTTGGCAGCATGCTTGCTTAGTCTAGATCTGTAGATCTTAGTCTTCAGCTTTTTTCTCCCTTAAAGATCCATCATAACTTTAAAAATTATCTTAGTAATGCACGCTGCTCTTCTGTATTAATAAATGGCTTTTAAATGAATGGTGTGGTTTTTGTTTGTTTGTTTTGTTTTTTACCGGCATTAGGGAAGATCAATGGTTCTTCATTGGATTTATCAACACTTGTTTCCACTTCACATGCAGAAATGAGTGTTGTGTAGGGGGAGATTGTGCTAAAGCAACCAGTGCCTTGCAAATAGCTTTCCTCCTCTGACTAGTTGAAATAATGTTGCTGTCCTAAAAACCCGGTCTTCATTTTCTGAGATACTTACTTCGTTCTGCGGGCCCTTTTAAATGCAAGTCCCTCTTGCTGAACTGTTCTGAGGGAAAGATGGATTCCACTAAGTTCCTGAGGAGACGGTGAAGGTTCCCTCCCTTGCTGTTTTTTCTGTATTACCAGTGGCTGGAAGGCAGATTACTGCTGACTCGAGAGTCTGGTTGAGCTCCTTGTTCTTACAGAGCCTTCTTTCTCTTTGACAGGCTAGTGATAGCAGTCACAGACCTGTAGGATTTGTTCAGAGCAAAAGATATTTTCCTGCCTGCCTTGCCCTTTCACAACTTCTCTCACTTTTTACCTGATTAATCCAAAATAAACTATTCTGTAATCAAGAAGGTAAGCTTCAACCAACAAATAGGCACCACTCCCCCATTCATAGGCCTGCTCTGCTGGCTCTCTGCCCCCTCGGTCCAAAACCCACCTGTCTTCTCTTGCACAGGCCTACTCTGAACTGATCCTATGAATATTTTCAGTAGAGAAGTGTCACGTGGCAGGGACGGTGACATCTTCATTCTCCCTCTTAGCTGTTGGGCATTGGTGCATCTGCACCTGTTGGTAATACAGACCTCAGAGAGGTGCAGAAAATGTCAGTGGTCGTCCTGGAGGGAGACTGTTCCCTGTGCATTGAAGGAGGGCTTGGTAATTGGTACACTGGTCATAGCTTCCTTTTATTTTCCCTTTGCTTAAAATTACTCTGTCTCACAGGTGTCAACTGTAAACTGTTCTGAACTGCTTCACTGTCCAGTGGCCAGACATGGGTCTTGTTTGGGGAGAATTTAAGAAAACTCTAGAATCATTTAGAGGATAGATGTATTTGAACTGAATCTTGTATGCATGTCTGTGTTTTTGTATGAAGTCTATGGAAAAGAAAGCTTAGCCTGTTTTTCTCTGGGAAGATCAAATTGTGAAAAAAAGTGCTCTTGCCTTCAAATTTCGCTAGTTGAGATATTTTCTTTTGTCAGCTGTAACTTGTATGATTAATTTTTCTTACCAGTTGTTTACTTTCTATTTGATTTTTATGCTTGTCAAAACAGTTATCAATAACTTCACTATCTCTGATAGTCTTCTGCAGCCTCCTTCACAATTACTTAAGAGTTTGAGCCAAATTAGAAATGGATGGTCTTTCACATGAAACCTACAGTGCAATTTCAAAACCACCTGCACTTTTGAATGTCAGTGTGTTCCTTTTCAAAAGCCTAACAGCCATCAGTAGACCATAGCCAATTTGTATAGCAATAAGTGTACTGCACCATTCAGATAGGGGTGAGCAGATTTTCTGATTTGGTAGACAACCACAGTATGTGCCTGCCCTGTGAAGAGTAAAGATTTCCTTCCCCCTGCCTCTCCCCTCTTCCCTGTGTCTGGGCCTGCAGCTTTTGCTTTTGGGTTTGTGCATATCAAGCTGAAAAATTCATGGCGTATTAGAGAAAATAGCTTTTAAACTACGTTAATGATGATACTAAAAGACTTGTACTTAAGTTTCTTTGTTCTTTATGAGAGATAATAGCAGCTGCTATTTTGAGTCATACTTAGCATAAATGGAACTATTGAAAACTTCTATATCTGTGTAAGTTACTAACTGTTGGTTACGTGTTTGGAACAATCTCTTGAAGTATTTCTATACTGTTACGTCATTTGAAGATATACCTTGTACCTGAGACAGTATTTCTAGTTACTAATCTCCAGTATTATTTGGGCATTAGATCTGCTTGCTTCCAAGTCAGCATTAAAATACTACTCTTTCTTCATGAGAAGGGGAAGGATGTATTAATATATACAGATGCAGAAGCTACTGTGCTTTCACTGGACATACTGTGCAAGTTTTTAGTAAACTCAAGGGGAATTCTGTTCTCAGTAAATGAACACTTAGGTTTTCATGTTTGTTCTCTTTCTGCATATAGAGAAATGCTTAACAGAGGTGCTATGCCATTTGGTGAATTTTTTTGTTATAGACTATATCATTTATCAGCCTGTGGCTAAAGAAGCCTTGTTGAATGAATATGCAGAATGCTGAAAGACAGAAGAAGAAAAAAAGAGTAGCGGTGGTCCTGAGAAGGTGATTAATTTGACTTCTCACAGCATGGCTGGTCTTACGTGGCCTTGCATTCTGTGGATTTGTGTTCTTAATGCTCTGTCAGAGCTTGATGGCAGCAGTTGAATGATATATCATGCCTGCTGCGTCCTCTGTTGCAACAGGGCTCAGGTTTTCCTGTGGGCACATGCATGCATACATATACAAAAGGAATTCTCAGTCCAGAGGGCTCTGGGGAGACTTGAGGCATGATGTTTGAGTTGGGGAGTAGACTGAGAAGAATTTCTGAAAATAAGCAAATTGGATATTGGACAGATTATGTCAGAATAGCTTAAATCTATGAGCTGTCAAACTGCATTCTTCTAAAAGCTGCAATCATGCTCTAATAAAGCATGATTTGTTGCATTAAAAGTATCAGTATATTAAGGCAAGAAATGTATGCCTTTTGTATTAAGTGCTTCTCGTGACTGCAAGTGCTAAAGTAGTTATTAATGTGGTTGTGAAAATATACCGTGTGTTTTAAAATGCTGATTCACAGCCAATGACATCTTTTGTTTTCTGCATTAAGGGACTTAATGTTGCTCTGTTCAGCTCACTGAAGAGTGAGCAAAACTTAGTGTAAGCAAAATAGGAAATAATGTATTTGTGTGCATGTATAATAAAGGGGTGGAATGAGCTACAGTATGTTCTGTATAATTTTTGATCTTTCTCTTGTATTTTTATGAAGAACCAGGGAGTCATTATAGCTGGAAGGAGAGACCAGAGGTACTGGAATTAAGAGCATGAGAAAATTTCTCCATGAAATGATTGAAACCACTTTTCAGAAACAGAAATTACTCAAAGGATTTGCATAACTAATTTTTCCAAGTGAGGGCTAGGAAGTCAGGCCATAGAAGTCTGGTAACATTTTATTCAGTCTCTTAAATGTGTATCTTGTGCTTAGGATAAGAGAGGTTTGATGGAAAACTTAATACAAACAAGTAACTACATGATGGGATGGGAATTTAAGATGTGTGAGAATGCATATACCTCATTTTCAACTGAACTGAGATGTGAGACTTTGTACCCGCTACAATATGTGGTTTTAAGTGTTTTCATACCTTTATATTAAGTGCTTTAGTTTCCAGCAACTGCAGCTGCTTCTGCTTGACTTGAGAGCTTCCATTTAGTTTACAGGAAAGCTGTTACCTCAAAGATAAAGAGGAATTACTGAGGTGCAGTGGGGCTGAGATAGACCTGGGACATCTTATTTGCTCATCTCCAGAATAGTATGTCAGATCTCATAAGTTCCTTGTCTGCTGTCTTCTGCTCTTCTGGTGGTAAGAGACCTGGGTTTAGAGTGGCTAGTGCCTCGCTAACACTCCCTGCTGGTGTGGGTGGAAGAGGAGCAATAGGTTTATAGCTCTACAACAAAAGCCGGCTTTTGCACTTGCCTGCAACCTGGGGAAGTAGTGCTCCCTCTGTGTGTGTGTGTGTGTGTATATATATGCATGAAACTGTTCTTAAAACTTAGTACTTGACTGTGGTCTATTGTGGCATGGGTTCCTCCTCGGTGGAGGAGTCTACGCTGCATATAGTTTCCAATAAAGGTGATCAAGTTTTTAAGACAGGTGATAATTCAAATTCTAAACACTAGACTGATCCCAGTTGTGTAAGCGAATCCTGACCTATTAATATTCTTACTGTTATGACTAACTGTTAAGGCTATATTTTAGTTTTCAAAACTTATGTCAGAAGGCTGCTGTATCCAGATTTGTTGTATGCTTAAAGATCTGCTATAGTCCTGTCTCCTCCTAGGAAGAGGCCACCCTTTTTTCAGGGTGCAGAGTGATGTTTGTGTGAATTCACAGGGGATCATGCTGATCGCCTGGCTGTCATGTAAACAGTATTTCCTGGAAAAGTGTTTGGCTTTGTGGCAGGTGACTCTGATGTTCAAGTATAGTTGAAAACTCCGCTAAAACCTCAATTTGCATAGCATTTTGCTGGACTTATTCGAAGTCTGCATGAAGACATTTGCTCGCCTTTGGGCCTCCAAGCCTAATGGTTTGCTGTACAGATGTTAAATGTTAGATAACATATAAATATGTTAGATAACATATCTAGGACATGAAGGGGCCATGCAGTATAAACAACAAAAGATGCTGTTCTGATGCAAGTGTTTGTATAGATGTTGGCTGCTTTTCTATGGAAATAAATCCATTTCTACTGAGAAGCAAAATTGTTTGGAAGAGAAATTACAAAACTAATCTCTATGGAGGTTGTAGCTAAAGCCAGCACCTGGTTTGCCATTTGTTTCTACATTTTCATTGGGTTTTGCATGGGCCTTTTGTTTAATATACTTATTTTCTCTAATTCTCTTAAAAGTGCTTGATGATACTGACTGTACAGAATTTTCTCAGGTATGATCTGTACAGGGAAATAAGGAGCTTTATTTTTTTAATCTGTGGCTTTATTTTTTGCTTAGTAATAATAATTGCTAAAGATATTCCATTAGTGTATGATGAAGGATATAGTTGATTCAAATTCTTTCTAACTTGCAGTAACTTAACTAATTTGTGTCAGCTTCCACTTTGTGATATGGTATCACCCCAATAACTGTTTTGATGATACTTTTGTCTTTTGGAAGTAGTAAATTTGTCGTGTGTTTTCTGTTACAATTTCTTAAAGTTAAGTTTTCCCAATAGTTTTGATAAATGAGTATCTATGAACTGTACATGTGTATTTTTATTTTAGGTAGCTCATGGGAACAACTGAAAAAAAGTTGAGGGAGACAATGCTGAGGGAATTTTAAAATAATATTTATTCATTTTAAATCAAGACTTTGATGCTTTTTTTTTTTTAAATAGGCTTCCTATTTGGCATGTCTTTTGTAAAGACAGTCTTTCATCGGCAGTGCAATATGCTTCAGGTGATGCTTGTGCCCTGGCGAATGATGATGAGAATGTCCAGGAAAAGGTATGCTGAATAAATCATGTTAATTAGCTACTCAGTCTGACTTAAATTAAAAAAAAAAAAAAAAGGATTCATACACTTTGTTTCGTAGAGTCTTCTTGGCCAGAATGTTTAATGTGCTCAGTTGTTCTGTGAACCATGATGTTATCTTCCCAAGTTTTTGTTTTCCTTTACTTCAAGTTTGTTGCTGCTACGTGACAGTTTGTGGGGACAGGGTGGAACAAATAGTAAAGCTAGTAATGGTGGCTCAGGTTTTTTATTTGGGTGCCAGATGTTAGAAGAAGTGGTCATCAGGGATAGTATGTGGCTCTGTAGCAACCACAATAAGAGGCGATGGCCTGGGTAAGTCTAGGTCACAGTATGCCAGTTGTATCTGTGTTATGTTAGAAAAACAGTGCACAAATGATCGCTATCCTAAATGGAAGATTTAAGATTAATTTTTTTATTAAGTCAGTATTTATTAGTTTGTTTTCCTCCTGTTTAATAAAAAATAACAAAGCTGAAATACATATGTGAAATGCTAATAAACAAGATTCTGTCCCTTTCTTATTTACATTACTCAGCACTCGATGTTAAATTGAGTGTAATCGTCCCACCCTGATTAACGCATTACAAGTTTCTGCATATTGCAATTTCACAGTGAGTTCCCAAGCAGTTGAGTCATATCAGAAAGTTATCATAATTTCATTTACTTATTTACACTCCTGTGATAAGCAGGGGTAGTATTGATGTTACTGGTCTTCCCTTTGCCTCCATCAGTCAGTAGTAGTGCTAATCATGGTCCTCATTCCAAGAAAGCTTTTATATGCCACATCAAATCTGGAAAATGTGTGTTGAGCATTCTAGTTGACTCAAGTGGAGAGCTGCCTGACCAGAAAAAAAATACTGTAAACATTGTAGGTTTCTTAAGCATTTCAACATCTAGGGTAGCTGTATTTTTTTTGCTAGCTTGTGCGGCCAAATAGCATTCAGTTCTACTCTTCTGCCTGCCTGAAAAAAGTCCTGCTCGAGTTTAATGTCTGATGTAACAAAACTGGAAAGATCAAGTAAGCTTTGAGACTGAGAAGCCACTGGTGTATGTTTTCCTACTTTTTTGCAACATTCTTCCCTTCATTCTAGTAACACGGCTGCATTGTTAAGCAGATTTCTCAACTTAAAACCAAAGATGTGAAGTATGCTGTACTTTTTACTCATTAAAGAAAAATCTCTTGGGTGTATGAGAAATCTTAAGCATGTGTCTGTTACTCCTATCTAGGCTGCTGGAGATGTCCTGCTCAAAAAGAGCAGTCTTGCAGCCCTTAATCAGTTTTCCTTAGACGTTGTCCCTTTGAGGCATTGATGCTATTTAATCCTAGGGACTAGGACATGAGCTAATATCATTTGGGGAAAAATGTTGCTTAGCTGTTGTCTTTTAAGATTTGCCTGCTCAAATTTGTACTTCCTGCTCTTCCAGTGTATGCCTTAACTCTCTCAAATTAGTGTGATCATGTAATCTTGTATAGCATAGCAGCCCACTTTGGATATGAACACTAGCACTTCCAGTGTTTGACCACAGGATTTTAGACAGCCCTTATAAAATGACGGGTGTGTAAATTTCTGCCACATTTCTTGCTGTATTTTAAAGTATTGCTCAAAAATAACTTGCATATGCTGTAGTCACAATTTAAAAAAAAAAAAATTGAGGGGCAAGTAAATTCTTGCCCCTTAGTTCTACAGTCTGGTGGTTTTAAAACTTTTTTTTTCCCTCAAGTATGTATTTTTTTTTGCTTTGTGAATTCACTGCACTTGATTGTAAATCTTTAGTTGTAAAAGAGAAAGTTGCTTTAAAACATTACAGCAGATTGGTGAAATTATTCTAGTTCTGCTGATAAGACTGCTATAACCGAAATGTGCCGAGTGTTACTTTTAATGGTTGTCTGTTGCAAGTCATCTTAGGATCATTTTTTTTTCCCTCCTATTTTGGGCAGCATGGAGACAGGGAGGATTTGTCAACATGGGAATTCATGGCAGAATGATTAACTTTCCTTAGCACACACACCGAACGATTTAAGACAATGCTAAAATGGTCTTTCCTGTGAAGTTTTAGCTGAATTTTTTTAACTTGCTGTAGTCTTTGTACAGATAAGATTTTAAACATACATGGGCAGTGGCTCTGAAGATTCATGTAGCTTAACTTCTTGTTGATATTTTGGTGGTTGTAAAGATAGTATTATTCAGTCTGTACTGAAGGTGACTCCTCTTACTAGATAGAAGGCCTGTATTACTGCATACTTACTGTTTTACCTTTAATATACTAGGGGGAAGAGGCTGGTCCCAGACTGGAGTCTGAGCATGCAGACTCAAGTACACGGAGTTACTCTACAGAAGAGCTACTTGATGACTTTACAAAATCTGACCAGGCAAGACTTTTATTTCATTCACTGTCTTCATACGTTCTTCAAATGCTTCTTGGATTTCAGAGTTTTTCATTTTGGTTATCTAAAGCTCATAGTAACCACCTATCGCATTTCACTTGCATGTAGGGTTGCTGTCAGATTCATGTTTCCAGTGAAGGAGGAAATGTGAGCTAACAGATCTTGCATTTCCCATGTGCATAAGTAATAATAAGAGTAATTTAATATCTGTAGGTACTGACTAAATAAATATTTCCAAGATAAATTACAATTTGATGTTATAGGTATGGATGTCTCTATAAATAAAACACAAAAAACCTTCTCACTGAGGTCTTTTATATAGATCAGACTTGGTGATCGTAGCAGTCCATTTTAGCTTTGGTCCTTCCTGGCTTCTGTCAGTTTCATTTCCTTTGTTAAAATGGAAAAAGGGTTGTATGTGCCATTGATAACATTAAGTCAGTGCTCGATGTTAAATGTTACAAAGCCCACTGTTGGAGATGATTTATTTGATATTTATTTTTGGGTTTTGTAGATTACGAGACAACATATGTAGGACATACTTCTGAATATATATTGTGTGGTTTAGATATGTAATTTCATAGTAAAACATTCCAGACCTCTTCATGTTCAGTTAGATGACTTGGAGTAATCCAGCTATTGACAAGAGGCTCTTGTTTAATAGTATTTAATAGTATTAATAGTATTTAGTATTGTTTAATAGTATTGCTGCAAGAATTAATCTGACCCGTTTCAGTGATTATGTAGTCTTACAGATTCAGCCTTATTTTGATTATGCTGTGCGACGGCTTATGAAAACTCAAGAACTAGAATAAATAAGACTCAAGACTACTAGACTCTCAGAAGTGATAAGTGATTTATCTCTTTGTTCAGTAACAACATGGAATAGACTTCTAAATCATTTTGGACCTCCATTGCAGTGATAAAATTGAAAGCCTTCCCCAAAATTAAGCTTAGGATGAAAATAGTAAATGTAAATTTTATTGTAATGGAGCGTGCAAATAGAACTGTTTATTTCAGTTGCTGAAATATTTAAACTTGTTTTCTTGTGGTGTTCTCTTTGTAGAGATGCATGGTTGAGGAAGCTGTTGCACATGCCTTTTCCAGTTAATATTTCTACACTACTATTGCAGACTATGGAAAAGTGTCACAGCTATGCCAAAGTAGCACTGAATACCACCTAGGTTTATGAAGAAAGAAAATTTATTCCTTAACTGTCTTGCTGTCTGGTTTTCAGGTTCATTGATGACAGAAATCTAAACTACTGAACTGTTAAAACTCCATACTAGATGTTATTG
The DNA here is from genome assembly GCF_035582795.1 of Mycteria americana. Taxonomy (NCBI): domain Eukaryota; kingdom Metazoa; phylum Chordata; class Aves; order Ciconiiformes; family Ciconiidae; genus Mycteria; species Mycteria americana. Next base: position 41,451,060 of record NC_134371.1, read on the forward strand.
TATGAATGCTTTTCCTATTCAAGTTTTGAAAAAGTATGTTCATCTGTAATGTTTTCACAGACTACAGAAATGAGTGAAGCAAGCCAGCCTGAAGTTGAGACTCCACCTTCAGTAGATGTAAATGAAGCTTCGTCTAGCATAGTTGCAAGCACTGAAAACATTTCCAGTTCACCTACCTCAGAGATACCTCCAGTCTCGCAGCCCGAGTAAGGTTTTTTTATTTTATTGGTTTGGTCTTTGAGAGAATATCACTTACTCTGATGTTGTTAAGAGTTACCTCTTCAAGTTTAGTAGGGATAAGACTAGACTGCTACACATGATTCTTTTGCTGTACTTTGGTTTATGGTGTCAATGCTAATGGAATACGCCATTGTTTACTCAGTGCATGGATTAAGAGTTGTGTACTTGCCTGAAGTGTCATAGTATTGCCATTATCAGTTTCTAAGTTGTTGCTTTGACAGAAAAAAATCCAATTTCTTTTATGTGCTAGATAATCTGTACTATAAAAGCCCTCAGGTCTTTACCGTTAGGATTTCGGCCCTTCAGAAATGTGCTTTCACATCTGTGATAAGATAACAAACATCAAGGCTGCTTCAGTGATGGCCTCTGCTTTCATTACAGGGTGAACTTTGCAGGATTTTACTCCAGGACTTGCAACCAGAGCAGTTTTAAATAAGTTCTGATATTAAGAGACTTTTGATGCAATAGCAAAGTTTAGTATAAATGCAACCAAGACAGTTCGTAATTCTGGTACTTAGTCTATTGCAGAGCTGCCTCTGCTGCAGGCAGTCTTCAAGAGTTGATATGCTTAATTTTGTTTCCCTTCTTTTGTGGAATGCTGTGCTATCAAATGTGAACTGTAGTATGGAAATTCATCTGTATATGCTTCTAGGTACTTTCACAAAGTTCTTCTGGGCTTTTTAATGTGTGCTAAGGGGAATATATTCTTCTGATTGTCTGCTGATAAAGATCTAATATTTTGGTAGATAAAAATTTAACACATTAAAAATGAAGTAGACTTCTCTTGTTCTTTAGTGTGGTTGGTTTTTTTTTTTTTTTTAAGACTCCAGTTTTTCTGGTTTACCAAATTTAGTTTCTTTACCATAGAAAAGGTCTGGCAATCTTGTCTGCTGACTGATCTTGTCTAATCTGCTAGGGCTAATGCTTAAGCACCTTTTGGTACTTCATAAGTGTCTTTTAATTGCAAGTCTTCAAAAATCAAGCTTCCCAAATTCGCAGTTTTTATAAAGCAAAACTGGAATGTAATTTCAGTGTGTTTCTTTTTATAGCTTTTGTTGACTACTGTACTGATTTGTTTGTGTAACGTATTGTAAGTCCTACTGTTGTCAGGTCTTAGAAGGAGATTCAGGATCTTATTTTCTTTTGAACATTCAGCTTGGTGTCTTGCAGTTGTTGAAAATTGTCTTGCTGTTGTAGTTGGGGAATACTATAGTGCTGAACTCTTAAGACTCAAACTATGAAACAAATGAAAATGGAAGCTTGTTTTGGAGCACCTCATATATTAGTTAATGCTTTGCAGTAGTGTTCTGACACTAGTACCTTTTACAGGAAGAAATGGTAGAATGACTATAGGAGAGATGCATGTTTATACATTATTTCAAACTTCAGTTTAGCTTTAAATAGTAATAGGTGGTCTCTTTTTGTGCAGATTAACTCTAATATCCAAAAAAGCTGTAGTCCAGCTCCATAGTAAAACAAGATCTTTAAAAAGGCTCAGGTGCATTTGTTATCTTTAGACAGCATTTTTCCTGTTTTAGATGCTGATTCCTATCAGTGTAACAAAGTCCAGCTCCCTTAGGTGTTATTGGTCTGATATTCCAGCAGGACCTCTTAGTCAAAATATTTTGCAAGTAATTTTATTCCAAACTATTTTTACTTTGTAATGAATCTTTTTAGGACAGCACTGATTGTAGCTTTTCTATCCAGACGTAATCTGGGGAAAACTTCTTGAAAAATAATCTGAGCTCCTCTTCTGGCTGCAAGTAAAGACAGCTACCATGCAAAGTGAGCTTGGTAATGCACTTCAAAAATTAAGGCAAAGCTACTAACAAATGAAAGTACCCAAAGGAGAGGGAGCACTACAGCTTTTAAGCTTGTGCTACTCACCTTCTGCCAAAATTAGTCACTTGAGGCCAGTTAGGTACACCCTGATATCAGGGCATTTTTGAGTCCATACTTGTCCCATATTTTATTCAGTTGATAATTACTCATACTGTCATCTGTTCACTGAGATCAAGAATATGTAGAGCTTTTTAATTTTAAGTGTAGTGGTGAGCCTTACTTCAGTCATAAAGTGTTACATACAGAGCTAAACTGTGTGCATCTCAGATCTATGTGTTTTGGGGCGTTCAGAGAAACTACTCCCTGTTTGTAGCCAATAAATTCTTGTATTCCTAGCGTTTGTTGGATTTTGCTACATAGCGAATATCTATGAGGTTTTTTGTTTTATACTGTGGGAACTTTATCATATGAAAGGGACTAAATTGGCTCCTGTGTTTGTTACAGCTGCTTCTGTTGATGATTGTAGCAGTCAGAGAACCAAAAAGATCCCCTTTTAAGCTGCTGACGTGCTGTTTGTGTTTTTGCAGCTCTATATCATGATATTGGATTAACCTAGTTTGCTGCTGATGTTGAAGAAAGCTTATGTTGAAATTTAGGAGGCAGAATAAAGACGTTTACTTAGATCTGATTTATAAACTTCTAGATCAATACGAAAGTCATCCCTGTACTGGAGGAAAGGAGGAAAGTCACAGAAGCTGTTATTTGTCCACCTTCTCCTCCCCACCCATGCCATCATTCCTAAAGAGCATATAGGGAGGCTTTCTTTTCATTTTTTTGCCTTAGGATTTGTCTGATGCAGTGTGTTCAGTCTTCTTGGGAGAGAGGAAGTAATGGGCAGATTAGCTAGTTTGGGCTGTTTATGCAGCTTGTATAATGGTCTACTGGCTTACCTTATTTTTATTACACTAGCAAAAAAAAAAATAATCTAGTGGGAAGGAAGTCTGACTGGCTCTACTATACACCATTATGCCATCCCTTTCCTCCTCTAGTTTTAGCCAAGTTTTGTTCTGACTGCTGCCCATTGACTTGGGAACATTAGGAGTTTTTAGTAATGGAACTCAGTCTTGTGTTTGATTCCTTTGTTGAAAGGGAAAAGAGAATTGCTGGCAGTCAGGTAACTATGAAGCTGTTCTTAGTTTGATGATGGGAAAGATTATCCATTGCGGTGTTTGGTAAGATGTTAGATGAGAGTTCTGGGAGATGAGAAGCTAGCTCTGAGTTCCTTTGCTGGGACAAACAGGCTGGAAAAGGAAATTCTATTCTTGCATGGCTACAGCTGAGAATGCAGTTCCACAAGTATAGCATACTTCATTCCTCTTTTCTTAATTATTTCTGTGACGCTGTTGCTTTTTTAAAACTTTCAAATATCTTTAGTTATGTGGTTGATTAGCAGGGTTACTTGTGTTATCAGAAGGGTAAAAAGCGTGTTATTTCTTTCCCTTCAGTGCAATAGAAAATTCCCGTGCTGATATCCCTGTAGTCAGCTCTAGTGAAGCTGAGCAGTCAGAACCTGACTGTGATATTGGTGGGACACTTGAGGCTGACCCTCAGAGTGAGCCTTCCTCTTTTGTCAGTCCACCAGAGAGGTGAGTATTGAAGTAGGTTGTGAGTCTGAATAATTTAAAGGTGATTGTTCTTTTCTGTCCTGGCCTTGCAACAAACATTTGCATGTGCTTGCTTATCTACATTTGTGTTTGTGTGTTTAAGATTGCATATGGCTGAAAATGTGATCGTTTTATAGGTCCTAATACTCTTAAAACTTTCAGCCTTGCAGGTCAACATATAGAGAACATATCATCTTCACATGGGAAGGGAAAGAAGACAAAATCTGAGTTTGAGTCAAAAGTTTCAGCGGCTGAAAAGGGGGCAGATGAGCAAAAATCTGCTCTGAATGCCTCAGAGAACTTAAAAAGGGAGGTAAGCAGTGCTGATATCCACTCAGTACACACAGGAACATAATGACCTCTGTTAGGCTAGCACCATTGTTAAAGATGAGTGATATCCATCACTTTTATGATTGCCACTGTATAAATGCACAGCCCTCACATTTTGAGCACTGTGTGCAGTTCTGATATTGCCATCTCAATAAGGATATAATAAACTGGAAGAAAAGGGCAGCAAGGTTGATTCATTGGCACAGAACAGTTTTTCTGAGCTAAGTGTTTTCAAATACTTGGGAAATCAAATAAAACTATCTGGAGCAGAATCCAGAAGAAATGTTCTTCATGTAACTGATAGTTAAGCTGGGACTTCCTGCAGGATGCTGTGGATGCTGAATTTTTTTAACCTAGCTTTAAAAAGAAAAGGGGTGGGGGGGGTTGGGTGTTGTGCAGTCCAGGTAAGCTTGTAGAAGGAGAAATCTGAGGGTTGAATCTTGACTGTCAGGAAGTTCCTGAGTAGCAAGTGTATGGCTAGAGGCAAAGATGACACTTGGAGGAAATATAAAATGTTTGGTGTGGTTTTATTCTTTCCTAGATATCTTATTTGGCCACTGTTAAAGTGGGATACTGGGATACTAAGCTAGACAGGTCTTTTATACTTAACTTTATGACTGCTTTTATGTTCTTACTATGAGGCACTTCCTAAAGCTTATGTTTTTTAAATAGGTAAAGAATAACCAAGGCCATGGCAATACCATACTTTGCTATTTTGGGATCACATTTAAACTGTCACTAATAACTTGCATAACTCTCTCTTCAAATTAAGTTTTTCCCAAGATTATTGAACAGAGTACAGTGTGCCTTAAAATAATTACATGCAGTCAGGAAGAGTCTTCTAAAGAACTTACTACAAACAAATTGGTGTAAACCATTATTAAAAAGAAAAGCCAATTTTTTTTTTGTTTAACCTGATGCTTTAAAAACTGCAATTCAAATAATTGTGGCATTGGCCTGATGTCATAGTTAAGCAAGAGCATGATTTGACACTGCTTACTCAGTCAGTTTTTTGACTTGCCACTTTCATCATAGTCCAAGGAGGATCTTACATCCTGAACTTTCTTGGGAGAGGGAGATACAGAGGTTTTTTTAGGTCCTTTCATTTCTAAATGTACATGGGGTTGTATTTTTGGGTACACCAAATCTAAAGTTCTGTTGCAGCATAATCGTGTGAAGAATTCTGTTGTCACTTTTGTCCAAACATGTGGGTTTGGCTCTTTTTTGAGGGCTTTCAGCTATAGAACTATATGTGAAATAATTCGTGATTTAAGTACAGAGAAAATGTCAACCTACAAAGCAGTCATTCTGGAAACTACCTGTAAAATGTTGTCTACAAAATAACGTCTACACTTGAAATGTCTAGCAAAAGCTTTTTGCGCATCTGGTGGTGTGCTGGAAATGTGTTTGTACAAAGGAGAAGTTAAGACTTGAAAAGGTGTAGCATATGGTTAACTTAAAAGGGTTGCTGCTTTGTCAGGCAAGTCCAAAACATTATTTCTTTGATCATTAAACATTAAATAAAACATTTCAAAATAATAACTCATTCTGCTGTTTTCTGAGGTGTTCAGAAACTCCAGGGGACCTCTGGAATTCTGTCATGACTATCATTCATATTTGAAGATTTCTGCTACAGGGAAACCTTTTCTCCTTAGGAGGAGGAAAAACAAAAATCTTGAAGAAAAAGCAGACGTTTTATGAGACAGAACACTTGTGTCTTACTTAAAATGTATTAGTTTAGCCACAAAAATTACCAGCATCTCAGTGAATGAAGCTGTAATTCTGGGAGGAAATCATAACATGTTTTTCTGGCTTGTAAGCTTACCTTGTACCTTGGCACTAAGTTTTTAACATGGGTTCAAATGATGTATCTGCTGTTGATTTGATGAGAGCGTGGGTTTTTTTTGTTTTTGGGGTTGTTTGTTTTTTTTAGCATTTGGGTTCATCTTTGTTTTCATTCTTGGTACTGAAAAATATTCACAATTGGTGACTCTTTGTTTTGCAGAAAGACTATAAGAAAACAGGAGAAATTGACCCTACGTCGGTGATAACTCCAAAGGACCCTGGAGACATTCCAACATTTGATGAATGGAAGAAGAAAGTCATGGAAGTAGAGAAAGAAAAGAGTAAGTTCAGGATTCATTGGTTTGGTCTAAATCCAGACCACTTTCATCTTGTCTCAAATCTGAATAGTGAAACTGTCTGAACTTGGATCACAGCCTGGAACTTCATTTTTCTACTAGAACTACATAATTGATAGCATTTATTATATAAAAGCAGCGAGCAGCAGTTCCCTGAAAATGAAAAGACTGTTTGCTTGTGTGGTTTGTTGTAGTAGCAATATTTTCTTGTTCCTAGGTCAGTCAATGCACCCTTCTGCTGTTGGTGGGCAGCATTCCACAAAAAAGGTCCAGAAAAATAGAAACAACTATGCCTCTGTAGAGTGTGGTGCCAAAATTCTGGCAGCGAATCCAGAGGCAAAGGTAAGCATTTACTAATTATTAGTGTGTATTATTTCAGTTTACTCTTATGCAAAAAGTAGTACAAAGTACACTTATTTAAAACTGAACACTGATTTCTGAAGTAATCTTTTTTTGTGTTCAGGTTTATTGTGATTTTTGATTTACAAAAATTGAGCATAAACTATGATCTGTCCCTTGTTTTAAGAGGAATTGCTATAGATAAATTTATGTCTAAGTGAATTTGGAAGGGGGAGCAGAGTCTACTCAGTACAGAAATTGAACAAAGTTGTATTAAATAGCTCGGCATAGTAAATAATCTGTGATTGCCCAAAAGTAGTATGTCACACACTCTCCTGTATATTATCTTGCTTATAATGTTATGAAACTTGGTATTAGTCTATGTAGCGAATACCAAACTTGTTTTTGGAGAGAGGGGGATAAACCCTTGGTACTGCATTAGTATCTACCATACAATTTAAAATACTAATTCTCTTCTTTATACAGAGCACTTCAGCTATTTTGATGGAGAACATGGACCTTTATATGCTAAATCCTTGCAGTACTAAAATCTGGTAGGTTACTGAGTTTTGCTTGTGTGACAGGAGCGGTTATAGTTTTCCATCGCGATGGGACTGTATGTATCCTGTGGGACTGACAATCTTGGTGTGTCTGCCTGAAATGTGTGTGTAAGGAACTTTTATGGATTTAGCAGCAGACACTTTGTGTCCCCCATAGAATTCTGTCTCTGGTATTGAGAAGTAAGTTTAAGGGGATAACTTTATTCACTTTAGTATTTGTAGGTTTTGCATAATTATAATCTTGCGGAAGAGAAAGCACTAAGCGTTCAAGTAAAGATTTTGGGATTTTTTCCCAGCTGTGAAATAATTGTAGGACATGTAATTGGCATTTACCATGTAGTAACTGGTATTTCAGGGGTGGTTTAAATGATGTTTGCTATCCTTAGTTTTTAGTTCTGTGACTTTTTGCCTTTGAGTACAAGATGGATGAAGCTTTTGTAGCTACAGGTGCTATCTAGCGTTACTAAGCTAGATATGCAGGTAAATGTCACTAGTGATTTTGAAGGGAGCAACAAATGATGCCTCCTTATTGTACGGCTTTTTTGTAATGTTCTTTTATACCCAGTGAAGGATGCAGTAACAAGGTAGAGGACTGAGGATTGTAATTGTAGAAGGAAAAGTGATTTTTTTAATAATTTCCTTTTTGTCTTCAAGGTTTGTTATTGAGCTGTGTGAACCAGTCCAAGTAAAGCAGCTTGACATTGCAAATCATGAATTATTCTCTTCCACTCCTAAAGACTTTCTGGTGTCTATTAGTGACAGGTATGTTATCAAAACCTGGCCTTCTGAATGAAAAATGAAATAGTTATTAAATGGATGACTTCGTAAAACATGATCTCTGTATGCTTGTTATTATGCAAAGTGTAATTCACTGTGAAATTACATGGATTTTCTTTGTGTATACTATCGGTTGCTAGCATTTTTTTTTCCATGGAAAGGCATCTGTGAGGTCCTCGAATACATGGTTTGAGTTCTTTCCATGCTTCCTGTATTTTTTTTTTCTTTGCCACCTTAAAAATGAAAAGGAAAAAATTGTTGAAAAGTAGGAATGAAGCAGTAGAAATTATACAGTAGCTAGGTAGCAGATGGCAGATCATAAAATGAACGTGCCTTACCAGAATGCCACTGAGGTTGTAGGCTGTCTCCTCCCTTGTCATTCAGGCCATTTTCACATGGCTTAAACTGTCTTCAATGCTGAACTCTGTCCAAAAAAAACCCCCCAAACTATTTACCAAAAAAAAGTACACTATTGAGGAAGTGGAAGGGGTAAGAATACTACTGGTTGGCTGAACAGCTGATTAAAGGGTGGCTTTACTGTGTTATAGGCAATGTTGTACCCCCAGTACTTTTGGGAGTAAGCAGATTATTCTGGTATGTGAAAGAGGGGGCATTCGCACAGTGTATCAAAAAAAACTCACTTTCTTCTTCAGTGCTCAGAGCATGTGGATTCTAATTTACCGCATGTGATCTGTTGCCTATTTCTAACTCTACTTTGCTCACAGTTTTTGGCTGCTTGCTTACAATAATATTTACAACCTGTCACTTGTGTGTCATGTTCTTCAGTGTTCATCTGAGGTGAATTTTTCAGTTCCAGAAACTTTACTGTAGGCTAGTTGAATTTCAGTAATTGGATCAAGTAGAGGGTTTCATCCTTCAAGGGCTTGCACACTGTTTTAAGTTTGTGAAGAGGTACTGCCAAGGTTTTGTGTTGGGACTAGTCTTATCTTGCAACTCTTCTTTCCATAAAAAAACACATTGTCACTATCTTGCAACTGAAAAAAAAATTCATTTTTTTTTCCTGTGAAAAGGCATTTTGAGGAACTTCAGTAAATGTCTAAACAGTGGGTTCTTGCATTTCATTAGCTGACGCCATTGTTTCTTTTCTAGGTATCCCACAAACAAATGGATTAAACTAGGTACTTTCCATGCCAGAGATGAGAGAAATGTCCAAAGCTTTCCTCTGGATGAACAGATGTATGCAAAATATGTTAAGGTAACTTAACACTGCAAGAGCATCCATGCTTCTCAGGAAAGGTTTGCTGGGCTTACCCTGTATAACAGAGCATCTAGAGAAACATGTTATCGAAGCATGCTTTGCCATTAATTGCACTAGCTTCGTTAGCAGCCCTAGTATGATTGGCCATGTACTAAACCCTTGTCACACAATCACAAGTATATTACCTTCCTCATAATGGTAACTGAGAGGATCTTGGGAAGCACCTATTACCTTGTGTCCAAGTACATACTTAGTTGCTATCTGAATTAAGAAAACTCCAGACAGTGTTCTATTCTATTTGACTTAACCAACCGTCTCCTGAATATAAGATTAGAAGTATCAACCTATTTTGTCTCTTGGCTGTATCTGCTATGTGTGTGTGTATATACATATATACATATATACACACACACTCTCCCTGGAGCACAGATTAGAATATACACATTCTTGATACTTTTGTCTGTATTCTGCTGTACAGTTTTAGGTGAATCTGAAAGAGTAAGCATTTGAATTCTGGTTCTCATCAATAGACTCGAAGTGCAGTTTTGCAGTTATTAAATTGTAACTGCAACTTATGCAAATTATTTAGGCTTACTGCTACAGGAGCACTTGCCATGATCTCTCTGCCTTCGAAAAAACTTTGCAAGCTATCTTTACTCAGGATACTCAAAGAGAATAAAACTCCATGAATAATGTAGTACTTGGACTGGGATAAAAGCTTTTGTGAAAATATTGGGGTATAGTGGAGGTTTAAATTCAAATAAAATACAGACTTTTAGGTCCTCTCCAGTGATCTGTTATCTTCCAATTATGGTGCTTTCAAAAAAAAAAAAAAAAAACCAACTTTTTTTGGTTTGTGCTACTTAATTACGATTTGTGCTTTCATGAAGAAGTAGCTATGAATGATAGTTATCTAACTTCTCTACCCAGAAATTCTGCATGAATCACAGGATAAAGATTTCACTTATTTTTAATTCTGCTTTCTGGCTGAATTAATGCCTTAAGGTAGCTGGAATCTTGCTTGTCATTGAAGTTCCAGAATTACGCTAGCTGCCTCAGCGCTTAATCCCTTGGCAGATACAGTGTTCTGCCTTGAATAATGTAGCATGGTAAAGTTTTCAAAGGATTGTTCTTGTAATGTTTTTACTTTGTAGCACAAGACATAAGCAAGTTCTAAGTGTGCCTAGTCCACAGAAGAAGAGTCCAAAAAATTTTTCAAAAGTTTGATTTTTTTTTTGAAGTGGCTTAATGAACTTGTATCAAAAAGAATGGAATTTTTTTTGTAAGAGTATGGGAATAGGAATCTTGATCTCACTCGCAGATTATTACAGACCTTCATTGGTCGTGTCTACATAGTGGTTTAATAAATGCATTCTACACTTGCGAATTAATTTAGATTAAATAATTATCAGTGTGTAGTCAAGTTCTCACTAAAAATACACTGATGACTGAAGCTTCCAAATGTATCATCAGATGCTCTATACATTTTCTTCCAGTAGTGTTTCTATAAATTGAAGCATGTTATATTGAACGTGAAGCAGCAGCAGTCCATAGAATGCATGCTATGAAGGGTTTTTTCCTTTGAGTCACTTTCTGTAATCTGTGCTCTTTAAGTGAAAAAATACACTTAGTAAATTTAACACACTTCAGTATTCTGTCTCAATCATGCTGCCGAGAAAAATTGAACTTAAATTCATTAATAAAACACTCGTTGCATGTTACCTTCTATCTGCAAGGTAACAAGGGCTAAATTAAATCTTGCTGCCTAAGGCAGATGAAGTAGTATTGCAACTTTATCCTTCATAACTTGTCTTCTTAGGCATTTATAGTACTGAATTAAAACCAAAACAACTCTGTAGTTGCCTGTGGCATGTGTTCAGCCTTTGTACTGACATTTTTTTTTTTTTTTTGTCTTTTCCTTTCTCTCGCTTCAGATGTTCATCAAGTACATAAAGGTTAGCAGCCTCCTCTTTTGGAATGATAAATGCATGGGGCTTGGGGTGTTCTCTGCTGTGACTCAGCACTTTAATGCATGGCAAGAACAAATCTTTTGGAGTCTTTTCTGTTATGGGCAATCTACAAATCCCCCCAATCTACAAAACTTGCAATTTCAAGATTGGATGTATATGTTAAATGAGCTCTTGACTCTATGGGTCTTTGGAGTTTTATTTTAAGTACCTTTTATTCTTTAGGTGGAGTTGATATCGCACTTTGGATCAGAACATTTTTGTCCTTTAAGTCTTATAAGGTAATATCTTAAGTGTTTTGCTTTGTCTTTTCTACTTCCTTGCAGTTAAGGACTAGTGTGTTTTAATAATAGTTGGGCAACAAATTCTGGTTTTCAGTTTAAGTTATTTTGAAATACTGTGAATTGAAGTAGTGGCCTAAATTACCTGCTGCGTAGCACACTTCACATCTGTTTAAAGAAGGTTTGAATCTTTTGATTTGATTCTCCAGTGTGTAAGGAATAGTTTATATTTGCAGGGGAGGTGTTAGGAAGTAGGAGCATGAGCAGCCTTATAGGAGTACACGAGCATTTCAAGGCTGACCAAGCAAAACAAGGAACAAGTGGTGAACTAAAAAGAGCAGATGTGGTGAGTGCTTTTGAGAAGCTGCTGTGTTGCAGCAGCTTTACAGTTAGTAATGCTTGGAATATCTAAATCAGAACAACTGTGTGTGTGTAGTTCAGAGAATAATCAGCCTCTGTACTGCTCCTAAGAAACAATTTCAGTTCTCCTATCAAAGCTACATCAGGGTTTAAACCTGGGAACTCTAGTGTTATAAGCCAAACTGTATTTTCGGTTGACAAGACTGCTATAAATTAGATTGATTTGATTTTGGCAGAGCGGGTCAAAGCGAATATAGCATGCAAAGTGAGGTAGTCATGAATAGATACTCTTAAAGTTAGTCGAAGGTGAAGGTGAAGAGGAGATGTAAGAGCTCATGGAGAGGTTAAGACAGGAAGTCTAGGTATGAGTTCAAGTTAAAAAGGAAGAAAAGTCTTTTTGGCATTACTAGAATTAAAAACAGGATCTTGTTTTGGGGCAGCACTTGAAAGCATGCAATGGACTTTGGATACAAGTTTGAGAAAGTAAGCATACCTGCTGCTTGATCTTGGTTAACTGAAGGCAACTATTGCTTATCCAATTTATTTGCTACATATTATATAATGTTAATATTACTTATCTAATTATCAATTATGTCAAGTAATTACATGATTAATAGACTAATATTAGGGTTTTATTTTAAAACTTTGTTCATAGGGTATTTGGTACTAGCATGGTTGAAGAGTATGAAGAAATAGCTGATTCTCAGTATCAGTCTGAACGACAAGAACTCTTTGATGAAGATTATGGTAAGCAAATAACTTCTGCATTTTTAGCCATTCAGACGTGTCTTGTGCTAGTCTGGTGACTCGTTGTTTCCTGCATATGCTAAATGATTTGACTGCTAAATTTACTCTTAGTCTTGTTGACAGTATTTCAGCATTTCTGGGTTTATCCAACAATCCTTTTAAGTTTTAAACAATGTGTTGTAACTATTGGAAGGTTACTTTAAAATGCTAGTAACAAGTCTATTTCACTTGGCAGGCTAGGCAATAATATCTTCATGTGCTGACAGTAGTAAAGGATAACTAAAATAATCAAAGCAGATCACACAGAACAGCTTTATTCTTAGTGTCCATAGCCCATTTCCTGAGATTATTTGTATGATCAATGCTGCAAGCAATTGGGAAGGTACTTATTTTGGCTTGCAGACTTTGTATTTAAACAAAAAATATTTTATTTAATATTTATTTATTTAATAACCTACCTCCAGCTGTCATGGGGGGGATAACCCTATATGAAGCTCAGTGAGCTGTTTGCTGCATGTATGTCCTGAATCCTGGGGAAACTGAAGCTTGAACCCTGGATCTCTTTGGGTTTCTTGTCTTTGGATTTGTCATTGCTTGGAGCTTGATATTTCAGTATGTAATCTCTGACATTTATCTCTGTTGTTTTATTTTCACACTGTTAAACTGACATAGTTGAATGACATGTTAAATCTTGAGGTTTATTTTCTATGCCCATGACATGTTTAATTTTGATAGTCATAAGTGTTCTTCTTTATACATAGATTATCTGTTGGATTACAATACAGGGGAAGAAAAATCTTCCAAAAATCTCCTTGGTTCTGCTACAAGTGAGTATGATTTATTAGAAAAATCATTGCTGTGCTGAAGCAAAATGAGCTACTTGAAAGTGGAATGACATTTTGTCATGCAACAGCTACGACTCTTATTTTTCTGAGTAAATTGCTGAAACAATTTATTATGATTCCTATTTAATTGCATAGGAACAAATAGTAGCAAGTCGAAGTTGGGGTATCCTTCTTGAAGTGTTCTAAAATTAGAACTTTCCAGATCTCTGTTTTTTGGAAACTTTGCTTTCTGTACTTAAGGATCCTGAGCACTTAAAAATATGAATGTTACATAGGGCTGTAAATAACCAGTACTAAAGTGCTGTAGAACCTTAATTATTCAGAACTTGGAAATCTGTGCTTAATTAAGTTGCCTTATTTATAGGAGGCAATATAAAGATTTACTTTGTACAGCCTGAAAGGAAGGGGTGGAGAACACTGTTTCTCAGAAGGCTTTATGTAAATATTGTAGCTTCTATGTTCTTCATAAGAGCTGTATATTTTTTTGAGAGAACTAATGGTTCTTGACTGTCTCTTGTCACTCTTCCATTGGAAAACCTCCAGATGTGGGGTTTATTTGGTTAAGAATACTTGAATATTCAGTTTTAATGGTAATCTTAACTGCTGAATTATTTAGGATAGTATCAGCTGCCACACAACTTCTAAAGAGCTCTTACACTGTACCACTCTTCCTTCTGTTCCAGTTAGTGAAGATTTGTTACTGTAGCGTAGGTTTGCACTCAAAATGAATGCTGTTTGGGCTCAGGTTTTCCTTTCATCCCATAGTAGATCAGAGCTGCAGAGTTCTTTGCTACTATTTCCTAGAATGTAGTTGTCACTTAAGAACAAAAACATCATGGCTAGGAATATTGCACAGCTTAGTGCAGTTTTCAAAGGGGAAATATATAGTGGAAAAGGCAGTTTATTTCTAAATGTTGATCTCTCACAGATGAGAGAAAGCAGTACATTCTTCCCTGACACTGCTTATCTCTTATCTGTGACTTTCAAAGTTTCTGTCTTCAAGCTGTCTTGATGAGGTATTCATATGTTCTGTCCGCAAGTGTAGTATTGCAAGTTTTTTTGTTTGCTGCCTGAAAAATGCAGTGACTTTTCTGTTGGTTTTTTTAGAGTACTAAAGCTAGGATTAAAAAATTTGAAACACCTATTTACTGATAGTGCTTTAGAAAGACAGCTGAGTGCTGAAACATTGCAGTGATCATTATTTAGTTCTGCCTGGTGGATCTTGTTATTAAGAACTTTCATCTCTGGCAGGGTAGTCAGTGTCCCTTTTTTTGAAGGAATACTGAGTTTGTGGGTGTCTTTTTTGTGGTGGGTTTTTTATATGTGCATGCTTGGATGGACTTCCATTTTGCATCATTTGTCTTAGACTGATACACAGTGAGGAAGAGGGTCCTCTGAGGAGGAGATAGTGGGCTTCTCAGACATTTGATCTCGTAAGAAGTATTTTGCAGTCTTCTGCTAGTCTAACCTGTGAGGGTAGCTCACTATTCTTCCTCCTGCCATTCTCTTAGACTGGCAGGCTTCTATATGAACTCTTAATTCTCCCTCTTTTTTTCTACTTCTCCATCAATAGTAAGAAACCATTCATACTTCAAGTTTAACATCTTTTGTTTATCACGACTTTTCAAAGAATACAGCCCCAGATAAATATGTAATTCAGGAATGTATTTTCTGACATGTTTTGTAGGAAAGGGAGAACCAAAGTTCTGAATAGATCTTCCTGGAGTCTAAGAAATTTGTCACTACTACTTAAAATGCCTCTCTAACTTTATTAACTTATCCATGTGACATGTAGTACAGATGTATGTTGGTGGGTGGGGCAGAAATGGGCAAAACTGGGCCAACTTTTGTGTGTTTACAATAAGATGCTCTTTCCCTGTTCCTCATCTGCTAAATAAGCCTGGCAATGATGTTTGTTTTCAGTATCAAGACCAAAGAGTTAGCTGTATCTAATATATGTGTCAATATAGAGCAGACCTTCTTTGCATTTACTTCTGTGAATTTTGACTGATCTAGACTGCATTCAAGTAACAGCCTGTAAAGTGTAGATTTTCTTCTTCAAATCTTAAAATATTTAGAATTTTTATGTTGCAGTAGTGTCAGAGCTGAAAGTAAGATTCAGGATTAAGGAGGGAGGTATGATGCAAAATGACAAAGAGTCTGGCTTAATTTGAATGAATCTATAGTTTTCTGTGTCTGTCCTGCTGTGGACATCCTGGGTTCAAAGGCAAAATTCTGTCTTGCTCATTTAGCAAATGACATTTCTCAACTCACTTCTTTATTGCTGTTATGACAAATGATCCAACCTGTCTTTATTAGAGCTCCTCCATTTGAGTGTTCAAGCTCTAAATTTCTGGCTTGGGACCTCCTCCTTCAGTGGCTTACACACTCAGATTGTCAGAAAATTCCATGCTTAAATATTCTTCTGTTTGTCTTACTGTTCCTTGGTTTCAGTGGACTAATGATCAGTGAGTACTTCTCACTGGTGTTAGAAGGTCTAGCTGGTAAAGGTTAGATACGGGTTTTCAAATACAGGTTTCTAACTGATAAACTTAGCCTTTAAAAGGAACAGAGGTATCCAGTGTAATAGAACAACGGGATTTTTTTATGTCCTTGTGTTCTGATTCATTTCAAGTGAGTGTTACAAAATAGCAGATTCCGCAGTGGTGCTAAACTCTGGACCCTCTGAATATGTCCTCTTCTTGATTAGTTGTTTTCTCTTTTAGATGCTATCCTAAGTATGGTGAATATTGCTGCTAATATGCTCGGAGCCAAAACTGAAGAGTCGTCTGAAGCTGAAGGTTTTTGGGGGGTTTTTTTGGTTGTGGCTGCTTTTTTCTTAAAATGAAAAGCATTCTTGAAAGTTTTAATTTCTTTTTGTTATTTTGTTTAAATTTTTGTGAGTTGGATGATCTATGTTTAAATGACTTTTTTCACCTTTTATGGCATACCTGATTAGTGCCATAGACTTCTTAATCCTACTGACTGTGAAAAGTGGAACAAAGATGCTGAATTTGCTGAGAAGGGAACCGACAGAAAGATAACATATATGTTTGTTCAGCCGTATTCTGAGATCTTTACTCTCTGTATTACCCAGCTTCAGTTGTAAAATCTTACTTGCTGCTTCCTCCTGGAAATATTTTGAGACTGTCCATAACATCGTATGCATAAACTGTCAGTAGCACTTTCATGCAAATAACTTTGAATGGCATTTGCAGTTAATTTGGTAGTGCAGTTAATAATCTAAAAAAAAAAAAAAAAAAAAAAAAAACCAAACCCCAACCCCCCAAATTAATTGAAAACAAACATGGTTCTTGAATTTTTGTGTTCACATTTTCCTCCTTCCTGCAGCAGGGAACAAAAGTGTGTCTGAAAATGTCACTGCCACCCCTGCAACTTCAACAGCTGCACCAAGACTGCCTGAACCAACTCCTGTTCCTTCCCCAGAGTAAGTGATTGGTGTTCGGGTTTTTTTCAGTGTGTTCCTAGCAGAGACTTAACATGCACTAGTCTGGAATCTTTGGTAGTAGAATGCTCAGATATGGCACACTGCCTTAAACAAGTAAAAAGGCAAGTATGTGGTAAAATCTGTAATGTACTAACCAGGGAAATTTATTGCTTTAGTTACTGTTTATAGCTATTTCCATTATGATATGTTTTGTTTTAACACTTGACTAAATGTCAAAATCTATCACTAACTGTCTCAATTGTTTGTATTACTTTGTTTAGAAGAAGTAGGAGGAGTGTTTTGCTCTTGGCTATTGCAGATTTCTTGGGTGGAATCTGACTTAATATTCTTCCAGGTTTTGCAGGTTGTCATCCTGCAAGGGAGACTAATTAGGAATGTAAGCTGTGTTGCTGAATCTTAAGTTAAATTGTATTGACAAAAATTCTGGTTTAGAAGCTTATATTTTTTTGCTAGGCTTTCCTTGATGAAAATATGTGTGCAAAGATATGGAATTCGGTTGGGAGGAGGAGTTGTATGTAGATATTCTATGGGTTTGGTTTTTCTTCAGTTGATTAAAATTGTTTAGAATTGGTTTGGCTACTTAGAGCTGAGACTCTAGCTCTTAAATGTTAAGACATGATTTGTGCTGTATTTAGTGGTTTTATGGTTTCTTAGCGCACTGATTGTTGAGAGACTGAGGAAGGTCAGTGGGAAGGTTGTGATTCTTGCATTTGCATTTGAAGATTGCAGCAGAAGAGTAAGATGCTTACTATGTAAGAACTTAGTGATATTTGAACTGGTGACTTTTTGCAGGGGTGAGGGAAGGGGCAATATCTGAGAGGGAAGGGGCAATTGAGAAGTCTTGTTGTTTCAGAAGCAAAGGTTGAAATAATTTGTTTGCAAATCAGGATTGAAAAACACCAGAGGAAATGCTAACTTACAGAATTTCTGACTGTATCCAAACTGGCCTTTGGTCACTGGAATAAGCTTCGCTAATTTTCTAAAAGATCCTACTTTTGCAGTCTTCCAGAGCAGGCATGTAAAACTGTTGAAGTAACATTCCACCTTTAACTCTTCCATTGCAGACTTGTTACTACAGATATTCCACAGATAGATAAAGAGCAATTAATTGTGGATTTGACAAAAGAAAGTCCCATTGTTCAGCTAGTACAAGAGTATGAAGAAGATACAAGCCAGTCAACGGTAACCTTGCTGCCCAGTGATGATCAGGAAGAAGAAGCATCAGCATGGTTTGAATTTGAGACAGAAAAGTACTGCTATGACATGGCAACGGCATGTTGTATTTCCACCTTTTCAGAATATCTGTTTAAATGGTGTTCCGTTGCAGTAGCCATGCATCGGCAGCGTAGTAAAACTGAAGGTAAACAAGGGCAAGATTACTCTCCTGATGTTCAGCAGCCACAGGCAGTTCTGACCGAATCTACATATATGTCAGTAGATGAGCCTCTGCGCGAGCAATTAGACAGCAAAGTTGAGAAACCATCTGGATCTACTGTTGCAGTTGACTTCAGCAGTGTGATCCATGAGGAGATCAGTAATGAGACCACAGATTCAATTGAACTGGAACCAAGCCATCCTCAAACAGTCTCTCAATCCCTCCTCTTAGAAGTTACTTCTGAAGTTAAGCCATTGCCAACAACAGACATGGCATTGGAGCCTGCAAAAGAAGATGCAGGCCAGGTAGCACCAAGGGTGACTCCCCAGGTGGACATAGCTGAGATCAGTGCAGAAACAGAAAAGGCTGAGAGCTCTGTTGCAGAAGAAAACCCTGTAGCTTCTGAGACCATTGTGGCCACTGAGGTAAAGGAGATGAGCACGAGAGAGACTATTGCTACTCCAGTGATTTTAAAGCCTACAGAGACTGTTCTGCAACCTGAATATACAGTGGGCATGTTAGCCAGTGATGCTGCAGAAGGAAAGGAAAGCACTCCAGAAGTGCAGAAACCTGTTTTGCCTCCTGTTGAGTCTTCTGTATCTGCTGAAACAAAGGAGGATGATCAGGCAACTGAAGAAGCTTTAATGGCGATTCCAGTCTCCGGGGGACCGCAGAGAACAGCTACAGACTTCTATGCAGAATTGCAGAATTCAACAGATCTGGGCTATGCTAACGGAAATCTTGTTCATGGATCTAATCAAAAGGAATCGGTCTTCATGCGCCTTAATAATCGCATAAAAGCCCTAGAAGTAAACATGTCTCTCAGCAGCCGTTATTTAGAAGAACTTAGTCAGAGGTAAGTCTAAGAAAAGACTGGTAAGAGTCTACCATATGTAAACATGATTTTAGCCAACTATACAAAGGAACATACACATATGGAAAGTAGTACAGTGTAAGCGGAGTAAAACCTAAATCACAGCTTCATGGAAAACTGAGAAAAGTACCTAATCCTAGGTAGCTACTGGAGGCCTAGATGTCTGAGGGTGGCAGGGTTTCCTTTCTGTATTTCAGATACAATCACATTTATTTTGTTTTGAGGAATATTGCTGTGGGTTTTTTTAAAGGATAAAGTGTTGCCAGGATGTAAGCACTAATCCTGTCTGTGATCCTTTCAACAAAAGGGCACATCCTCCTGTTGCTGTTAAACTGAATGACACAGACCTACAATGACTTCTTTACTGAATTGATTGTTTCCACTTAAACTACCGTGTTATCTGTAATAACTCTTGTTGAAGAAGGGAGCATGGAGAGAGAACCAAGAACTTTCTGTGAGGGATGTATGTTTATTAGTGTTTCTCTGTGGTGCTCCTTAGCCATAGGAGAATGAGGAAACATACCCATTTCAGAATTTGTTCCAAGGAAGGGACTCTTCATTATATTTACTGTTGTGTTGTCTGTCTTGACAGTTGTATTTTGCAGAGAATTCTACATAGTGAATTCCAGTAAATTGGTGCTAAGCTCTGAGGTGTTGAGATAGATTTGACTTTAACCTTGGGAAAAACCCACAAAAAAAGTTTGAGACACATCTGTTTTGTGTGTAACTTAAAAGGAAATACCACTTGATGTTTAAATAAAACTTCTTTGGGCAAAGAGAAGTTTTCTGCTGGCATAGTTGTATTTTCTGAAGACAAGTCTAGTGCTGAGGATTTTTATGAACTAGCGCTTCAGACCTTTACGCTCTTTGTTTTAGGTACCGAAAGCAAATGGAAGAAATGCAGAAGGCTTTCAATAAAACAATAATAAAACTTCAGAACACCTCAAGAATAGCAGAAGAGCAGGTATGGCTTGTTGGAATACCTAAATGTTTTCCTAATTAGGAAAGTTTACTTTTAAGAAAGAGTTGCAAGGTGGTGCAGAAATTCTCTTTCAATTGAAGATTTATATTAGCTGCATATCTGCCTCTTAAAAGCATCCATTCCGTGCTTCTCAATTTTTTCACTGTAATAAAATTTTTAGATCTGTTCCCAGTCATTTTAGAATAAAGCCATTTCTAGTTGTTTCCTAATTTTTATATTTGAAGAATAAATCAGTTGTCAGCTGGTAATGGCTAAAACTCTTAACTTTTTCATTGGCAAACACATTTATCCAGGTCATTTCCAACCCTTGCTTCTTGGTTGTAGCTGCACTCAAAACCATTTTTTTTTTAAACTGGGTTTGTTTTTCATCTCCGATTTAAAGTATAGATAGTTGCCCTGATGCTGCTGAAGAGACCTAGCCTTTAGAAAGGGAGAGGCCTACAGTAATGGCTTATGCCAAATTTGCATTTGAAAATGTAGTGCATGTAACGAAAGCTTTAGTTCATTCTTTTAAAATGGGATTTAAGGAAGTGGGAGCTGAAGGAGGTTTTCCCTGCTCTGCCATCCTAGCTTTCCTGAGCAGCTGTGAAATATAGCACTAACTGCAGTGCTGAATAATCACTAAAGCAACTGTGCATGTGACATAGCAGACTTAATCCCAAACTGTCTGAAAATTTCTGAAGTGCAGTCCGGGGCCTGTAGTTTGCTCATCCATCAACAATAAAGAAAATCGCAACTTCCCTGAGATCATACGCATGCTCTTTTCTGCTTTGTTTGAATAGTATCAAATGCTCGTCAGTCTGAGTGCTCCTCTTGGTTAACCTCCCTGATATCCTGCTCACCTTTCTTAATTTCTCATAGGATTAAGAATCCTGTTAGGGGTCTTTCTGGGAAGGAGGTGATAGCTGCAAAGGACTTATTCCCGGCTGGCTTAGGCTCCTGTCACTAAGTGGCTGGCTACCTGATCCCAGAGCAGAAGCTATGCGTCAGCCTTTAGACTTTAGCTCTGCCTGGTCAACTGCATGTGTATTTTGTAACATGACAGTACTCAACTTCCGGATAGTCATTCCATGGAGCTGGCTACTTAATCTGCCTTTAATGAAGATAGCAGAAGTCACTGTAATGAAATGCACTTGGCATAATGTTATAAAATGTTATTTGATAAGTAAAAATGTTGATGTTTTTAAGTGTGTATATGACTAATGCTGCTTAAGCAGTTTCAAATGTTACATGAAAGTTGTGTTGAAAACGATGCTGAATAGGTCATGTGGCTACAAAATGCCTGGCTGTGTCACATAGAACGCTAACTTGGTACATGTGAGAGTATAGTGGGAACTTGCAACTAAATAGCATGGCCATGACTCTCTTTAATACAGGATCAGCGGCAAGCAGAAGCAATCCAGCTGTTACAAGCACAGCTCACCAACATGACGCAGCTAGTTTCCAATCTGTCAACAGCTGTGGCGGAATTAAAACGTGAGGTAATTATAATTCAGTAATATGGCACGAGAACTCAAAGGAAACAGATGCACAAACATATCTCAATTTGAAGAGGCCTGGAGTCTTTAAATGAAGCTTTTCATTTCAGAAGTTGTCTGTAGTATTGCTTTCAGCCTACTTCAGCAGCTGGCCAAGGGATGGGAGGAAAGTTTGAGTAGCTTGAGCTGTCCTGTGCACAGCAAGATTGGTAATAATTTCTACTACAGCCCTACTGGCCCCATGATTGTAGTCTGAGCTAATGATAAAGATAAAACTTAACTGGAATAAGTTAATATCTTAGCCTTCCTGTAGTACACTGGAATTGATACTGTTCTCTGAAATGATTCTTAATGAAATTAGAAGACTAACTACTGACTTTGAAATGGCAATAATGGGATTTGTTGCACATATAGAATGTTTGACGTGTCGGAGGGAATAGTAAAGTTCATGCTTCAGGATTTTTTCTGGCGCTTGGTGCGTTATATAACCAGTTGTATTGCATGGCTTTGTTACACAACTTCTGTAAAATGGGATGCTTTGTAGTGTCCAGCACTTACGTTGTCCACTTAAATATTAACAGACTCTTGCCGTAGGAGGTTTAGTGTGCAAGAGTGTGCTGGCCACTGTTAGAACTGGGCTGTAATAACAGATGAGTATGTGGAGGTGTCATGGTTTTGCTTCAGGTGGCAACTAAGCACCACACAGCTGCTCGCTCCCCCTCCCCCTGCCCCCTGGTGGGATGGGGGAGAGAATCGGAAGAGCAAAAGTAAGAAAACTTGTGGGTTGAGATAAGAACAGTTTAATAATGGGGGGGGGGGGGGGGGGGGGATTGTAATGAAAAGGAAAACAACAAGAGAGAGAACAACAAAATCCAGGAAAAACAAAAAAGAGATGTGGCTGCTGACCGGCTGCTGACCAATGCCCAGCCAGTCCCCGAGCAGTGGTTGCTGTCCCCCGGCCAGCTCCCCCCCAGTTTCTATACTGAGTATGATGCCATATGGTATGGAATAGCCCTTTGGCCAGTTGGGGTCCTGGCTGTGCCCCCTCCCCACTTCTTGTGCACCTGGCAGAGCATGGGAAGCTGAAACGTCCTTGACTGGTATAAGCACTACTTAGCAGCAAGTAAAACATCAGTGTGTTACCAACATTATTCTCATACTAAATCCAAAACATGGCACTATACCAGCTACTAGGAAGAAAATTAACTCTATCCCAGCTGAAACGAGGACAAGAGGGTTGCACTCTTAGCTACTGAATGGGAGGCTCACATGGTTAAGACACCCTCCTCCTTTCCCCTCTGGCTATTGTAATCTTTCAAGATTAGGGAAATCTTGACAACAATATTAGGAACATGTGTTCTCAAATGTTTACGTTCTCCAGCCTGAGATTTCAAGCAGTACTGTAAACATGACCTTTTTTTTTTTGTGCATGTTGCCAAAGACATCCCTTGAGCTGTTTTCTAACACTTAGTGAGGCTCCTTCTTTGATGCCTGGCTGGCTAAGCTTCTGTTCCCGAGTGCTGTGGCTTTAACCAGGATTTGACAGTGGTGACCATCAGGGTATGTTAGATGAGTATCCTGGAATTTGCACACATGGCTTTCCCTGAACTCAACTCTGGTCACCTGAGTCTGTTAGTCTGAGACGTTTGCTCGTTACAAAATGGGAAGTCATGTTCCTTGTCTTTTCTGAAGTCTTTGTATGACTTCTAAGATCTCTTAGTGTGTTTAAGATAAATTTTTTATAGGAAAACAACTGTGCAATTTATTTTTTTTTAAACATTATCTGCAAAATAACCTTGGATTTCAGCTTCCGTATAATTCTAGTAAGCTTCACCTGTCAGTCTTCAGAAATGAACATACTTGAAAATCCTTCTGCTAGGTTGTGAAATGGAAGAAAGTCAGAGAGATTAAACACATCGAATCAAGTGAATATAATGGTATTTATTCTGTGAAGTACTGCAATGTCAGCTGATGAAAAGCATCACATAAAATTTAGTATTACATCCATGTCAACTGTAAAACAGAATTCACTTTCTTAGTACACTTTCTTATAGAAAGTATATGACTTTCAGATAGATTTGAATGCTCTTTGCAAGGGGTGGCTGCCTCTTTAAGTTATGGTAGTACTGTGGTCAGTGAAATCTTGTCCTGTGTTACCAGCTAGTGGTTTTCAGCCTTCACTCCTTGAATGCTGCATAGCCAATAAACTACACCAAACCTCTGGAAAAATACTCAAATTTGAACAAGCATTTAGTGAAATTGAAGGAAAGTGACTTGAGAACATGTCAGTGGTGGTGTTCTAAAGATTTTAATGTTTAAAACATGAGAATAATAGTATCATTAAATTATTCTTTGTCTTTAACAACTATATCAAATTCTTCCAGGTTTCTGATCGGCAGACTTACCTTGTGATTTCTCTGGTTCTCTGTGTCATTCTGGGCTTGGTGCTTTGCGTGCAGCGGTGCAGAAGCACTTCTCAGTTCTGTGAAGATTGCCTCTCAAAAATTCCCAAAAGTAATCACTACCCTAGTCCCAAAAGGTAATGTACTTATATTTGAAACTTAATTGTTCTTGCAGCTTTTATTGATATTTCCTAAATCCGCTGGGACTGGCACATCTGCTTTAATTCTTAATCTTCTTCCTGCAAACTCAAAATTGATAGCAAAGAGCCATTTCTGCTCTGTAGTAACGCTCTCCTAGGAACATTTTGGGGCTACTACACTTAATGTGCCTCGATAGCTTGTTGCAAATATAGTACTGTGTCTGTTTGCCAGGCTTTCTTGGGCACCTTAGCAAATAATTCTGTCCTCTGCCAAAGACGTTTCTTAATGAAAAATGCGTATGACAAAGTGCTGAGAAAAATGTGTTTAAAAAGGCTTTGTGGATTTTGTTTCCTAGATGTTTTTCCTCCTATGATGATATGAATTTGAAAAGAAGAACTTCTCTTCCACTGGTCAGATCACAGTCTTTTCAGCTAGTTGGTAAAGAAGGTATTATTCACATATCATACATCTAGTCTCTAGTGTTAACTCTTAGTGCTATACGTGTGTATTACTGCAAGTGTATGAAAATGGAATTGCAGGTTAATGTCAAAGTACACTGGATTATAGTAGTTCACGTATACATTCTGTAGGACAAGGTGGTTCATGAACAAGTTACCAGACACTCACAGAACTGTGCTAAATTATGCTAAAACATTAAATGTAGTCTTTGCTATCATTTATGCTCTGCAGATGTCGTCTTGGGGTTAGTAGCAATCCATGCAGGCATTCAGGTCTACAAAGCGATGAAGCTTGCAGAAAGTGGCTTTTTTTTCTTTTTTAATGCCAGACGTGGGAAGTCTGAATGCCCTACTTCTGAGAAGTCCTGATAGCCTGTCTTTGAAACTTGGCGGGTATTTAGGATCCAAATTTATTAACTCTAGTAAGGAAATTTAGACTATTTATCTTGGCTTGGGTATGAAGAATCACGTGGTCTTTTCAGTATTCATGTTACACTCGGAACAGCTGAATTTTGATTTCTTAGGCCGCCATCATCATCATCATGCAAAACCCAAAGTGTTGCAGATTATAGTAACTATCAAGTATGCAGCTGACATTGCTTTTCTGTGTGCAGCAAACTTGCTTCCCAGGGTTTTGTAGTGTGAATAAAACTGCATGAAAACTTGTGAGTTGATTTGGGAACATGTTGCAATAGAGACTAGCTAAGGCATAGACTATTTTTTTTGCAAAATCATGCTTTTTCTGAATTCTCCCCTCCTTCAGCTTGGAAGAATGATTTACAAAGCACTAATGGAAGAATGCCAGACTGGTCTCATGTCAGTCTGAACATCTGTGTCCTTGATAGGTACACATGCTTCTATTACCTGTCCTGTCATGGGCAGGCTGCACATTAAACACTATTATATTGGTAACAGTTCGTTTTCATAGAAGCTAACTTTTGCTGACTATTGTTCCTTTTCCCCAAAGGACATTCTCTGCACCTCTCCTGTGGCCTAATCTATCAGGAAGTCAAGTATTTTCAAGTGTACATCACTGACAGCTGCCATTAGAGCATAGGGGAATTCCTCTGTGTGTTGACTTCACTTTCAATGTTCATGTGTTGTACCTCCACTAACTTACCACATGTGTTTTTGCTCCCATTATAAGTGGAATATTTTATCATGCTGTTATTTATTTAGAACTGCGTTGCTGTAGAGCTGGCAGTGTCAGGACTGCTAAATGTATGTTCCCTCTCTTACAGTGGATCCAGAGGACCTGTACATTGTAGAACCCCTGAAGTTCTCCCCAGAGAAGAAGGTACAGTGGCTGCGGGGAGGGCAGGCTGAGCTTGGTGTGTTTCTGCCGGCAGGTGGTGCGTGTCTCAGCTACCCTCCCCTGCTACGGTTCCTAGGCTTGGTTTTTAGGCTCTGCTTGCCTTCCAGAACCTAACTGTTTCTCTTTTTACTTGTGGTTTCAGAAAAAGCGTTGTAAGTACAAAAGTGAAAAAATAGAGACTATTAAGCCAACAACAGAGCCTCTGCATCCAATAGCCAACGGGGAAATTAAAGGAAGGAAGCCGTTTACGAACCAGAGGGACTTCTCTAACATTGGGGAAGTTTATCACTCTTCGTATAAGGGTCCTCCATCCGAAGGAAGCTCTGAAACGTCATCGCAGTCTGAGGAGTCCTATTTTTGTGGCATTTCAGCATGTACAAGTCTGTGCAATGGGCAGACCCAAAAGACAAAAACTGAGAAGAGGGCTATAAAACGAAGACGGTCTAAAGTTTCAGACCAAGGGAAGCTCATAAAAACTCTAATACAGACTAAGTCAGGGTCAATGCCAAGCCTGCATGACATAATCAAAGGAAACAAAGATATAACAGTGGGAACACTTGGTGTCACGGCAGTTTCTGGACACATCTAAAACTAGCTGAACTTCTCAAACAGGAGAGTGTTTGTTCATTTGAGAACAGTCTGTGGTATTCTGTGGGAGGATAGTGGGAGACGAAGAGCTCAACTAATTGGAAAGTATTCAGAAATTTGGTTTCTGCCTTTTTAAATAGATGGGATTGTGTCAATCTTGGCTATAAGCTGCAGCTTTACAAGGCTGATAATTTCCTATGAGAACAGCTCGGGGGGAGGGAGGGCAGGGTTCATTTTATAAAGGTTTTTTTTCACAGTTCCTGGGGCAGAGATTTTTTGAAGCCCAGTTTGTTGGGTGGAATAGGGATAAAAGCCTAATCCTCTTCCTTTAGCTTTGTTCCTATTTCTTGCACCTTCCCATATTTATGTGCCTTTTGTCTATTTATAATGCCACTGGAAGAGGGGAGATACAATTGTTTGTCATTTGATTTATTTTGTAATTTCTCTAGCTTTTTTTGAAGATGCAACACTACAGTGCTGTAAAGGGACATGTGTTGGCCTTTAGCTGGACTCAGTAATGTGGACTGGATACTGTAAAAATACCAATAGATGGACTTGCCTGACTAGATTCTGGTTTTGCAAACTCAGTTGAGGAAAATATCTCACTAGGGATGGTAATCACGTTTATTTCCACCTTCAGTTACAAATGAGCTGTAGTCTGATGTACTAAATTAATGACAGTTGCTCTATAGGATTTCCTGTGTACAGTGGGATCTTAGGCTGATGAATGCATGTGTTATCTAAATTGCCTGCTGTAGTTCTCTGAAGGAAGTGAATGGGGAACGCTCACTGCTGCTGTGCTGAGAGTTCAGGAAAAAACTCAGCTGAAGAATGCGAGGTCGAGCTGGTGCAGCTGGGCTGTTCTCCGAGCCAGCTCTGGATGTGTTGAGTTTGCAAAGCCTTGAAGTCTGACCAGTCAGGGTGGTTCAAAGTGGGTATTTCCATAATGTTTGCTTTTGTATTGGCTAACAAATGTGCAGTGTTTGTATGGTTGGTATTTTCATATCCAAGTGTTTTTTATTTTGACTGTGATTGTATATTTGGATACTATAGGATGTGTGATTGCTAAAATGTTGAGTGTGTATCTGAGCGAGTGGAACAAAAGGTTATTCCTTTTGACAGGTGTTACAGGTTCATGTTGTAAAAAATGAGTTAACTTATTGAGCACTTTTAGTGGTACCCTTTTTAACAGATCTAATGCCTTTCCTGGGTATTGTATGTAATGTGACTTATTTAAAGCCTTTGGTTTTTTTGCTGCTTTCTTGTTAGTTTATGAATACTTTAAGGTGATGTACTTTTGGAGTTGATCTGCACAATTAGCCAGTCAGAGCACATGAACCAGACGTGTTGAACATGAATTCAGAAGGGTTTCAAACCTGGATGAGGAAAATACATACCACCTGAGTGCAGCATACAGTGTTGTGGAACAAGAGTATGTAACTACAGAGCTGTAGTGCCATTAGAAACTGTGAATTTCCAAATAAATCTGAACACTTTGTCTTTAATTTACTGGCATTTTTCCTTTGAAAATGAAACTTGTGGCTTAATTTCTTCTCTGAGAAGGACTAGTCTTTAAATTTCAGTGCAGAACTAGGACTGGGGTCCTTTGGGCCATAATAAGGGGTTCACAAACTTATTTGTCAGCCTAGATGTTTTTGTCTATTTAAAAAAAGGGGAGGAGGGAAGGTGAAGGCTGAGTGGTGGCTTGTCTGAAAGTTCAGGAATCCTGGCCACGTAAAACTGCTAGAGAAGTTTCCAGCAGGTATCAGTTCACATCTTGACCTGGGGGATCCGTAGACGTGGTAGCTTTCTGTGAGAATGACTGCATGAAATTACCTCTTGGTACTCGGAGCTAAGGTTTGTGAAGGATATTAAAGGCCATTAAAAGAAAATGTTAGATAGTCATTTATCATTTCAAACCAGTTTTCAGCTTGAATTTTGCCACTCAGGGATCCCTTCCTCCTAACTTATTTCTAGCAAGCATAGCAGCACTGCATGCAGCCAAATGCCAAATTCACCGGCTGTCCAGCAACTACTCTTTTGTCAAATGAGACCTCCCCAGCACTAATTTCTTGCTTGAGCATCTCAAGACTCTCCGCTTCATCATACGGAGCGCTGTGATTTAAAAAGCAATTGAATGTGGTGTTTGCTGAGCGGGGGGGTGGGGGTGTTTTTTAGGAGTGTGGGGGTTTTTTTGTGGTGCAGGTTTTTTTATTTACTGGCCTTCCTCTTGATACACATCACTTGTAGAAAGTGTGCTTTCCTTTACTGCACTGGCAATCACTGAGCTGTTCTTCTCATCAATAAGAATCAGCTGAAGCTGGACACAACTGAATTCTTAAAACAGCCCATCGTCTCTATCTTGCTATAAACCAAAGACTGACAGGCCTAGAATATGCCGTGCCGATAGGTGTAGAACGAGGCCAAATAAGTCATGATGCAATATGCAGGCAACAAGTGCGTCTCTAACGGGGGGGTTATTTTTCCTTGGTTTTATCTGGCCTGTAAGTGTTGGATGAAAGCAAATATGGTTGTGAAACTGAAATTAAACAAAAAATAGTGGCGGCCATATATATATATATATATATATTTATCAACTATACAGTGTGAACATATAGCTCTGGGGCAAGGAGGGGTTGCCTTTCCTGGAAGCAGCAGTTCTGTGGTTGGCCAGAAACTTTTTTCCTCATCCTTTCCTGTTTTGCTGTAATGGACAACTTCTTACTTTGTCCTGCGTACATTTGCTTCCTGGACTGGATTACCCCACAGCACTGGTGAGCAATCCTTGAAGATCCCTGGGAAATGACAGTTGAGGAATTAGCAGCACTCCTCTGTGTCAACAGGAGATTGTGTGAATTCAGCTGGTGTGATGGGGTATTGCCCCCAGTGCAGACTTTTCCAGTATTTTAAGTATCTGGCTAACAGAAATTTGGGTCATATGGTAAAAAATGTCAGCCTAGGTTTTTTTGTGCTGGGTCAGTAGAGATGGTTGTTAGCAGCAATGACTCCTGTGACTAAAATACATCTATCATAGTCACTGCTAGTGCGTGTCAGCCAAGGAGTAACTTTCATATTCTCATAAATACACTGCCTAACCAGTTCAACTACTTCTAGGTCTAAACTTTCCAATCAAAGCATAGGAAGTTTTCATAGCTTCAGCCGCTTAGAAAGCCAGCATCTGAAGGAACCAACTGAGCTGATTGTGCTATTGCTAACTCAAGAGTGTTTATTCTGGCAGTAGACTGGAGATTGAACCACAGCTTCCGCCTGCTGCTGCCTTGCTGCTTTTAATTATTTGTAACCACTTTTTTTTTTTTAAAAAAAGGGTCTTAATGTCAAGTTCTTATTGTTTAATGTTATCCTTTCATGTGGGCTCTTGAGTCATTTTTTACTTCCAGTTTTATTAATGTCACACTGACTCTAGCTTTGAAAACTTGATTCTTTACGCTGGTGAAATCAAGTCTCTCAAATTGTTTATAATCTTTATACAGAGATAATAGTTTCTAATGAAGACAGCTTAAATCTTGACAAATTTCTATGGCGTTGCGGATACATAAAGGGAGGGCCTAGTCCATCTTGTGATATTGCATAATAAGGTTGGACAGTTGTCAGTGTAAAATACCAAGAAACTAGCATGCATATGCAGTAGTTTGGGCAGGTCTTGAGCCCAAGGTCAAAAAATACTTAAGCAGCACAAATGTTGCTGTGGGAGGATGGGCAGTCACAAACATACGCATTGTATAAATGAATTACTAGCCATATTTGCCAAAATAAGGTATTTAGGTTATATACATTAAGCATCAGAGTGGAAATCCAGTATTTTTAAAATATGCAAACTCTCTACCAGCTGTGTTGGTATTGGTAAGCAGAGAACTAAAGCGTAAAATGTCTTTGCATGGCTTCTACTTTTGCCAGCTTGCAGTGCAAGATGAAACAAGATGGAACAGCTTAGCATGCTTCATTTAATTAGGTACAAACATGTTCCACTTCATTTGGAACAATTAAAGTGTAGAGCCCTGACCACAAAGTGCGGTGAGTAGGTTATCAAGTAGCGTGTGTCTCATCTCCTGGAAACCCTGAGTGTCAAACAGCATCAGATACCGCTGAAGAAATTACTGGGGTTTGTAACAGCTCAAGAAGAATTAGTGTTCCCAGAGCTTGTTTAGATAAAACGTGTTAGCTCAGGAAAGGATAGCGAAACTCATGAATCTTTCTTACGTATCTCTTCTCTAATTTAAGGATAGTAATTTTAAAAGAAGCTACCAAGGAGCTTTCTGCTGCCTTACTGCTCTCTCTCATATTGGACATGTGGCCTAGGAGCTGCAACTACTCTTGCCTGTGCTGCTTTTCGTTAGAGACACTAATTAAGTCACAGATTAGAGGTACGGCTTTTGGTAGGGAATGGAGGTGAAGTGAACTCTGCACTTCGTGGACCTAGAAATGGAAAAGAAATTTGTTTGCCATGTTGAGGCTTGTTTTTCCTTTGTTAGATGTGGCGGCTAGAGCCTATATCCAGCTGCTGGGCCCTCTATGAACTCACAGCAAACAAGAATCCTTGTCTGTGATCCGTCCGTCGTCCCGTGTCCCCCCCCCCCCCCCCCCCGCAAAAAACCAAAAACAAACCAAAAAAAAAACCCTAAACCAAAAAACCCACCAACTTGAAGCAGCTAATGAATATCTTCTAGTAGTCATAGTTTGACACGGTTACTGCTGACATGTCAAGGTTGTGTACATTGCCCATGAAACCACCCACAGTTCAAAGTTAAATCCCAGGAAAGTCAGCTGAAGGTCCCTTGGGGTTTTGGGAAGTTGGCTGACGTGGGTCACTGGTGTCAGGGTTATTGTGTAATGAGATGGGCATATCTGGTGTTGGGCTGTCCGTCTGCCAAACAAATGCCGGAAGGCCTGAATTCATTCAGTGATGCAGAGCTGAGGTACGATCCTGGTGGAACTCAGTAAGGATCTCAAGGTAAATCTCAATTTTTTTTTTATGGGCTGAGTACGGCTGCTCCCAAGAAGGAATAAAATTGTCAAATACTGACTAGGCCACACAGGCCAGCAGAGCTAGCGTTTTCCAGGGCCGAGGCTGGCTTAGTGCTGGCAGCCTGGGGCAGGGCATGGATCCCACTGAAGGGCTTGTGAATACAGTTCTTGACAGTCACAGGGGAGGACAGGAAATCAACATCTGCACGTTCACTGTGGTCTTCCTCGCAACCTCTGAGCGGTCACAACACCTTGTTCCATTTTCAAAGCTATTGTACGTTATGAAGTGACCCACTTCTCGCTTTCTCGGATGTTCAAGCAATAGATCCCATTACCTCATAACCCCTATACCTCATTTCCTTGCTCTCGCTGCAGACATGAAATAAAATCTTACTCTGCTGCTTTCAATTCTTCTTTTTCTCAGCTGCTTTGGCTCCTTCCCTGCTTGGATTCTCTCCTGCCTCGGATCAGAGCCCTGTACCTCTTCTGCTGAACCCAGGGCTGCTGCCTGCTTGTTGGGATCATGGTGTAACTGGCACATGCCTAACAAAGGAGAGAACAAAGCACCTTGCTCGCTGGAAGAGGGACATATTAAGCACTGCAACACCAGGCCAGAGCCATTAGAAATTGATTTTTGAAACCTGCTCTTGAGTGTGAATATGTAAACATCTTCCTTGTGAGCTGTTGGCACCAAGATACGGCTCTACATGTGCCGGAAATGCTTCTAGCAAGAGCAGTTGTTGAGGAAATGAAAACCATCACCCTTGCCTGGGAAAACTGAACCGTTAAAAAAATGTAATATAGAAACAACACTAAGATGTCAGCGCTCACTGCAAAGGCTGGGTGAGTTCTGGTGTCTTCCATGCCCCTCGAAGGCCTCAGTTGATGGAGACCCTGCTAGCTTTGGAGGCAGTTCTCACAAGCATCCATTCCAATGTTCAGTCAAAAATCCATGTCTCTCTTGCGCAAACTCCTTCAGCTTTGGCTCCTGGTTAGTGGCTCCCTGGGAAGGTTTTTTCTGTGAGATTCAAGACCCCTCTGCTGCTGGAAATCATCCCTCTTTATACAGGATTTTCACACACTGTCTGTCCCTCCCTGCCAATCTGCTCTTGAATGGATGAAGTTGTCCGGCAGTTATTGCAACTTCTTCCTGAGCCCCTCTGAAGTTGAACATAAACTTGCAATGTGGGTTCTGGGACTGTCTGTAGCTGTCTAGTGCTATATGTGAGCTCATACCTATGGGAGCCTTTGGGCTTTCCCTGCTGGAAGCTCGTGTCCAGCTGGGTAGCCTCTCTATCAGTTTCAGAACTGTGTTTTCTTTCTAGGATGTTATTTTCTAAAGAGTTTGATCTGCAGTCTTTGTTTCTAGACTTGTTTTCTTCTGATTAAATTCTCTGTCCTCATGGTTACTTAGGATCTCTTACCAGTTATTTTGATCTGCAAATATTACTGGTGTAATATTTTGCTTGGTTTTCTCCAGATCTGTGGTAAAGGTGTTGAAATAGCGCTGTGGTGAGGACAGTCCTGGCAGAAAATCAGAAGCCTTGTCCTGGATGGTGTTCTCGGTTACTCTTTCCACCGTACCCATCAGTGAGTGTTAATGGGCGCCATCTCTTCTGCCAGCTGCGGCTGATCCTTACTGGGTTTGCAATAGTTGCTTCTCCTGGCTCTGATGGCACGGTTCAGCCTGGGACCGCAAAAGGTTGCCGAGGCTGTTGATATCTTGGGTTAATGTTTTGAATTCTGTTTTCTGAATGTGAATGATTCTCAACTTCTTCTGCAGTTGTTCTTGGGTGTCATTTATGCAGCCCTGTGGGCTTTCAGTAGTTGCTTTTTAGCATTTCCACTAGTCATTAGTGTAATAGAAAATGTTAATCACTTTCAGACACATATGTGACTCTGTCCAGAACCTGATGAGAGCCTCTCCTACACAGTGGTTCACACTTATCTTTTTTAAAATTTTATTTTCTGTCAAATATTAAATCTAGATTGTTGTTCAAGTTCTGCTTGCTTTGGTGTATTTCAAGAAGGCCATCCTTTTGCCCTTAAATCTACTGATACAAACTTTTAGCTGCTGGCTGATTCTCATTGCTGTCAACATAAACTTTAGCATAATGGTGTGTATTGTTAAAAGCTCCCACCTTTCCTCTGGGGACGAGGTGGGGATGGAGGGGCTTCTTCTGAGTAAATCCTCTTTTTCTCTCTGTGTAATGGTGGCTTGTCTTTTGTTGGTTTTGGCAGAGGGGATCGATTCTTTGATAAACGGGTATGAAAAGTGTTTCCGTTTGAAAATATTTCCTCCTGTTCAAATGCCTGATAAGGCTGCTGAAAACAGGGTGGGCATCTTGCAGACTGGGTGAAGAGGGGGATAGGGAGGCAGAGAGACAAATCTGGCACCCCTTTTGTCCTACTTATGTTCTCCTTTCCTGCCCAGCTGTCCTTGCCCCATATTTTAGGGGAGCTCAGCCTTGTCTAAATTCTGGCTCTAAGCCTTCTAGTAAAATAGATTCCCGTGTCTACCTGCAGCAAATTGTCCCACAATTATTTCAAAAGCCCTGTTAATGCCATGTGTCACTTGAGCAATAGGAAGCCAGCAGAACACAGAGCCTGCAGGCATCATGACATGCTACACAGACGCAGCCCCACTTGCCACTGTTTTTCAGTGTGTATAATCTTGGTGATCTCTGAAGATGGTGACAGGGGAAACAGTGTGACAGCAGCACCAGCACAGTAGAGTGTGCTGGGAAGGGAGAGGTCTCTCGAAGCATGCTGTGCACCAAAAATGATCCTTTGATGGTAAAATAGCCCCAATCTTTGGCTTGCCACAACATGTGGTATTAGCAGGCTCTTGATCTGAGCATCCGAAAGAGAAGATGCAGCAGACATGGCTGAAATGGCTTTCATTGGTTTCATCATCTCCGCCCTCTCACCCACCCATAAAAAAAGCATCTTTGTGAAAATAGGAAGCAGTGGGTGAGAAATAAGTACACTTCTGACATTTAGGGGAGACTGCTACTGTGCCTACAATCCCACCAATATAAGCTATCTGCACTAAACACAGTGTCAGAAAAAACTTGAGAGTGGATCCTCTCCAGGCAAAGCGGTGTGCTCGATGACTTTTGACATGCTTGGTAGCAATGCCTCCAACTTTCAGGAAGTTCTGGGCTTCAGTCCCTGCTCCCTGAGCCATTGTTGTATTTTACAGCCGTTGAAGGGGCCACAGAAAGCATTAAAGAAATGGGAACTCCCTGACGCCCAAGTCCATGTTGCAGAGAGCCACGAGCACGCTGTGCTCACTGCTCTGAGAGCAAGGGAGTGCAGGCACTGACTGCTGAGCAAGGAGCCCGAGTGGGTGGCGAGTCCCCCTACATATGGCTCAGGCACCCGTGGCAGCAGCAGGGCTGGGGTGCTGTGCAGGCAGGGTGGTGGAGAGTGTGCTGGCAGGAGATGTTTGCCCAACTGTCCTGCTGCCTCTCTTGGCTCCCTGTGCCTTGGAGGCATCTCTCTTTCTCCATGCCCAGCGCTGGCTAGCAGGCTGGAGTTCATCACGTGGCATGGGAGGTGTGGAGCTGAGCCCAGTCCTTTGTGATGATTGTAGGAATGGATGAGGACCTGTCCTCAGGCTGGCTGGGGAGCACCGTTCTGGGATGCAGAGAGGAGGACTGAGCGAGGGTAGGCATGACCAGGCTTGAACTGCTGGAGCTGGATTTGCGTTGCTTTTGCGTCTTTTATGTCAGAAACCTAGAAGGACGAGGAAGAGCCAGATGGGTTGCTGAAACCTCTCATGCTGCGGATCACTGCTGCAGCAAACGGCTGTGGTGAACATCTTCAAAAAGCAGTGGGGTGTCTGGTGGTACAGGCAAGGCTTTGAGGACATGTCTGACTTACTAGTGCGGTTGGAGGCAAAGCTGAGCCCTTGCTTTGGAGAAACAAGTGTGCATATGTTGTTAAAGCATGCTGTTCTCAGACCCCAGTTTTGATGTTCAAGATCAAAGCCTGCATGTTGGGATCACTTCCTTCAGCCACAGAGGAGACAAATCTCCAGTTTGTTCTTGTATTAAGCGTTTCCGTTTTTTAAACACTACCCCATACCAATACACACTTCAATGTAGGTCTGTAAAATGGAAGAGCAAACTGCGGTTTATAATCGCTTGTGTGCACCTCTACATCTGTGGGAAAATCTCATTGCCACCACTTAAAAATCTGTGAGTCAATGAGGAATGGAAATTGAGAAATTGGAAACTGAGGAATGGAAATGTCCCCATCTCTCCTCATTATGATTTTGTAATGAGCTTGTATGAGTGCTGGTCTTTGCAGCATGGCCTGAATTCTGGATCCTTTCTTGGAAAGCGAGAGAAATTCTACCAAGATGAGTAGCACAGTGTCTACCCCAGGCTTTAATTAGGGGTTATTCAGCCAGGTTAGGTCCTCCTGCAGCGCTCAGTGTTGTCCTGAAGAGATGATGATAAAGCCCTTCCGTCCCTAATGAGTCTTCAGGTTAGAAGAGGACTGTGGGATTGGAGTTAGTATTTGCAAAGGTAGGAGGGGCAGCAGAAGCTGCTGTAAGATCCTGCTTGTGCCCCAAGGCACTGTGTGTTTCCCACATTACAGCATGCTGCCCGTTCAGCCTGGCCAGTGCCCTGCAGTGACTTGGTGTGGGTGAAGGCAGCCCACTGAGCCGGCCCTACTTGGGCTGTTAATGCTAGGGCAGCTCTGCTGAGTCTGTCTCTTCTTGGGTAGGCTGTTTTTTATCACAGTGGGATGGTGTCTGTGACCAGGGTTCTGTGACTCGGGGTCCGTGGAGCAGCCAAGGAAAAGGCGGGATGCACGACAGACAGTGGTAAGTAATTTGTCCTGTGTGAAACGAAGCAATTCCCCAGCACTCACAAATGCACTTGGGATCAGGTCTTCATCCTTCTGCCAAAAGGAAGAGTCCTCAGCTCTGCTTCTCCCCTCTTGTGCAGGATGCCAGAAGCAGGAGAGGCTTTCTTATTTCCTCTGCTTGTGGTCCAGGACACTGCAGTGGAAAAGCAGCTGCCTCTACTCGAGTGGGCTGCTGGAAAGGGTGGTTGGCTGGTGGGTGTGCGCTGGGCTGATTACTCAGCCCCCGACTGGCAGTGCAGCCCTTGCACATCCCGCAAGTGCTTCACTGCTGAGTGCACCTGCTTCCCAAGCCCAGCCACCGAGCACGGTTTTGTGCGAGTGTAGTCTGGTGCCGGGCTGGTCCCGGTGTGTGTGCGTGCTGCCTCGGTGTGGGAGGAGCAGGCGGGTGCTCTGAACTTGCAGCCGAGGGCGGAAGCTCTTTGGGGTTTGCTGTTGATGCTTGAGGCTTTCATAGAGTTGCAGCATCTGAGCTGGGTGTTCACTGCTAGAGTGATGCAGGCGTATAAAGGCAGAGCTGGGTCTTCCCCCAGGGCTCAGTCTGGGACAGCCCCGGCAGTTTTTGGCTGCCATATGGAAGATCACGCCAAGCACGTCCAGCCCATCCCGCTCCCAGCCATGCAGCAGAACTTGAACTACGTCTACCCTCAGATCTTTTGGGTGGACAGCTGTGCCAACACAAGTACTTCCTGCCCCCCGGCACCCCCCATTGCTCCTTTCCCACCACCAGTACCTGACCGGAGGAGAAAGCCAAGGAACAACAGGGAAAGGAGGAGCGTCGGCTTCCTGGTGATCTCCTTGCTGATCCTGCTGGCCCTCACTGGAGTGGGGCTGAGCATGTTTCAGATTTTCCACCTGGAGAAGGAACTGGCTGAACTCAGAGAGGTGAGATCTGCCCGGCTGGTCACAGAGGCTCTGGGGAAAAAGGAAAAAAAGAAAAACTTCAAATTGGGTCTGAGATGCTCAGGTGGTACAAAAATCCCCAAGGGGCAGGCTGGTGGCATTTAAATGTCTGCCATGCCAGTGTAAGTGGGGTTGCTTATTACTGTGGGGGACTGCTCTATTGGTGACTGATATATTTGGATGTCTTTGTGTTTCTAAGTGCTGCAAGGTCTCTCTTCCTGTATATTTCTTAGCACTTTGCAGCTCCCCATGAGCACCCGGATTTAACCACTGTCAAAGATAGTCCTTGGCTGCTTTAGATGATGCCCTTATGCTCTCACTCTAAGACAGCTTGTCACTCTTCTCTTTTGACAGTCTGTCAGCACCGAACACATCCCTCCAGCTTTGGAGAAACTCATAGGTGAGTTGATGTACATAGCGGAGGAACTCCTCTGGGTTAGCACTTCTGAATGCTCCTGTCGAACTCTTCCCTCTCCTCATGGGAGGCAAAGGCAGGGTCGCAGCTTGATGCTCTGAAAGTGCTGATTTCACTTGCTTGGCCGGAAAAAGAGCTTTATCTCTGAGGTGTGGGGAAGGGTGCGTGCACCCTGCCTGCTGGAGTGCTTAGAGATGTCAGCCACGGGTTCCTGGGACAGTGTCCCTCTACCTTGGGGCCTCACAGGCCCAATGGGGCAATGGTACCAGGGGTACTCTGCTGTAAAAGTGAGTTTCTGGCTGTCCTAACATATAGGAACAACATGAATGGAAGGAGGAGAACGGAGATGGACACCGCACATGTTACTTCTTTCTCTCCTTACTCTTTCAAGAATTTGGGAGAATGCAGAGGGCTTCATTTTCTTTGGGGGTGGGGGATTCACTCCCACCCTTGAGAGCACAACTTATTTTTTTCCTAAATGCTTTTGGTACAAAGTCTCACTGCAGCCAAAGCTAGTTGAGAAAAGCCTGATTATATGCGGTGGGTTTTTTTTTTCTTTTAGAAATGTCATTTCAGTGAAATCGAAACTTTCCACAAGAACCTGCCAATTTTTCTAAATTTCATTTAGGAAAAAACCAAAGAATTTCAATCTGAATGGAACAATTTAAAAATCATAATTTGAACTTCCAAACTGTTATTTTACTCTTACATTCCATGTTAATCTTATCAGTGAGGACATCCCTTTTTAAAGATGGCCAAGTCAGAAAGAAATTTTCAGTGCTCTCGACAATCTTTGCTAGATGTGAAAATATTTTTTTCCCTTGAGGATTTTGGTTAGTAGGAAAGTTAATTTCTTTTCAAGTTTGTTCTGATACTGAATGAAAGCAAATTTGGAAATAGCAAAATTCTCTGGAAAGGGCAGTCCTGCTTCCCATCAGCTCCCATATCAATAACTTTTGTAATTTATTGCTTAGGGGAAGGGGAACTGTCACTTTAATTGGATGCTCAGTGCTGTTATCACAGGCTACTTTAGCAGTAGCTGAACGTAAGTCATAAATAACCCTGAATTTCTTGAGGGGGATAAATAAAGCAAGCCAGGGAAACAGTGTAAAGGAGAAGGGAGAGAGGAGGGGAAAATTTAATTGTCTTGAGAAAAGAAAAGGCTGCTTCTAAAATTTGAGAACATGATGCTTGGAAGTAGATGCTGAGAAGAAGGGAAGGACAGAGTGGGATGGGATCCAAATACCAAGTCACTGTAACTGGCCGATCTCTCTAAAGGGAACCGAGCCCTCCAGGGAAGGCAGAATTTTCACAGCTGTGCTCTGCCTCTCTGAGGACAAGGTTGATCTGGCCGGCGGGATGGTTTCCAGGATGTCTCCAGTGTCTTCTCTGATCTAGTTGTAAGCAGGGCTGGTACTCAGCAGACAGAAGTCCACTGCCATGGGTACAGCTGCCCTTGGCAGTGCTGGACTGGAGGGGGGCAATAGAGCAGGCTCATCGATGACAGGATGTGAGCAGTCACCTTGGCATGGGCCAGAGATGCTGGGTAAAGGGGCAGTATTGTCCCTCTCCTACAACCTGAGTGAGGGGCCTCTGCTTGAGCTCACCAACTGAGCCATTTTAAGGTGAAAGCTCTCCTTGCTCTTTCCCCTTCCTTTTGATCACATCTGGATCCTTTGCTGCAACTCTTCCTTTTTAACTCCTCCTCTTGCCGTGCAGCATTTGCCCAAGCACTGCTCTGCCTCGCTGTGCTAAGCCATGGTACTTATGTGCCCTGTGCTGCTCTGAATCTGCCCCATTTCAGCTTCACGGCTGGCTCCCTTCTGCTCTCTGGGCTGGCTTCTCCACGGAGCATATGGCTAACATCTTCCCTATTTTTGTGCAGGGCAGAAGGAGCAGTCAATGAAAAAGGAAGCAAGGAAGGCAGCACACTTAACAGGTACATGCTGAGGGGCCAGCAAGATGTGGGAGCAGGGGATAGGGCAGACATGGCTGGGGCGAGAGGGTGGCATGGTTGTAGTTGTGAGGAGCCCACCTCACACAGGCTTTCCTGTTTTCCTCTGGTAACACATGCGCTCTGACAGCGGGAAGTAACTCCGCAGCTAAAATCTTCCCCTCGTTTAGGCTTTTCAGCAAGGGCTCTTTTTTGCTTTGGTTTTTGGTTTGTACCTGGGATACGCGGGGCAGAAAGATGTCACAAGCAGCTGGCATTGAGTGAGGTGAAGGTGAGAGCTCCCACCAGCACGAAGTCGGGGTGAACTTTCCATACTGCAGACAAGGGCTTGACTTGTTGTGACACAGGGTGTGACTTGAGGGGAAAAAAACCAGACAACTGGTTGTACTTACTACACTTTTTCTCTTGTTTTGGCTTGCAGGGAACCCTGACCAGCGGGACCTCCCTTTGGAGTGGGAACCCATCTCCGGCCATGCCTTCACCAATGGCGTTCAGTATCGCGATCAGGGCCTCGTCATCAACGAGACTGGCCTGTACTTCGTGTACTCCAACGTCCTCTTCCGAGGCAGTGTTTGCAGCAGCCAGGTGTTGACCCACATCGTCTACAAGAAAAACCCAGCCTCGCCAGGCAGCCACGTGCTGATGGAGGACAAAGGCATCAACTACTGTACAAGTCAGAAAACATGGGCCCGGAAAAGCTACCTGGGGGCTTTATTCAAGCTCAGGAAGATGGACAGTTTGCACGTCAATGTTTCCAAAATCGCTCTGGTTAATTTTGAGGAATCCAAGACATTCTTCGGCTTATTTAAGCTTTAAATGGGGCTGCTGGAGCGTGGCTGGCAGCCCTTCCCCCTCCCCCCCCACCCCACTAGGAGACACGAGGGGTGAGTGCTGCCTGAGAGGCACTGACCAAGCCAGGGTCTCGTACCAGGAAGCCCACCAAGAAACCATTTTGGCCTTCAGCATGAGAGGGCTCAAGCAACTGGTAAAGGCTTGAAAGTGGACCTCTGGGAAGCACCAGGGCTGTACTGCATCAACCCGAAGAGAATAGCACATTTTCCCCCTCTGAAAAAAAAACAACAAACCTAAAACGTAATGTGCTGAAGACCCCATTGAAACTCACTACTTCCTACCTGAGAAGATGCTGGTGCCAGGGGCCCCCCCATGGCATCATGGCCCTGGTGAGCTTGGGCCAGCAGGTTTGTGGGGACAGCCAGTGGGCATCGAGGAGGCCCCTTGAGCCAGGGCTGCAGATGCCTGGGCCGTGCTGTGCCACACCGCAGGCAGTGGTGTGGGAAGAAGAAGTGTGGAGGCCTCAACTGCCTGCCCTGAGCCATGGCTGGCCACCCTGCCTGGGCACTCAGCACCGTGACTGCTGTATGACAGGCACCTGCCCGCTAGCTGGCTTGTTACGCATGATATGTTTGTTTTGCGTTAAGTTATCGACTGTTCCCATCCCAGAAAATGTCCCCCAGTCCCTTTATTTAACTCATCCTGACTGGCTCGCAAGGAATGTGCCAGAAGGGGGTCCCGACCCTGGAGAGAAACCATGACCGCGCTGTGGTGGTGGGACTGGTGGGGAGGCCAAGTGCTCTGCTGACAGGACCTGAACAATACGGTGGTGAAGAACAGTGGGGCCTGAGATGAAAGCAGCACCTCCAGCCCCCTTCCTGGCCTTTTGACACACCAGGGTCCCTCATGGAGACCTGGTCCTGCCACCCCCTGCACAGTGCAGGTGGGGGTGTGCTGGCCACCATCAACGGCATGGCTTCAGCTGGCCCCCCTGTCACAGGATATTCTCTCCTGAGCAAAACACAGATAGTAAATAAAGGTTTATTTTTCTAGTAAGTGGCACTGTCCTCTCCTCATTTGGGGCAGCAGGCTTCTGCAATGGCCAAAGCCCTGAAGGCCTCTGTGGTCAGGGGCCAGCACCCTGCTCCTTCTGTAGTAGCACGGCAGAAATCTGGGAGCCTGATCCCACTTTGCTGCCTGCTTGGTGGGGCACAGGGTCCCTGCCACGGAGCTTTGGGGCTCCAGCATCAAAACATCAGGATTTGGGGACCAAGGGAGGTGTGATGTGGGCAGCACAGACCAGGCAGCCCAAGCCCTGTTTGGCCATCAGGAAGGGAACTGATCTCAAAACACAGGCTTGAGCTTGAGTGGAGCCAGACACTTGTCACTGAGCAGAAGCGCTGCTGTCCCCAAAGGTACCACGCTCCTCCGTGTGCCCTCTGGCCCCAGCAGCACTTCCCACATGGCAGTCTGAATGGCAAAGAAAGGAAGTGGTGCTTTGGTGTTAAAAAAACCTCATTTGCTCACTCTGGTGTCTGGTCCATGGAGCTCTTAGCTCTTCCCTTGCATGGGTTAACCCTGGGGCTGTCTGTCATGTTGCGACCAGGCAGTACATAAAGGCTGCAGATGTGGTGCATCATCACAGAATCATAGAATGCTTTGGGTTGGAAGGGACCTTTTCAGGTTATCTAGTCCAACCCCCCTGCAAGAGCAGGGACATCTTCAACTAGATCAGGTTGCTCAGAGCCCCATCCAACCTGACCTTGAATGTTTCCAGGGATGGGGCATCCACTACTTCTCTGGGCAACCTGTTCGAGTGCCTCACCACCCTCATTATAAAAAGTTTCTTTCTTAAATCCAGTCTAAATCTGCCCTCCCTTAGTTTAAAACCATTGCTCCTTGTCCTGTCACAACAGGCCTTGCTAAAAAGTCTGTCCCCATCTTTCCTATAGGCCCCCTTTAAGTACTGGAAGGCTGCTTTAAGGTCTCCCTGCAGCCTTCTCTTCTCCAGGCTGAACAACCCCAACTCTCTCAGCCTGTCCTCATAGGAAAGATGCTCCAGCCCTCGGATCATTTTCATGGCCCTCCAACAGCTCCATGTCCTTCTTGTGCTGAGGGCTCCAGAGCTGGATGCAGTACTCCAGGTGGGGTCTCACCAGAGCAGAGTAGAGGGGCAGAATCACCTCCCTCGACTGCTGGCCACGCTTCTTTTGATGCGGTCCAGGATGTGGTTGGCCTTCTGGGCTGCGAGCCCACGTTGTTGGCTCATGTCCAGCTTTTTGTCCATCAGTACCCCGAAGTCCTTTTCCACAGGGCTGCTCTTGATCACATCATCCCCCAGCCCCTATTGAAACCGAGGATTGCCCCGACCCAGGTGTAGGACCCTGCACTTGGCCTTGTTGAACCTCATGAGGTTCACACAGGCCCACTTCTCCAGCTTGTCCAGGTCCCTCTGGATGGCATCCCGTCCTTCTGGTGTGTCAGCTGCACCACTCAGCTTGGTGTCATCTGCAAACTTGCTGAGGGCGCACTCGATCTCGCTGTCAATGTCATTGATGAAAATATTGAACAGCACTGGTCCCAGTATGGACCCCTGCAGGACACCACTCGTCACTGATCTCCATCTGGACATTGAGCCGTTGACTACTACGCTCTGGATGCAACCGTCCAACCAATTCCTTATCCACTGAACAGTCCACCCATCAAATCCGTATCTCTCCAATATAGAGAGAAGGATGTTGTGGGGGACCGTGTCAAAGGCTTTACAGAAGTCCAGATAGATGACATCCATTGCTTTTCCCTTGTCCACTGATGTGGTAACTCCCTCATAGAAAGCCGCTAGGTTGGTCAGGCAGGACTTGCCCTTGGTGAAGCCATGTTGGCTGTCTTGAATCACCTCCCTGTCCCCCATGTGCTTTAGCATAGCTTCTAGGAGGATCTGTTCCATGATCTTCCCAGGCACAGAGGTGAGGCTGACAGGTCAGTAGTTCCCAGGGTCTTCCTTTCTACCCTTTGTAAAGATGGGCACAATGTTTCCCTTCTTCCAGTCATCAGGGACTTCACCTGACTGCCATGACTTTTCAAATATCATGCAGAGTGGCTTGGCAGCTACATCAGCCAATTCCCTCAGGACTCTGGGATGCACCTCATCAGGTCCCACAGACTTATACATGTTCAGGTTCCTCAGGTGGTCATGAATCTGATCTTCCCTTACAGTGGGAGGGGCTTTACCCCCCTGGTCGCCAACATGTTGTCCATTGACTCGGGAGGGGTGAGGAAAGCAGTTGCCAGAGAAGACTGAAGCAAAAAAGTTGAATACCTCAGCCTTCTCCTCGTCTGTTGATACTAGGTCACCATTCTTGTTCATCAGTGGAGGTACGCTTTCTTTAACTTTCCTTTTCTGGTTGATATACCTGTAGAAGCCCTCTTGTTATTCTTTGCATCCCTCGCCAGGTTCAGCTCCAGCTGCGCCTTGGCCTTCCTGACCCCATCCCTACACAAGCGGGCAGCGTTCCCATACTCTTCCCAGGTTACCTGTCCCTGCTTCCACTGCCTGTGCAGTTCCCTCTTGCTCTTTAGTTTGACCAGCATGTCTCGACTCAGCCATGCTGGTCTCTTCCCTTCTGTGCCTGATTTCCTACATCTGGGGACTGAGAGCTCTTGCGCTTTATGGAAAGCTTCCTTAAAGATCTGCCAGCTCTGTTCTGCTCCCCTGTCCCTGAGGACTGTTTCCCAGGCGGTTCTACTGACTAACTCCTTGAAGAGCTGGAAGTTTGCTTTCCTAAAATTTAGGGTCCTGACTATACTCCTTGCCTGTCCCATATCCCTCAGGACTGTGAACTCCACCAATGCATGATCGCTGCAGCCCAGGCTGCCTCCAATCTTGACGTCATTGATGAGCTCACTTGCATTGGTGACCATCAGGTCCAGCATTGCATCCCCTTGGGTAGGGGTGTCTGTTACCTGGGTTAAGAAGTTATCCTCAATGCCCTCCAGGAGTCTCCTGGATTGCCTACAGCTTGCCGTGCTACTTTTCCAGCAGATGTCGGGGTGGCTGAAGTCCCGCAGTAGGACAAGAGTTTGCGAGCGTGAAGCCTCCTGTAGCTGGAGGAAGAAGGCTTCATCAGTAGGCTCTCCTTGATCAGGTGGCCTGTAGTAGACATCAACCACAAAGTTCCCTTTGTTGCCTCGGTCTCTAATTCTTACCCATAAGCTTTCGACCTGCTCGTGGCTATTCTGCAGGAACAGCTCTATAATTTCTTGATATGGAGGGCAACACCTCCGCCCTTTGCCTGTGGTCCAGCCTTCTTGCAGCTCTGATGTTGGTCACAGTGAACAGTGGCTCTTCAGCAGCCTGCAGCATTTATTTCCTTTTCCACGGTGCTGCTCTTGGCTCGGTGGTGTGTGGCCTGTGGTTTGCTGTTACTTGCTTCAGGGAAACCTATTTCTTCTGAAACTTAGAAGTGGACTGGCTACTGGTGCGGCCAGCATGAAGCGAACG
This sequence comes from Mycteria americana, assembly GCF_035582795.1. NCBI lineage: Eukaryota > Metazoa > Chordata > Aves > Ciconiiformes > Ciconiidae > Mycteria > Mycteria americana. The sequence continues at coordinate 41,495,823 of NC_134371.1, forward strand.
CTTCACCTCTATGCTCACACAGCTGTTGCTACACTCAGATATTTCCACTGCATTTCTCAGGATGGAAAATGCCTCAAAAGGTCAAAGTTTAGGGACCTTTTTGCTTGATTGATGCTTTCTTACTGTCCCCACCCCCTCCTAGTATCAGAGGGGCAAACCACATGGCACAGGGGTGGAGGTGCTGGATCCAGACCCTGCCAGGAAAGGCTGGAAGTTGCTGTCCTCTTCTGATTGCTGTTTGTGCTGTGTTGCTTTCCTGGTGACCAGGTGGGGAGTGGGCATCTGTATGTACACATGCCCGCAAGCTTGCAGCTATTTCTCTAGCAAAACTAGCTGAGCACATTGCATGCTTCCTTTCTTTACTGGCAAGCAGCTTGGAGAGAGACAGGGCATTCAGTGCCCAGAGGAAACTCACGCTGAGGTTATGCTCTCTGTAGTACTGTATTGGTGAAGGGCTGGAAAGCTCCCAAAGGTTTCTCTAAGTCAGCACACAGTAGCTCATCTAGACTGTGAATGTAGTCAGCTCTCGGGCAGGATGTGGCAGTTGCTATTGCTGCACATCAGGAGAGGGGCAAGGATCTGTTAGTCTTTTTATTTGAAATGCTAAGGGCAACACAGACCTGCATGTTTCAGAGACAGTGGCACAGTGGGGTGGACAGTCATGTTATAAATAGTGCTGGGATCTCCTGAGGTGGAGAGAGCTGGCTTATTCTTACAGGATAAAGCTAGGTGCTGCTAGGCTTGCTCCTGAGTCAGAGAGCAGCTGTGACTATTGAGTCAGCCGCACGACTGCCAGTAAGACGTGTTTCTGCGTTGTGATCCATTCCTCAAATATCACTCTAAACTGCCCAGAGCAAATCCACTGCTTAGCTTGTGGGCTCTGATTAAAGATTCGAAGTAAGGTCATGACAGTATTCTACAATTTCAGACCGCATGGAGTCAAATCATAGACTGCTTGGGCCACAGTGGCTTTATTAAAGTCATCTGTTTATCTAGCTAATGAGCTGTTCCTTTAGTGAAACACTTGCTTATGGTTACCATTAAATACTTAATGAATATTTAATGCTGACATTATTAATAGCTCTTGGACTATATTTAAAATTATTTAATACAAATATTCAAATTATTGAAATTTATTTTGAAATTATCAAGTATTTTGTTTCCTTCTCAGCAAGGGAAGGGTGTCTGCACTAGAAAGGATATCCCAGGTCCATCAGCAGGGCTGGCCATTGTGATGTTTGGGTTTTTTCTGTCTTGAGGATAAGAAGTGACTCTTCCCTGCAGGTCATGTTTCTGGATTGCAGTGGTCTGAGCTGACCTCCTCTCTCCTGATGGAGCAGCCTGGGCCATGTGTGGAGGTACCCCAGGGTTTGGGCACCATTTAACAGGGCTCCAGAGAGACTGTCCTCTGCAGAGAACATGGCTGACATGAAGTGACAAGCCCGGATCATCTCCTGATAAGAGGTTTCTGGTCTGCTCCCACTGCCTGGGGGTCTTCTGGGGTTCACATCCTTTCTTCCTAGGCGCAGGCATGCTTCCCTACATGATCCAGCATGAGGGACCTGGCCAGTGCTGAGCCAGCAGGCACATTGCAGGCACAAAGACAGCTCTCATGGTCAGCTGAACCCTTTCCAGGAGATGTCTGTGCATTTGGGTGTGCAGCTGGCCATAACAGGGCTCTGCATGACATAAGAAACATTTGGGCTGCTATGTGGCCAAGCACAGCGAGCTGCTTGATAGAGATATGGCCTCTTTTGTGGTTGATGTGTATCAGATGCTGCATCCTATTTACCTGCCCTGGTGGAGGAAAGGGGATGGCAGCCTGCTAGTGTCTTAAAAACTTTGGGTAGGTTCAGTATGTACATTAACCAAGGTGGTGGAAGGGACTGTATTACAGAAATGACTGTATGGATAGGGTCATCGCTTCTTCTACAGCAAAAGCGCAGTGGAAGCAAAGCTGTGCCCAGTGAGCTCTGAGGGACAGAGTATAAGCAGAGAGTGAGGCAGCATGAGCAATGAGCAGGGCTGGTGCGCGATGGGTGCTGCTGTGCGGTGGGTGCTGTTTCTCACAGATCCGTAGAGATGGGAGGTGGTGTGCTGGCAAACAGCCCTGCCAGTGCCTGCTGCAGCTCTGCTTTCCCCAGTGGAGAAACCCTGGTCAGAGAGGGAGAAATATCCCCTGGACAGCTATGGCCAGCATCCCTCATATCAATACTGCATATTGCATCCATGTGTCCTGACTCTTTACCGGTCCATGGTCACTCATGACGGGGAGGAAGGTGACCAGTGCACAGCCAAGGCCTGAAGGGCACCTGTAATGCAAAAGCAGAACAAGCAGTTGCTGATCTCCAGCTTATCCCTGGCATGTGCTGAGGCATCAGGGTGTCAGAGATGAGAAATGGAGCCACAACGTGGACCGGCTCTTGGCAGGCTTTCTCGGATACACATCTTGGCTCAGAAACCTCACAGCTTACTTGTTGTAGTTGTCTGGAACTGTCACTGTTGAGATGTGTTATATACGACTGTTTCTGTAGCCCTCCCAGGGAGAAGAGAGAGCATGAGTAAGAATGGAAGAACTGATATATCTGAAGCCACTCGAATCCTGTGAGTTCAGACAGCAACCTTTTAATTGATCTGACAAGTTTCATTGTTGCTTTGGTTGTTTTTTTGGGGGTTGGTGGTTTTTTTGTTGTTGTTGTTTGGTTGGTTGTTTTTTTTTTTTTTCTTATTCATTTACCTGAAGCCAGCCTTGGGCTTTCTAAGTTTCTGTTACAATGTCTCGTGGGGTTACTTCTTTCAGCCCGTGGAGCTGTAAAGACTCTGCCAAATTTTTACCACGTTGGGAAGGAGCATTGTCTAGTGGCTTGAGAGGGGAGAAAAAGGGAAGGAAAGGAGGTAAACTTAAATATTGCTGTTATTTTTCTAGTACTCTGACTGGTGGGTATATTACATCATGGTTACAAAAGTAATTTTTGGCATGACTAAGTGACTGAGGTTTAACGCAAAAGAGAGGATGAGGTGAGTAAAGAGGGAGGGGGAGTTTTGATGCAAGGTGAGGCGAGTTGCGTGTGAATTTCTTGTTCATTTTAATTTAAAAAAAAAAGAGAGAGAGAAGAAGAAAAGCTTGACAACTTGTTGCTGATTCATCTCTTGGGGTAACAGAGTCAAATGTTCTGTTCCCTGCACATGACCAAAACCCTGACACAGGAGACTGTAGGTTGTGGTGCAGGAGACTGCTGGAAGCGCCTGCAACGGTGTCTTCTGCCAGACGGAGGTGTGAAGAGATGCTGCGTTCCCTGGCCCCTGCCTGTGGTGTGACCAGCAATGCCGCTTTAGGATCCTACCAGTAGGCACTGGTCTGGCCGGTTACCCCTCCTAGGACATCAGCAGTCATGCAAACAGGCGCATAGTCTTTCTGTTGTGAAGACTCATGGTTTTTTTGAAAATAAACTGCTCCTTACTCTGGGTAGCAAAGAGACAAAAAATTCTAGGTGGATTAACAAACCCCAACGTGCTTTTCTCTGCCTCAGTTGTCTCACCATTCCTCAGCACGGTCTGTATGACTCAGCCCTCTCTACAGAGAATCAACTTCTCTCCCCCATCTTACAAACCATCATAGAGATTTTACATCTCTCTTTTTCCTATACTCCACAATCAGTTTCCTTCAACAACAGTTGAAAAAGTCTCCTTGCTCAGTTTCCTTTTATCATTGGGGATTCCTCCGGTTCCCCTTTGTCAAGTCATTCTTGGGGAGTGAAAGCCTGCTGGTCAGCTAATTCCCTGGGATGCTCAGCTTGGAAACCTGCACTGGCCAGGGGATTAGCTGGTCTTTTGAGCCATCTGAAGGACTATCAAAACTGGACTGTGTGCTCTCCTGAGCCCTGTGCTGGGGACATGCATTTCTCCTGGTGTTGCTAGTGGGGTTTATGTCAATACAGAGGCAAAAGATTTCAGAAAAAGGCATCGGAGAGGGATATTTGCCTCTCCTAATTGGAACAGTCTACAAGCTAGCTGTTCATGCTGGAGGTGTGATGAACATGAAATTCCCTAAGCAGGGTGCAATCTGTTTATGACCGGTGCAATTCTCAGCTATCACGGGGTCAACAAAAAACTGGTACAAACTGCCCAATCTCAGCACAGGCTCCGAAGGACATGCTGACAGAGTGGCTTGCTACCATTCTCTCTATCTGTGCTCCATGCTAAGGTTTCTGTATGGAGAACAGGTATCCAGATTTGGCTTTCATTAAAGTCCTGAAAGAGAAATCCAAACCATGGAAGATCAGAAATGCTCTAGCAACAAAAGAAGATGTAATTTTCTCTAATTCCCTCCTTGGTTTCAAAAGGGAAGGACCAGGAGAAATTCAGCATATTCAGTAGACAAATCCCATTGCTGCACTTAGTTTGAGCAAGGGTGGGTTGGCAGGCTAGTTTTTAAATAAGCAGCAGAAGTGTGCTGCTGCAGCCTTTGCAATGTTCCTCGCTGTTGTGCTCTGAAATTGGTACTGCATGTCCTAGCCATTGAGCGGCCCTGCCAGGCTGCATGCAGCTGTGCGTGTGCACTGCTTTGCTGCTGAGAGCTAATTTAAGGTTGGACGTGGCAGGGAGTTATTGTGGCTTAGCCAGCTACTGTCTGTTAGCAGAGCTGGGGCCATAGCAAACATGATATTGTTGTCAGAGCCTTTGAAGTTTGGGGGTGGAGGGGCGTTTCTGCCTCCTGCTTGCAGCTGTGCTTGCTTGTTTATCTGAGCTGCTAAGGACTCCAGTCAGGAGCTTTGCGAGGGCTCCTCTGCCGCCCTAGTGTGCGAGTTTGCAGTGAGGGTAGGGAGCAATCGTTTTGAAGGTTTGCTCGAAAATCCCCAATCGCATCCTGTGGAGACCCTGCTTGCTGGGCTGGAGGATGTGACTCAGGCAAGGCTGTTGAAGGAGAGAAGAGGATGACAAGTTCTTGATCCAGCTCGAACCACCCATAGGTACTGTATCCCTGCCCTTGAAGTGTTTGTTTTGTCATCATATGCATTTTATTCTGCACAGGGGGGAGTTCAGTGGCCAGACATGGTGTGAGCCATCTGTCAGTCTATGCATCCACGTAAGTCACTGTATCTAGTGCCCTCCCAGTCACCGAATAAAGATGTTTCAGACCTGGCAGGATCGTCTACGCAGTGCTACAAGAGAAGTACCAGTGCTGTGCACTGTGCCTTGAGATGTGTGACTTTCATTTCAATGCTAACATAACTTGCTGCTCTGAGTGGTCCTTGCTCCCAGAGTGTACACAGGACGGAAAAGATACAGAGATGGTTCCCCAGCCTGGGGTAAAAGCCTGGGGGAGCCTATCCCCAGTGCCTCCCCCAATGTTTATCACTGCAGTGACGGCTAGTGGCATCGAGTCTGCTTAGGAGGCCAAGGAAAACGATGCCAAAGAACTCCCCTCTCCCCCCCCCCTTCCTCTTGTGCTAGGAAATGTCATTAGAAAGGCTTCTAGGTGCAGGGTAGCAGAAGGCATCCTGTGGGTCTTGTAATTTCTGTGGGTTTTGTAATTCCTACTTCGTTAGCTTATCAGACAGGCTGAGGAGAGAAACAGAAAGCATAAGGGAACCTGAAAAGGGCTTGGGACCTTGCACTGAGGGGCAGGGGCACGCCTGTCCTGGCAGGGAACAGGGCAATGAACAGCACCCATCCCTGCTGGCACCAGGCTCTTTGCTGAGGGCTGGTGGTGGCCACAGGTGGCACTGGGCACTGGGAGCTTCTGCCTCCATGTGCTGGTCCCTCTCTCCTGCGGGACACTGGCCTGAAAGGTCTAACCACCATTTCAGCCAGAATTGTTCCCCCCCCCCCCTTTGTCTTCATGCAGACAAAGTAAACAAGTAAACAAAAATACAGCCCTGTTGCTTGGAGGGAGCTGGAACATACACTGAGGAGATGAAGTAAGAGAACATGGGGACACGGTGGCAGACTTCAAGGCTGCCATGCTCAAGATTGCTGTTTGGGACTGTTGGGGCTGAATGCAAAAGCCGTACAACCACTGAATTCTTTGAAAAAAAAATCCTAAAATTTGCCCTTGGTAGCAGCACTTTTGTTTCTCTGTGTTTCAGCTCATTGCCTGTAAACCATGCGTAGCACCTAACTTTATAGGACACTGTGAAGAAAAGCTTGCTAATTTCTCCACAGTGCTCATGTTGAGGTTATGACCAGCATCGAAAGTGCATAAGGAAATGGTGACGGTGATGAGTCTCCCCCCTCCACCAGCCCACAGCCAGGTCAAATCGGCACACCGAGCCCTCTGGAGAGAGAGAATATGTATGTATGAGGGACACAGCTTAGAGAAATTAATGTTTATTGCCTTAAATCATTGACTCTCCAGGAACCTCACTTAGACAGCAAGTGTTGCTTCTTTGTACAGCCTTTTGGGGAAGTTTGACCTCTTGTGACCAAATTGCTCTCCTTTTCTTTCTTGGAACTGTTTTCTAGTGATCTGTACCCTTTGCAAGTTTGGTACCACTGTTGAACACTTTGCTTTTGCTCTTAGGGTGTGTAAACCATTGAATTACCTGTTAGCAGTATGCTTCACGTAATTGGTTTGGAAATTCAGTCTTTCTTTACCCACTTTTACTCCTTTCATTCTTTACTTCTAATTTCCTCCATGAAAAAAAGAAAAGAGAAAAAAAGAAAAGACACACGCCCCCCCTAAGCCCTACTTTTAAAAGTGCTATTTCCTGTGGTCTTGAGGAGCACACTGAACACAGAAATGTGAACCTGAAGTACTTTTGTGCTCTCTTGCTGAGTGTAAAAGGGAGCAGGTAGGTGGTGAAGCCCTGTGCTGACTTCCAGTGACACCCCAGCCTTGCGTGGAGCTGCCGAGTCAGCAGGGCAGCGTGTCCGTTGGGAATCCCTCCTTCCCCATGCCGCTGCGTGGGGTCCTGGTCTCCAAAGGCCCTGTCAGCACTGCAAACATGTCTCCACCGGAGATGCAGATGGAAATGCTTTTTTCCCTCTCAGTGTCCCTGTGTGCTGAACAGGACCAGTCGCTTACCTCTCTGGGAGGAGCAGGGCTGAGCCATGTGTAAAGTACTCAGACTCTCACCTGGAACGTGCAATAGGACTGACATACGTTAAGCTTGCTAGATGATTACTCCCCACACCTCCAAATGCTTGAAATTTAAATAGTACTTAGTACTTGTGGTGGGTTGACTCTGGCCAGCTGCCTGACAGCCAGCCGACTGCTCTCTCATTCCCCCTCCTCAACAGGATCGGGGAGAACATAAGATGGAAAGGTTCATGGTTGCGATAAAAACAGGGAGATCACTTACCAATTACTGTCACAGGCAAAAGAAGACTCAATTTGGGAAATTAATTTATTGCCAATTGAAACAGATTTGGATAGTGAGAAACAAAGACTAAACAACGCCTTCCCCTCCCCCCCACCCTTTTTTCTGGGCTCAACCTCATACCTTCATCCCCAATTCCTCTACTTGTCGCCCCTGAAGCAGTGCAGGGGGATGGGGAACAGCAGGCTGTAGTCAGTCTGTAACAGCTCCTCTCTGCCCCTCCTCGCACTTTTCCCTTGCCATGGCGTGGGTCCTTCCACGGGCTGCAGTCCTTCAGGATAACCCTGCTCCCGCGTGGTCTCCCTGGGCCTGCAGGGCGTCCCTGCTCCAGCACCTGGAGTGCCTCCCCCCTCCTCCTCCTCTGTCCTCGGTGTTGCAGGACTGTTTCTCACACTTTTTCTCCTCCCTGCCGGGCAGCGTTTTTCCCTTTCTTAAACATGTTTTCACAGAGGCATCACCAGCTTTGCCAGCTGTGGGTCTGTTACTGAGGCAGCCAGAACCGGCTGTGTGTCTGTGAGGAGCAGGTGTCTGTGAGGAGAGCTCGGGACAGCCTCGAGCTCTCCTCACAGACACCTGCTGCCAGTTCCCGGGCACAGTTACCTGACGCCCTGCTTCGGGTAATACTTGAAAGGCTTGGGAAGTAGTGGCACAGCTCTGGAAAGGTGTTAATAAGAAGAAAGGTGTTTACGTGCAGCCACGTAACGTACTCGAGCTCTGGGACCTTCTCTGGGGCTGTGCCTTTGAGCATGATGGAGCAACGCCCTGTATCGGTCGTGGGAGGGTGGGCAGCACACAGAAGGATCTGGAAATGGCTGTGGAGGGGAAGAGACACGGTTCTGCAGGTACAGCAAAGACTTGTGAGAAGATGGCTGTGGCTGGGACATTAGAAATGAGCATCTGCAGTCTGTGTGGGAAGATGGAGGGTAATTATTAATTAATAAGTACTATCTATGTCTATAGACAGATATTCTCCTCCTCCTCCCCCCCCCCCCCTTAAATGGAGCAAACCCGAACATAATACAAATTGCAGCCAGCCACAGAGCAGATAAAACTGTCAGCAATTTAGGGAGGACACTTGAAGTGGTTTGGGGTTACATTTGGAAGGAAATGGAATATAACCGTATCGTAACCATGATGTAATAGTTTTATTTCCAGTGGTAGCTAGTTCACTAATATCAAGCTCAAAACCAGAAGGCCTGGAGGACTTGCACGGAGAACTTCTGTTAGTTTTGTGTTTCTGACTGGAGCTGCCTGAGCTGCTGGTGTTAGGTTGAACCAAGTCTTTGCATGCATGTTGAGGACAAGCCAGTAGTCTGATACCTGTTAAAAATGAAATTGCCAGTGTGAACGCAGAGCTAGTGGCTGGAAAGGAAAGCCTGAACAGAAACTCAGAAATGCCTCTTTTTAGTAAGAGACAACTCAGAGCAAGGAGGGAGAACAAAACAGAAGTAAAAAAGGTTTCCCTGCCGTGCTCCCCAGGGCCGCTTGGTCCTCGCAGCTGGGACCTTGCCTCCAGCCACCAAAGCACTCCTGCTGCCCCAGGGAGGTCTCTGTCACCCCCAAGGCTTGTCCTTGTGCCACAGGCTGATACCCAGTTTCTCCTGGGACTCCTTTCCCTGCCCTCCCCACAAAGTCTTGGGGCCTGTGCTGGTTTTGGCTGGGATAGAGTTAATTTTCTTCCTAGTAGCTAGTATGGGGCTATGTTTTCGGTTTGTGCTGAAAACAGTGTAGTAACACAGGGATGTTTTAGTTACTGCTGAGCAGTGCTTACACAGAGTCAAGGCCCTTTCTGCTTCTCACCCCACCCCACCAGCGAGCAGGCTGGGGGTGCACAAGAAGCTGGGAGGGGACACGGCTGGGACAGCTGACCCCAGCTGACCAGAGGGATATCCCATACCATATGGCGTCATGCTCAGCATATAAAGCTGGGGGAAGAAGGAGGAAGGGGGGGACATTTGGAGTGATGGTGTTTGTCTTCCCAAGTAACCGTTACGCATGATGGAGCCCTGCTTTCCTGGAGATGGCTGAACACCTGCCTGCCAATGGGAAGTATTGAATGAATTCCTTGTTTTGCTTTGCTTGCGCACATGGCTTTTGCTTTACTTATTAAACTGTCTTTATCTCAACCCACAAGTTTTCTCACTTTTACTCTCCTGATTCTCTCCCCCACCCCACCAGGGGGGAGTGAGTGAGTGAGTGGCTGTGTGGGGCTTAGTTGCTGTGTGGGGCTTAGTTGCTGGCTGGGGTTACACCATGACAAGGCCCTTTCCCCAGGCAGGCTGAGTACCTCCCTGAGAATGGGACAGGTTCCAGGTAAGAAATGGTGAACACACAAAGTCACTTGCATGAAGCTTTATAAGGAATTTAAGGAGTGGGTCTATAGAAGTCTAGTCTAACAGCAGAGAGCAGCCAGTAAGCAGTAGGTGAGGTCCATCCCTCCCAAGGACAGAGGGGCTTCAGACCTGCTGCCTCCCTGACAAGTGTGGGGCAGAGCCATCAAGCATAGGGCAGTGAGCAAATAATTCTGGGTCATTTTACTCTCATGCCCCAGACTGGTGTCAAGCACCTGCAGCAGATGGCCGTGATGCCTGCCCACTGCATGCCCCACATACCAGAGGCAGTTGCTCAGTGTGACACCCAAAATGGCTGCAGCAGCTGTGTGAGGTGCGTCGTGGGAAGACAGCCATAGGCAAGTGGGACGCTGCCTCATAGAGCCCTACTAGAAAGTCCATTTCCCAGCTATTGCATAGGGTCTTGTTGCCCCTTTATCTGGCTTGATGTCCTGGGAATGCCCTGTCACACATCCTGAGACCAAGTTCTTTCACATCAGGGACATGCAGGAGTTTGTGGGTATAAAAGCATGAGAGGACAGTTCACTTGTGCTTTATTCACTGCTGGGCCTTCTTCATCACAGCCAGTTTCCCCTTTGAAAATAGAAAACTTTGGAGTTGGGAGTAGTTACTCCTTTTTCACCCAGAGCAACGTATGTTTGGTCCCCAGGCAGTATTTTCCCACGCAGCCTTTGCTGGCGGCTGAAATCTGTAGCTGTGGTTTGCACTCTGCATTGTATTGTTCTTTGCTCTTTATTTCTGGTTGCATTTTTTTGATGTCTTTCCAGGTGATGTATGATTCTTATTGTTTTCTGGTTTGATGATTTATATGTTTCTTGTCAGCATTTAGTGCACTTTGATGTACGGTGGCATCATGGGGTATGTGTGTGCACATCTACAGGTACTACCAAGGTCCTCTCAGCAATCTGTGATGACTCACATTTTTCATGTTATCCTTTTTGTTTTTCCTTCACCATTGTTAATGTTTGCATGAACTCAAGTCTAGGATGCACTCTATTTTAAAGTTCCCTCCAAGGGAGATACTAGCTTTATATTAAGACATTGGAATAAGTAGCTGGCAATGCTAAGGATGAAGGGAGTGTGAGCTTGACTGGAGATGGCAGTCCCTGTGGTAGGCAAAAAATAGCTTAAACTGTGAATGTTGGCAGGTGGCAGCCAATTGTGTATGTATGCATGTGGGTGATGTCCAAAATGGAACTATTTTCCATCTACCACAGTGCCTAAAGCTGATACAACATCTCTAAAGGTAGCTTCTCCCCATGCAGCTTGTATGGCATATGGCTCTGTGCCCAGGCAGAGGAGGGTACATGACTGGTGGTGGAGGGGAAGAAAATGATGGGGTGAGGAGCCTCTGTTTTCTCTGAAAGGCTGGGGCAATGGCTGGTGAAGCTGAAGGGTACAGGAAAGGCTGCAAGCAGCAGCATGGAACAGCTTCTTGTGCCTGGAGAGTCTCTGCTAGTGCACTCCAGGCCCCTTTGTGCTGGGATAGGAAGCATGTGCAAAGAGTTACAAATGCCCCAAAAGATGCACTGCCGATTAAGAAAATACGAGGCAGCGTAGCTAATATTGTATGGGCTATTTATCCCACTCAGAGGTGGCTATGTTCCAGTGTTGGAGGGAGGGAAGAGCTGGTCTGTAAAAATATTTCAGATCCTTGTAAGCAAGGTTATAGCATCTTTCTCTTTTGCCACGGAGCTTTGCTTTGCTGGCGTTAGGTGGGACCTGGAAGCTGAGGAACATGAACACTGCAGTGGCTATGTTTGTAAGATTTTGGGACCTGGCAGAGAAGTAACTTGGGTGAGCAGCCAGCAGATGTGTTTGGGAGGGAGGTTAGGACACATGGGGCCTGTGGCAAATGCTGGGGAGTGGGAAATGCCCTGAACTCCTTGCCTGGGGGCAGAAACTGGGTAAGGGCAGGTATGGGGGCTGACAACACAGAGGGGAGGAACTACATTGGGGCTCCTCAAACTCCGCTTGGATGAGCAGAGAGTGCATCCTTTCACTTTATAAGGAAATTAGATTCACAGATATAATCTCTTTTGTCTCAGAGGCTAGTATCTTGGGGACACTGGTCTGAATTGACTCTTGGTGTGCAGTTTGTGAGTGAGAGCATGGTTACAGGGGCATTTTCAGCTCAAGGGGAGCAGAGAAGAGGAAAGGTGTGGCCACACTAACCCTGCAGTAAAGGAGGAAGCTGAAAAAAGGGGCAGGGGCCAGAGGCTTGGAGGGAGGATCAGGGTATGGATGGATGTTGGCAGGGGTCTCCATGCTGAATGAAACCACAGGTCTTCCAACCACATGAAAAAGTTCTTTGGTGGCACAAAGAAAGCTGAACAACAGGTCCCAGCTGTAGGTAGGGCAGGTTCAGGCTCCAGCCCCATAGCACATGCACCACTAACACAACTAAGCCAGTGTCCCTGTGCCCTGCCTGTGTTCCTTGGCTCTGCCACACGTGGCTGCCAGGAGGACTTGTGGTCTGCTGTGTTAGTACCCTCACCTGCCGCGGCAGTGTGGCATTGTGAGAAAGTGGTGTGATACTTCCAAACCAGCCTGGAGACAGCAAGGCCCACAGGTGATTCATAAATATTTGCATTCTGCAAATGACTCTTCTTCTGGGACGGTTGAATCACATCTGGTGGTGGTGAGGTCTTGGGGGGAGATAAGGCCCTTCTTTCCATGAAGGGTGGTGGAGTCTTCCTCGGCCCAGGTGGTCTGGCAGTATGGCCTGTGCTGAGCTGAGGACCTTTTGGAAACTCCTTCCTCCCCACTGTTGAGCAAGGTGCCTGCCCAATCCTGCAGCAGTGCCCGTTCCCTGTGACCAGGCGAATGCTTGGGGTGGTGCTGAGGGTGTGCCACCTGGCACCCACGGCCTGGGCTCCCCCCATGCTGCTGCAGGCCAGCATATTGCCTGCTCTGAAGAGGTCCCATGTCTCCTGCAGGGCCACGGTGACTGCCCACGCTGCCCTCCCTGTTGGGTGGGAGGTGATGCTCAAATATTTCCATGGTGCTTGTGGGGGCAGGAAGCGCTGTTAATCTAAGCTGTGAGGAGACCTTCTTCCCTGAGATTGCTGGTTTTAGCCTTGGGTGGGTTGTGGGTCACTGGGGGCCGGAGCAGAGATGGCACTAGTGTCTGGCTGGCTGGCCGGCTTGCCATGGGTTTGTCGTAATCCCAGTAGTAAGGCTTGTCCTGTGGCTGGGAGACAGAGGTAATGACTTGTGGCTACAAAATGAGGCCTCTGTGTGCGTTCTCTGCAAAAATTGCAGCCTCCCGTGGAGAGCCCTGAGCTCAAGAGGACACCCTCTAGGAAGAGATTCTGGCTCCATGCAGGCCAGGGACTCTGGGACTGGGAATTACGCAGTGGGCTGACACATGCCAGCACCCTGCCTTACTTGTTAGCCCTGCCTGGCTCAGGAGGCTGGACAGGGGCTCTCCAGAGAGCCCTTCCCACCTTCTTACGCTATGGCTTGATGGCTCAGCCCCAAGCTAGAACTGTCCTTCTTCTGTCCAGTGTCTCTGCACTTGGGGTGATACTCTCACACAGGGGAAACTCTCCTCCAGCAGCCCGGGAAGAGAAGAGGATGTGCAGGAGGGGCTGAACAGCTCCTCCCCATTCCAGACACCTTTGGGGTGACAGCCTTGTTCCACCCGTAGGTGCTCGCAGCAGGCTGTCCCCCGTGACGCCTCTCTGCCACCTGGAAGGGAGCGTAACAGTAGCGATCGTGATAAACAGCTCACAGCTTATTAGAACAGCAGATACAAACAAAATGTTTCCTCTTATTTCGTGTAAACACAGCTACAGGAAATGGAGCTACCTTGGGCAGGAAGCAGAGGTTACTGAGGACAGAGACAGGACAGCCAGCGAGGTTTTGCATGCTTCTGGCAGCAGTCTTGATCCACTGCTGCTCCAAAGAATTGTCACCATCTTAATTTTCTGATGGAGTCTCAAGAGCCTCAAATCTTTGGTGAGGGGGAGCAGGGATGTCAGGCCTGTAGCTGGTGAGATAGTCTGCTTTGCTGCGCATCCTGCACCTCCCAGCCATGGCTGGATGAGCGCTCTCAGGAAACGCTCCGCAGGGAAGGAGCTGAAGTCAGGACAGCTAATGAACTGCTGTGATGAAATGTATGGAGGCCTTGAAGACTGGGGCAGGGAGGCTTAAAGAGCACAATTTAAATGGATGCCCTGCTTTACACATGCAAATTTGAAGACTTGTTAATATGTGACTTCTGGATGCAGATACCAAATGTGACCGTGTCAAAGTGGGTTTTGGCAAAACCATACCTGGATTGCTTTGAGAATGTTAAATGGGAAACTGAGTTCAGAGTAATCTTAAAAGTAAAATCCTCAGGAGACTCAAAAGTAGATTAAGATCCTAATAAGCATCTGACTGAGTCCAAAGAAGTTAGAGATGGCTATTGCCAGTATTGCGTTATTGAGACTATTCACCAGCTGGACACAATAATGTTACTTCCAGCTGTAGCCCTGCAGAGCTTTAGACAAACAAGGTAGCATCAAACTTCTTTGTGACTGGAGCTTTCCCAGTTCTTTTGAAGATTTGCCACATAGGTCTCTTGGGACCAGTGTGGGCTGACTGTGATATAAAGTATATCAACTTGAAAGTTTTAGGTTGGCTCATCAGCAAAGTGCTCAGTATTGATGTGAAAGCAAAGGGCCTGAGCGCACAGAACAGGCATCCTGTGATAAATCTTCACTGGATATAGTTTGCAGCCTCCCATTAGTCTTCCTCTGCCTTTGGTAACCTGTTTAACTGAAATGTCCTTACCAAGAGATGGGTCACTGTTGTCTTCATTGCTAAGCACGCAAAAAAAAAGTCCTGAAAAAGTCAAGCATTTGTAACAAAACTGCCATAGGCTTGGAGAAGACTATATTATTTGGGTAAGCAGGACTTGCCGTGAGAAGTGGAAAGAAGTGAGACGAGAAATCAACTCTCTCCGTAATAAGAAGTTGTTCAGTGATTTCTGACCTGGCTTAGGGAGTCGTATCTAAGAATCTGAAAGAGTTGTTTGAGAAAATGTGTGCTAACTTTGAATCCTTGGAAGAGAGGGAGATTCCAGAGACCGGGAACATACCAGTGACATGTGACAGTAGGTGTAACAGCGGCCAAAGAGCTAACATCACACCTGAGAGAATACTGGAAATCTTAGCAGGGTCCAATCTCATTGACAGGGAAGAGCTAAAGCTGTCTCTATAGTTTGACTGGCTCACAGGTGTCATCTGGAACTGCTTTATTGTCTTGCAGGCTTGGCTTGCAGGTGCTTTTAATTTCAACCTGGGTCTGCAGTGCTTAATGGTTCTGGACTATTTCTAAAGGAACAGCAAAAAGATATCTAAAAGCAGTTTAAATTCCTTAGAGGGTCTCCAGATCACTGATGTGACTGATCAGATTCCCACTGTGAAAATGTGGGAACGGGCAAGTAGCAGCAGAACAGAGAACAGGGGACCCTAGGAGGTGACCTACACCTGAGTGCACAACTGTCACTGAATCATTTGTCACTGCAAACCCCAGCTCAAGGGTTGCAACGCTCTGCTATGATACAAAACCACGTGCTGGGACAGAGTGACCCTGGAGAGCCCCTAGGATTGTCCTAGGCAAGCAACTCCTTGTGGCTCACCTGTGGCAGGTAGCAGAAAAGTCTTTGAGCTGGAATAGACAGACAGAGGAGCAGAGACCAAAGGCAGCAGTGGGTGACTTTCATTCCTCCTACGTCTTAGCCAACTTCTGCAGCATCTACCTTGTAGTGAGACTGCAACTTAAATCATAGTGTTTAAGGAATTGCTGAGAAGAAATTCAATTCTAGCTCATAACTACCATTCTTGGGGAAAAATACAGAAAACTTTTCCCCTTACTGGCCTGAGATCCACTGGTGAAAAACAGCCTAATCTGGGTGAAAAATAAAACACCTGGTTTGCACAGGGAGTGCTGATTAACCTGAGGAATTCTGATTTGCAGCATCCTCACACCTGTGTGGAGAACAAGGTTCAGCCAAAGGTTAATTGCCCTAATTGGGCAAATTACTTAAAGCAGGGTAAAGGCAAGTGGGGGGCAGTTTAGTTGTGCTGTGCTGGCTGGGAGGTAAGGCTGTGTGATTTTCTACATTCATGCTTTAAACTCTGTGGCTTAATGTTCCTGTCTAGGCCTGGGGCATTACCACTGACTTGGGTTTTGCAGTGTGTGTTTGAAAGTGGCCTGGCTTTGTGCTAATTAATCTCTGGTAGCTGAGAAAGTGCTTCAAAAGGAGGAGCTTATATGCTTAATAATCCACCAAATATCTGTTACTGGGTAGTGCTAGAGAGTGGACAGAGGTTGGGGGGCCTTCAGTCTGACCCAGGAGCTGGTGTAGTGCTGTGTGCTTATCATGTCCTCTGTGTAAATGCTCAGAACCGTGTCTGGTGGTTTGTTGGGACAGCTGGTGATACAGAGGCTGACAAATTCTGAAGGCAGCAAAATCCTATTCAACAAGGATTGTTCTGGTTCTCTCCTGTGTCACTGATACCTGGACTGTAGAGGGATTTGTGCACCTTGGCTCTTAAAATCTCAAGTCTTGTCTACACTGCCTAGCTGCAAAAGTGGTGAAAGCTGTGCCTCCGTGCCCTTGGCTAATGTGCAGCTCTATATCACCCTATTTGTAGGCCTCCTCACGTTTCCCCTTGGGTAGTGGGTGTCTCTGAAGCCTTCAGGACTGCAGTCACAAAATTATTCTTCTGTTGTCATAAACCAAAATGTGAACCTTAAATCCTGCATGTGTTTTTTGCAGAGGAAAATGTAATCAAAGAAGAGAGAGCAAGACTCGGCTAACCAGCAGTTGCACAGGGATCAAAAAGTGTTTACAAGAAAGGAAACCACCTGTGAAACCAGCCTTGATGATTTTACCTGACCAGATCTGCACTCCCTTCCTGCACCTCTGAGCACTGGCTCTCCCTGAGGTTGCTGCCTGACACATAAGGGCCGAAGTGACTAAATAGGCATGTGTGAAGCTGCTCTCCAACATAGGCACCCCAACTGGAGTATTCCCAGCTCTTGTGCCATAAACCCACTAGTGCAGACTGGGATGCACTGGACTGGAGCAGAGCAACTGCAGGCACTGGATGGAGCTAGCTGTGGACACTGCTGTGTGAGGTAAGGTGAGAGAGAGACTCTGCAGCCTTGTGGTGTGGAGGGGGTCCTGCTCCAAGGCTGGGTTGGGTGCCTTACCTGGTGTGGGCTTGAATGTCGGAGTAGTGTTGGGGGACATCTCTAGGCAGTTCGTCGCAAACTCTCTCAGGTGCTGTTTGATCAGAAGCAACGTAGTACAAATGCTTCCCCTCTGAAAGCTGATCTGATGAGATAAGGTACTATCAGTAGGTATTTCCATTAGACATGAAAGAAAATAACTCCTTTTCCACCACCACCACGCTGGTTCCGTGCCTGGTGGAGGGAGAGCAGCTCTACCCACTCGGCCCTCCTGCCTCCTCTGAAGACCAGTGGTGACCGAGGGTCTAGCAGCAAAGGAGCTACTCACTCTGACCCAGGACTTCTCTGTACTCTGGTAGCCTGCACAAAAAAAGCCTGCACAGCAGGCTTCAGAAGAAATGGGTGTATACTGGTGCTCCAGAGTTAGCTGGCAGCAGCCCCTGTATAAAAGGGGTCTTTTAACTTGCTCTGTGCCTTGTCTTCTTGCCCTGTAGTGACTCAGCTGAGTGTGCTTCTAGCCTTCTCCTCTCTGTAGTGGGGCTGGAAAATGGCGAAGAAACTGTGTGTCTATTGATTAGCTGCATGGGGGGATTGAAATGCAAAACCCTCTCCATTACTTATTTTCATTTTGTTTGTAACTATCTTGTACTCCCCCCTTGTTTGTTTGAATGTCAGAAGGCTGAGCATTTTCCTACGCCCAGAGTGAGGCCCTCCTGTGCCTATGTAAAATGTGCTTGTCCAGGGTTGTTGAGTGAGGCTGGAAGATGGGAGTCATCCTTCCATACGTAAGTCCTTGAGAAGGTTTTTGAAAGGTTTTGAGTGAGGAAGATTCATTCCTTGCAGTGCTCTTTCCATCCTGTAATGCCTCAAGTTCTCATCCATGCTGAAGCGATTTATGCTACTTCTGAGATGTGGCAACCAGAGAGTTTTGTCTCGGAGTTGTTATTTTTCATGTATGAAATGAGCTGCTTTAAATAAGTGGGAGAAATACAGTTTCTCTTTTCAAAGCCATTTTGTCCTGCTCTAAAGCCTAGGCAAAAGCATTGCAGATGCCCAGGCTTACTCATTTGGCCCTTTTGCCAAGGGATGCATGTTTGTCACCAGGTCTGGGACAACATGATGTTTCTTATTTCCCAGCTAACAGAAGACTCTTCATTTAAATATTTGTTTGAAAACCATGTTGGTGGCTTACTTTCCTATGCCGACTGGTAAAGGGAGTTGGTTTTTCAAATCCTTTGCAAAATCATCCCCAAAGATACAAAATCTTTGTGCTAGCTGGAACTCTCTTGTTACGACAAGAATATTCTTGTGATGCCTTTTCCTCTGAGGTTTTACACCATGTTTCTGATCTTAGTGTGTTTATTTGTAGAATGGTAATTCTGTGAGCGTTGCTCCTGGTGAAAATGCTGCCACTCAGCTGGGCAGCAGGTATGCAGAGGAGTGGTGAGAGTGGCTGGTGCAATGGAGCGTAGCCCTTGTTAGCTCTCACATGCCTTGGTCTTTATTACCATGCGTATGGTTTTGTTCTGAGTGGGGTGAGAGGTGCATTGCTATCTTGGGTAGTGTAGAGGTTTGTGCTTACCAATCGCAGCTATGGAGCTGTCCTGGGAAGGGCTTTTTGCTCTTACCAAATGGCTTGTCTCTAGCAGCCACAGAGTGAGGAGGAGCTGATGAGGCCTTTGGGTGTGTGGAGGAACAAAGGGGAGAGTTGTAACTGAAAGGAGATATGGCCCTTTTCTCTCCCCATGTGGGAACCATATCTTAGGCTTGGGTGCAGCCCAGCAGTGAGCAAAGCTGTGTCCTGGGAGGGTGAGGACATGGAGAAGGGCTGTACCAGTGGACACGAGTCAGTTCCTGGGGCTGTGTCTCACCCAGCTCTCTGAAGGGGCATGTGTCAGGTGGAGCTGAAACTGTTAAAGGAGAAGCTGCTGCCTGAGCACTCGCACACCATTCAGGGAGTTGCACAGACACCACCCGAGACTGTAACTGGTAGGACCAGAGTCCCTTCGCAGCAGGCAGCCCCACTGAGCTGAGGGGTTCCCTTTTTCGACTCCTCGCTCACATGCATACTCACTCTTGGGCGCTTCCTCTCCCCTCTGGCTCGACCCTAGGTTTCCCAAAGCAGAGTCTCTGATGCAACGTACACCAGACGAATTTATTGATTGGTACAGCGGGTGAAAACAGCTTGAGCTGGGTGCCTCTGGAGAGGGACCCAGAACAAAGAAATCCCTGGGCATTATACCCTTGCAATCTAAATTCCCCTGCCCTCAGGAGACAGTTTGGCCTAATAGTAGTATTAGGGTCTGAGGTCTTCCCATTCTTCATTGGGCCCTTTCATTGTTTCTAGGTGGGCTGATTCTTCTCTTATCTCTAAGATCGCAGCTTCTGCTAAGGCTGAAGCCTCCTTATCTTTCTGGTTTGGACTGGTTTTGGGGGCCTTCCTTCATGTAGCCAAGTAAAAGTTCAGTGCACGGTTGGTGGATCTACGTGAAAGTTCTTGTGGCTTAACACTTCAACAAGCCTTGATACTAATGCTAAAGTGACTACTACTACTACACTGGTCACTCTGCTGTGGGTCCTGCTGGCTGAGCGAGGGTTGGCATCAAGAATGTGAGGGAATGAATGTTGTCTCCCAGCAAGCAGGCGGCCCATCTGGATGGCATTGCCTACCTGCTTGCTGTGCCTTTGCTGCACAAAGTGGTACCTGGTGTAAGAAACTTCCCTAATGCATCCTGCCCTGGGCTGGAGGCTGTAAAGAGGGAAAGTCTGGTATAAGGTGAAGTCCCTGGAGGAACGTATAGGGGGGCTTCTGGGTGGTAGGCAGAGAGAAAGGGCAGTAAGTATATGTGGAGGCAGAGCAGAAATGCTGATGGCAAGGCAGCATGGCATGGAGCAGACCAAAGGGCCCCAAACTCTGGGACACAGGCACAGTGTTTAACAGCCCTAGCACAGGGGAGGGGAGAGGTGCAAGTGACTCTGCATGCTGATGTGATGAATGTTATACATACCCAAATAAGTAGGAAAAATACTATTCTCTGGGTGATTCTGCCTGCCCCTGTAAATCACTTTCATCTGCATTGTTTTTACCTTGCCCACGCATTTCAGCTGCTCCAATAGGCATATGAAGAAACCACCCTCCCACTGCCGAGTGACTCAGACTGTCACCCCTCCAGGAAACCAAGAGATAATCTTGCTATGGTTGATAACAGCAGCTCCTCCTTAGCTTCACAGGTGGTGGGACACCTCTCAAATGCTGCTTGCAGCAGCTCCAGGGGCATCCCCACCTCCTCAAATTCAAATGTGCTCTGGAGATCAAAGAGCCAAACTTCTCAGCTGCAGCCTGGGACTGGGTCACCTTTGCATGGAGCAGGTGGGGACTCCTCCTGGGGGTGGATTTTCTCTTTCCTGCTTTGTGCTAGGCTGCCCTTTGCGGCTGCCTGCTTTTCTGCCCTGCTCTGTCCCATACTCCAACCCTTTCCTCTGTGGCAGCTGTGCATAGCAGTGTCACCCGTGGGATGGAGTCACAGTGTTTCTGTGCAGAATGAGGCAAGGATGCCCTTAGGGACAGCCTGATGGGGGAAGTCCAGACCAGGGTGGGAGGAGCATGGCCTGCAGGAACAATGGGAAGGCTGTCTCTCTGTTTTGGGATTGTTTGCTTTAAATCAGAACTTCAGAAAACTAAGGCAGTTTGTGGGCACAGTCTAGTGTACGTGCTGCTGCCAGGGCAGTCCTGATATATTGTGACTCTCCCTTGCTTTTTCATTGTGAGATTTCTGCTTTGTTTGGCAAAACAGTAGGCGTTCAGGATTTCTCTTGTCCCTCCTGGATACCTAGGTGGTTGACCCATGGCTCTCTGTAAACTGTCTGAACCCTTACTGGTGTGAACCTTGAGTCGCTCCCATCTGCTCCTGCTACCATTCTGTGTAAGTGACTCTGAAATAAGACTGAGTTTACTATCTTCAGGGTATGCTGTGGGCGGAGACAGGCCTCAAAGTGGAGGAGTAGAAACACAAATAAATTAAGGCTGAAACTACCTGATTTGGGTACCTCAAAGCATCTGTCAGGGTGATATACATATCACTTTTAAGCAAGATCTGTCAATATTCAACATTCAGTCTGTTCAAAGACACCTAGCTCCATGCAAATTCAGTACCACCTCTTTATCGCACTGGGGGATGACTGCCAGAAGTCACAGTGGTGGTGGTGGGAGAGGTTGAGCACGTTGATGCCGGGGGCATGCCCTGCAGGATACAATTTTCTCAGCTTGCAGTTTCCCTAAGGGATGGGTATTAAACTGTGTACTGAGGACCTTTCAAGTATGCTGAGCCACAGAGGGAAATACAAACTCTTTAAAGCTGTCAGGCTCCAGGCTCATGCTCTGGTTCTCTGAGAAAATCCCTACAGGACACAGCAAGGCCCTGCACTGGATCGGTAGGTGATGCCTTTGGTCGTGCCACCCTGGGGGGCTGTGCTTGCTGAAAACTCCTTTAACAGGTGCAACATCAGGCTTCCTGTCACCACCCAGTGCTTTTTATTTTTTATTTGGGAGGATTTGTGTTGGCAAGGCACTGCTTTGACATCTGCCTCTGCCTTTTCTGGTGCGGAGAGAAGCACAGACGTTCTACCAGACTTGCATCATATAGATTGTGTGCTCTCTTCTCTTGCCAGAAGGACTGGCCTCTCAAAAATGGCCAGAGCACTGGATTGATCTGGAAGTATTTGGTTTGTGGCATGGGGTCCCTAAATGATCTTAATTCATTGGCAGCTCTTTGGGGCGTGCTGATTCATTATGTGTGTGCTGTTCCAACACAGGGATGCATTGGTTTTACTTTGACAATGGAAATAAATCATGGCGCTGGTGCTGCTGCCTGGTGGCACTGGTGGAGTTTGAGCACAGTCCGCTAGATGTCTATAGAGACCAGGCTTTGACAAGCAGTGGTCCCAGCTGTGGTTTACGAGTTTATTGGCTTATAAACAGCAGAGATGGAGCACAGATTCATACATTGAAGTCTTGTGCAGAGAGCACAAAAGGGTGGCAGCAAAGGAAGGGGTCAGAGGTGGATCCTGCAGCACAGAGTGGGATGGTGCATGACAAGGAGGTGGCTTGCAGGGGTCTGAGGCTGGATTAGTGCTACCAACTCACAGCACCCTAGTGGGACATGCTCTGCCATTGTGGTCGGACCTCCCAGCAAGGAGCCCCCGCAACCCCAGTGAAATCTGTGTCTTGTGAAGACAGCTTATTTTGTTTAATGGCAAAAGAGAGGCTTTTGCTCTTTGCCTGCAGTGAATCCTTCCAGTTGCAGGCTTGACACCGCCTCTGTGGCACGGTTTGGTCTCTGCTGTGTGAGAGGTTGGTACAGTTGCACTTCCACTGGGAAGAAGGTGTTTTTTCAGCTTGGTTTCCTGTGAGATGGGCATTAAGCTGTGTTTCAAGGACCTTTCAAGTATGCTGGGCCACAGAGGGAAATACAGGCTCTTTCAAGCTCTGGTTTCGGGTGGCGCTCTCCACACCATCCCAGCAGCCGTGTGTCTCGGAGCACAGTGACTACTTTGAGCAAGGGCTCAGAGGTCTCTTTGGAAAGAGAGGTCAAGGTGGTGAGAAGGAGCCCTACTCTTTCTTCCCTCACTGCTGGCAGAGCAACGTGTGTCTCTCCTCCCCAAATCCTCAGGTGTTGCTTTAACCTGTGTCCCACCCCAGAGAGCTGCACTTCCCTGCCAAAGCAGCTTGCTTTGCTTTTCCTCTGCAAGATAGGGTGCTGCCAGTACCAGAGAGCAGCTGCCCACCTGCCTCCTGGCGCGGTAGAGCAGGAAGAAGAGGCTCTCCAGTGCTTGTCTTCTTGCACAATTCCCCTAAAACCACTAGAGGGCAGGGAAGGTCTGTGAAAGAGCGGCGTGGCCTCAAAGCCTGCTGGAAAGCGCTCAGCTGTCCCTGCGGTGAGATCCTGCACCTGAGCAAGGATCCTGCTCTCTTCTTCCTGAAAGGGTCCTGGGGCAGGCTGGGCTCGCTGCAGACTGCCCTGGTGCAGGAGCAGTCCCTCGTTCCCCAAATCCCACTCCCTCTTGCTCTGCTCCCCTGCCACCTCCCCACATCAACATAGACCCTTCCTACTCTGCTCCACCCTGCTTTGTCCCTTGTTCCATCTCCACCGCCCCAGGCTGGAGCACCGCCTTAGCCTCCCTGGGATGCTCAGCCCTGCTGTAGAGATTCGGGAGACTGCTCCGAGGGACGAACAGTCTCCCTGCATGGCACATCTGGCATTTGAATTCTCTGATATATGGGGAATCAGAGGGCTCGGTGGCTGAGCTTGAGTGCAAGCCCCTGAACTGCAAAATGCATGAGGATTGTGCAAGGCAGAAATTACTTTAGTGTGGTAATGGAGGAGTAGCACATCCCCTTCGTGCTGGCTGTGTGGAGAAGCGATAGGAAGTGACAATGTCCAAAGGGACTATGTCCCATTACAGCAGATCATGGGTTAGCCCAATGCAAGGGGCACCCGTGGCCGGGGAGGGGGAATTGGCCTGTGAACAACCCACAGCTGTGCCTGAGCCTGCCCATGTGACATTGGAACTCTGGGAGCACAACAGGGCTAAGGGGAAGATGCAGCTATGGGAAAAGAGTTACTGCATGTTGTGCTCCTTGTACTGCGTCACACCAGACACACGCATGGAAGTCCCTGAGTCCAGGGACTTCATCAGGATGTGGTTGGAGGCTCTCTCTGGCTGGGAGTGTGACCTGGTCAGAGCTGTGGGTGTTTCTGCAGTTCCCAGGAATGTGGATGCGCTCTCTGAAGATGAGTGTCAGACACGTGCTCTGCTCCTTGCTGGACCAGCTAGCAGAGCCCAGGGTAAAGCAGCCAGAAGCAGAGGGGGCTGCAGCTAGCAGATGAGCCAGAGGAAGCTGGGGTACTGCACGGGGGCATCAGAGCCATAGCACAGGGTATAAATGAGGCAGGGGGGTAATGGGGCAAAGCTGTGCCTGTCTCCTGCCCTAACCTTTAAAAGAACATTTGCCTCTGGCTTTTCTTGAAGGAAGCTTGGGCTTTCAGGAAGATCCTGCCTTCAGATGTCTGTGCCCAGGGTATTGCTCAATGGTGTTTATTCCAGGGCCAGCAGTGTGGACCAAACCCTGTGTCTCTTGGGGATCCTCTCTTTTTTCTTTTCTTTAATTCCGGTTAGCAAGGCAATCTATTGAAATTAGTTTGGACAGATAGTCTCTAAACTGATTGTTTAAATCATGGTGTTGGACAAGCTTTGATGTACCCTTTGAGGAAACCTAAGAATTCACACTTTGGGGAAGACACCACTGCTTGCTCCTGTGTGATCTTCACTGTTGCATCTGTTTTTGAATCCAGCAGACACATTTTGCCAGCTTGTGTGGGGGAAGGGGACTGTATTTCTTCCCTAGGAAAGAAAATATGAACACTTGCATTTCTGATGCAGCTGGGAACAGAGCATGGAGCCCTGTGAAGGCAGGGCTAAGGCTCAGTGGTTACCTTGCAGCTGGTGTGGAATAATTGCTGGAGGTGACTTAGAAATTAAACTTATATTCACACTTTTAGGTAAGGCACAGCATTGAAGAAGCTGCCCAGGTGGAGTGCAGCTGACATGCAAGGAATCCATTCCACGGAAGTTCCCTAGGCCTGCAACCTTATATGTCGGCAACGCCAGGGGAACCTGGTGTGTTAGCTCTAAGAGGAGCTGCCCAGAGGATGGAGTGGTGTGGAGACACCATGGCCAGGCTCTCTGAAAATATGGGAACTTGAAGGTACCACAGAACTGATAAGTTGTATACTTGCTACCCTGGGCCAACAGCCTGTCATGTTTTTGACAAAATGCTGTGCTTTTGGTGAACTTTGCTCATTATAACATCGTTATAATACCAAACAACACCTCCATCCCAAAAGCTACCTGCCTCCAAGGTGCGACCACCCCTCACTGAGCTTTCGCTTTGAATTTTCCTAGTTTATATCTTTAAAAGCAAAGCAAGAAAACTTTACACCAATCCTAAACAAAGGTATGTATGACTAGAGTCACTCAAGCTCCACCTGAAAGGTGAAAAATAGTCTAAAATAGCTTGAGAGAGAGCATGTTATGGAAGACACCATCATGTACCACTGACCTCTGGAATCAGTCGATGGGCTAAGACTCTCCTCCCCCCCGCCCCCCCCCCCCCCCATCGGGACACCTTTGGGTAAGATTCGAACACTTGGTTATACCAAGTGCCTCCCTGGGAAACTTAGAAACCTCTATAGAGTTGCTTTATATCTTTTAATGCATTTGTAGCCAGCGGTGTTACTCATACTCTTAGTATTTGCACATGCTTTGCAGGCAGTGAATTTATCACAGGTAATCCAAAAAACCTCTGTCTGTTGCTCTAATAAACTGCACTCTTCATTAATCTAGCCATGGTAGTTCTCATTGAATACAACCAGACACTTTAAGTGTGGCCGTGATAGTTCATGCAACACGACTGGACTGGGGGTGTATCGCATTATTTGTGAATCTGTAATCATGAAGTTCAGTACACTGAACACAGCCAGACTTATAATGTTGTCAAATTAATGCTGTCCCCTTAATCAGCTTTGTGGAGCTGTTTTGGCACAAGCCCTGAGAGGGCTCTGACAGGCAAACGTTGACTCTGATGGGTGGCTACATATGCAGTCCTTAGAAAATAAACTGTTGACCAAGTCTGAGACTAAGACTGGACTTACCCACACCTAGACTCCTCTCTGAGAAGGAGTTTAGAAAGCAAGGGGGTCCTGTCTGAACCTGGTGGCTCAACGGGAGGGTTCCTTCCCAGCCACTCATCAGAATCCTATGTGATATAACTTTTAATGCAACAGCTGGGTTGTGTCAAACCAGGAGTTTGCATGCTGTGCTGACAGTGTGGATACATATATCCTCTGGCAGCCTAGTCACAAAATGTGGTGGTTTGTTTTTTTGGTTTTGGTTTTTTTGGTGGTGGGTTTTTTTTTTTATAACTTTACTTCAAAGCTCTATGGATTGATATATTTGGGGCTGAGTAGTAGTCACTTAGGCTTTTAAATCTCTAAGCCCTGGATTTATTCCTAAGCCAGACAGATGTACTGTTAACACTGTTTGAGCTGTCTAGAAGTACAAGACCACCTTCTGTATCCAAAACTAATAGCAAGAAAAATGGCACCTTCTGCTACAGCCTCCTAACTGGCTAGAGACAAGAATAGGTTGCAGCTGGATGCAGAGTGAGTGTGTGAGACAAGAGCAAGGAGATGGGAGAAGTTGCCTCTCAGAGGAGTGGATCAAGCCTCCAGTCAGTGCTTGATGCAGCCTTTTGGAAGGCATGAACTGAGGCGCTCTCAGCTCTGAATCTCTGTGCAGAACACTGCTGGCAGAATATCACAAAAGCCCTGAGAGTCTGCAATACAGCTGCCTTTGGGAGCTGCCAGTCCGAGGCCTCCTCAGAGCAGCAGAGATAGAAAAGTGCTTCAGTTTTGTAGATGCTCTGGGATAGGATGCCCTCTTCCAGCACTGAAATTGGTGGGTGCCCCAGCAGGCTACGTGATGGGCAGGTCAGGATTGTTTCTTGCTGAGCAGAACTGTGACATAATGTTGCTCCCCAAGTTGTGGATGTGGGCAGCCAGAGAGGTTCAGAAGCATCTGACCCTTTTGCCAAGTGCCTCCTCCTTTTACAGATTTGCATCTGTCTTTCCTCTTGAGCTTTCTTCTTTGCAGAAACACCTGTGTCCAGCACAACATTAGCCTCTGTTTTCTTCCCCATGACTCGGCTGGATGCGCTTCCAGCTTGTGAAGGAGGCAAAGCCACTAGGAGAAGACAGAACATAGAGAGGAAACAAGGGGCAGCTAAGAGCACAGCAAAGAGCCAAGGAGGGGAAATAAGTATGCAGTGCGCTGCCAGAGATGTATTTTCTTATTCCCAACTGAGGAGATTTTTTCAGTAACTACCAAATGAGCAAGCTGGTGCCATGGTAATGGGGGACACATTTGACAGCAACAGTGTCTGTGGCTGCAATCTTTGATTGGGGTTTGCAGTTACTGCTTGCAGCTGTGGCTTCTGCTTGGTTTCTGATACACAATTGATTGCCTGTCTTTGGACTGGGGGTCCCATCTCAACACACGCCCTATTTTCTGACATTTGTTCTAATCTTTTGGCTGCTGCCTCTGTACTAGAGTGCTGTGCAGTTGCCTCTGGCCTGTTTCTCCCCAACAAGCAAATTCTTGACAGCTTGCATGTCGCAGCCAGGTGGGACTTGTTGTTCCTATGGCCTGGCCTCATCACTGCCACAGTGACAGTCTTGTTGGAGATGTTGGGAGAGGACTTGAGGAGATCACCCAGACTCACAATTACTTGCTGTAAGCCCAGTCTTGTTCTGCCATAATGCAAGTGAGGTCACCTCCACATGGAGAAGATGATGACAAGGTAAAATACTTCTCGGAGGGTTAAGGTGAGATCAAGAGCTGGAGGTGGGAGAATTTGCACCCACCAGCTGACCTTGTGAGGCCTTCCCAACTATGTTAACAGAATTTGTATGACTAGCCCCTAAGCTTGGGGTAACACCCAGCCCTGACAAGGCTTGTTTCACACTACTGTGAAGTTATGGGGTCGGAACCAGCCATGGGTGTGAAGACCTTAACAACACTACTTGAGTAAGACGAGTCAAAACCTCCAACACCCAGTGTCCTGCACTGAGTGGCTCTGACATTTCTGAAACATGATGCTGAGCAAGTCTGGATGTGCTCCTGTCTGAAGGCATCTGCTTATTTGGCTGACAGCTTTCTATTGACAAGCTTGGAAACTTATTCCTCATCCCAGAAAAGTCTTGTCTAAGGGAGAACCAGCTGAAATTCTCTGTGAGAAAAGCATTGTAGCCCTTTCTTTTCCAGTCTGATTCACTCTTTTGCTGTTCAGAGAGTTCTTTCAGTGCCTAAAAAAGCTTTGATTCCTCTGATTGCAGGATTCTTCTGAGCATCCTTTTTTCAAGCAAGCTCAGAGCTGTAGCTTCTCCCACCATGTGAACTGGTTGACTGGCTCTGATGTGGTTTGTGGTTACATGTAACATTGCTCACGTGGCTCTCCTGTGCTTTTGATTTTCTGAATTACCAGTGAGTGCACTTTCACAAGCAAGTGTGAGCCTTGCTCAGGAGATGTGTGTAAATGCCATGGAGAGGCACTGAGAGGGTCAGCTTCTTCCAACCTGACCTGCAGGGTCCCTGTGCCTACTGGAGGTGTGGGTGTGCAGTCTCCAGGTGCTGCTGCAGCAGTCACTGGAGCCCAGTACTACTCTGCAGCCCCAGGAAATGCCCTACCACGCACAGGCCTTGCACTGAGCTGCTGTGGACTCCAGCTGCCCCCCAGTATGGGATGAAGTTCCCCAGGGTTAGATGATATCCACTCTGGGTAGTAAGAAGTTATCGGGGGCTCCAGTCTCATTCCTCACTTGCCAAATTATCACCTCTCCATTGACTATTTGATGCAATGCTTGAATCTTGAAAGATTCAAAGAGTCCTAGTGTTGATCTGCCACAGTGTGGGGACTTTGAAGACATTTACTCTACCGGTGCCCATGCTGTATGTCTTAAGCAAATAAAGAGCAGACACTGGTGTCCCAAGCTGCCAAACCAGCCACGATATGTCAATGGCAAAGAGGCCAGGCATGATTCTGCCATTGGAACATGGTGTTGAGTCAGTGCTAAAAAATTTCCTGCTAAAAGATGGCAAAGCAAATGACAGAAAGTAAACTCTGCAGGAGCACTAGTTTCTCTAAATTGCAGGTCAGGCACAGGGCTGTGTCAGAGCCTGGGTCCAGTGGGTGCTGGTGTAGTTTGGAGCTACCACACTGTTGCTGGTCCAAACCCTGTGGTATCTCAGACAGATGCAGGATGTCCTGTTTTATTGGACTGTACTAGAGCTAGACACCACAAGGAGCTGAGTTCAGTGCATCTGCAGAGAAGTATCATGAATCACACAGGCCCAGGAGTGGCATCTCTCTTGACTTAGCAGGATGATTATGAAAAATGTGGCACAGCTGATGAACCAAAATGCTCTTTATAGAAGAAGATACCTAAGAACAGGAACTGGTGCACAACAGGGTCCTCCTAGCACGCTTACAATAACTTGCAGGTTGTCTGAGTGTCTCTGGTGTGTGTGTGCTGCCTTAACTGCATCTTCACCTCTCTGCTTGAATGCTGCTGAACTTATAGCAGTAAGTTAGCAAGCCAGCTAAACCACAAAGAAGAGTCTTCAACAAGACCCAACCCCATTAATCAGCAGAACAAAGTTTCCCCCAGCTCTCTGTTGAACTGTTTCATAGCATGTTGCATTGGTAATGGCACCCAGTGTTGGTATGGTAGATGTGCAGGGTGTTTGAGCAGTAGTGGGAGGGTGATAGGAATAGAGGGTGCCCTAGATGAGAAGGTGACTGCAGCTCTGCTCCGAAATGGCACCCAAGGAAACAAAAACTGCTCAGTGAGAGGCACAAGCAGAAGGAATCGTGCAGCTGGAGGTAAGAAATAGAAACTGGTGACTGAAGTCACCCAGAATTGAGACTCAATTTAAGAGCTTTCTTATGAAAACAGGAATGAAATTAAAGCTTTTGTTAGAAAGGTGAATGTTTTACAATGTAAAGATCCTGAGAGATTTCCCATAAAACCTATTGCCTTGGGGGTTTTGTCTCTTTTAATTTCTTGGTGCTACTTCTGTCCCAAACAATGTGACACAATACGGTCCCTTGGAGAGGAGGTAATGCTAGCAATAAAACCCAGCTTCTGACCCTACCCTGACAGATGCAAAACAAACCAGAGGATACTGCAAACATCATTACAGCAGTCTCTTTAATTCAACTGTTCTTCTGCAAAGGACAAGACACTTTCCTATGGTGTTTTCCTCCTGACACTGAGTTCATCATCCTCTGCTGTGTCCTTTAAAGAACAAGAAAAAAAAAAGACATACTAAGCAAATTAGCCAAGTCTTTGTAGTATATCCAGGATGGGCTCCAGATAGGTGCTACTCAGCTTGCTGAGGTTTTTCTGCAGTGTTTTCTTATGTCACTCATTTTGGGTAAGTCAAGCACTTGTGAGGCCCTTAGAAATACAAATTTCAAGATTGTGTTTGCATTCTTGCCATATAGGTAGGTGCCCTACACTCCTACTGACAGATTTGACTTGGAAGTGCAGAGACTTTGCATGCCTATAGATCCCATTTTGGGTCTGAGTCTTCTGGGATGCAGGCCTGAGCGACGTTCAGATCCACCTCTTGGGCAGGCCCTGGCCTGTTTCCTTTCATTGTGTTGTGCAATGATGCATTTAACTTCCAATATCAAAGACTGGTGGTGCTGTACAGCTGTCTGAGAAAGGTCACCGAAAGCCAGAGGAGTTTCACAAAAAACATAGATGAAAAGTTGACTCAGATTCACTGAAATGAACAAAACTCTTCTCTCTTTCTTTCTAGAATTATCTGTTTTTTGTGAAACTCACTGGTTTTGCTGTGACCTTTATCTTTTACTCAGTTGCAAGAGACTTTGTTTTTGCATGCACGTGGGGAAAGACTTCAATACAGAGAGAGTTCACATCCTGTGCTCAATGCTGCAGGATGGATTGAGATTTCCTGTGGCAATCCTGTCCTCCCCTTGCCAGCCTCTGCTGTTGCTGGGTGCCGCTAAGTGGGGGGCTTACAGCTGGCAGTGATGGGTGATGTTTCAATCCAGCATCTGATTCTGGCAGTCTGGCAATATTCCTGCCTGCCTGGGTTGCCTCAGGCTGTGCTAAGCCATGTATGTGCTCTGGGGGTCATATCCAGAAGCCTTCTCTTCATCCATGCAGAGTGGTGGGCAGGCACCTCTTCTGTTATTTGATGCCATCAGGCTGAAGTTTTTCTTGCCTGTCACTGGCCAATAAAGATCCTAGAAGATAAAGAGCTGTGGCCTCTGTATGAATGGCAGTGTCCGAAGCTGTTGATCAGCCTGGGCTGAATTTAGAGGATTTTGCTGGCATCTCTGGTATCCAGCTACAGCGTGAGGCAGACATGCTGTTAGCGTGGCTCCTGCATCCTTTTCTTGTAGTACAGTTTATCTTTTCTGTGTGTAACCAACTAGGTAAAATACATGCTTGATATCTGATGAGGTGTCAAGAAGGTGTAGGTGTAGGATAGAGGGCAATGTGAGGTTGTGATGCCCTAGATATTTTTGGGGAGGGGTGATATTTGAGGTAAGAGGTCACAGTCTCAGGTGACTTTAGGATGCTACTAATAGCCTGTCAAGCATAACACCTTGCTTTGAAACCAGCAGCTACTGACTGTGGCAGCTAATGGCCTCTGTGTGGGTTGGTGGTTCCCACAGACACCACTGAAACTGGTCTCTTGTCTTGCCACTGCCATCTCAAGAGAGAGAGAGAGGTTGGGGAGCACGGTGGAGCCCCGGTGACACTGTGCTGCAGATAGGAGGGAATGATCTGTTTAGCTGGGTTGTTTTCCAAACACATCTGCTTTCCCTTTGAGAAATCCCATGTATACATGAGTTATACATGACTAAGTTTGTAACAAAGAAAGAAAATTTCTCAGGGTGGAGTGCCCTGGCCACCAGCAAAAAGATGCCCCAGTGCTGCAGGGTGGGCAATGGTAGGGGACCTTGGTTCTGCTCAGACAGTGTGATTTTTAAAGAAAAGTGAATTTAAGTGCTGGTTGCAGAGCAGGCTGTCCTTGGTCTTATTTCTTGCTGCAAAGTGATTGAGAGGCCTCTTGTTTTAGTGTTTTGAGGGTTGATGATGACTGGAGATGAGCAAGTTCCCCAGCTGCAGCTATCCTAGCCCAGGAGGCTTGTGCCTATGGGGCTTGCTTGCTCTTTGACTGCAGAGGTAGCCTAGAGCTCTGAAACACTATTATGGCCCCATGCCCAAGTGGTCTCTGTGTGCTATAACCATTCCCATCTCTCTAGGGAGACCCTGCCTTTGTCGCTCTCCAATGAGAAGTGGGTGGGAGTCACTGTGCCTCACTATAGCCATGTAAAAGGAAGGGAGCTTGTCTAAGGCGTGTGGGTCACTTCACTGTCAACAGAGATGCCAAATCCCTCGGGGATGGTCCTAGCATCACCAGCCTGAGCATAGCCTAATAAATCTGCATGGTGTGATTGGGCGTATCAAGTCTAAATGCATGTGAACATCCATCTTTGTTTTCTGTAGTTTTGAAACCAAACAGGAAGCTGGGAGGAGAAGGCTGATCTTGATGAAAATGTGAGTTTGGGAGCCTCTGGTAATATTTTCAGAAGCCTGTAAAGAAAGTACAGTCTAAATTCCCAAATAAATACGAAGAAGTATCTTTAAACATATGCCTTCTGTCTCATTTGCAGTTACAGGAACAGCAGCTGGGCTCCTGCATAATTTTGAAGGTCAATGGGGCCCGAGTCCTGGGTATCTAGAATACTTATTCAGAGGTTTCCCTAGCTCCATATTGTCTGTCATGTCTTTCCCATCTGTCAAGGCAGAGAAGTCATTCTCAGGGCACGTTCTTATTGTAAGAATACAACACTAGCCCTTTCAGTCAGTTGACTAGCTGATCCGATAAGGTGGTGCAATTTCTGTGGGTTGAAATGGGGACCATGTGTATGTAAACAAAGAAGAAAGTTGCCTGGATTTAATTAAAGCTGTGATTAAAAGCTTTGCCCATCAAACTGGGGTAGAACCTTGAGAGGAACCCTCAGGACTTGAGTATGCAGTTGGTTTAAGGTGCCTTTAGGCAAAGTGGCTGCACTTGCTGAGCTGCAGGAAGTGTATGTGTGTCTGTTGGCCCTTCTTGATCATCAGTGAACTGCATCTGAGTGCAGGCCAGTCATGCCCTCTCCCTGCTGATCCATAAACACACTTGTGCCTCTGATTCACAAATACTTAGAGGTTTGGCTGGCAGGCAGTAACTCGTTAAGTCTACTAAGAGTTGGTTTCAGCCCATTAGGAGTCTGTTAGAACTGACTGTAAATAAGCAATTCTTTAAATGAGAAGGAGCATCTAGAGCATTTGGGCCTATCCAGCTGAAGTAGTTGAAGTTTGCAACTTAAATCTCACTAGCATAACTTCCTCTGCCCCTTCACCCAGCTGGAGATCATTCAATATTTAAGTCCACAGGAAATGATTGCTTGTTAGAAAAGCTAGGGGTTGCTAAAAGGTGCTTTAGGAGTTGCTCTATTTGGGAGACAACCAGCAACACCAAAAGCAGAGATATTGAGATGGCTGGAGGTGAGGAATACTCCTTCCTTATCTACTATCTTCATTAATTCGTCTGGATCGAAAACCCGGTGGTGGTTAACAAAATGGGCTTTGGATAAAAGTTAGGAAGCAACTTCAGCATGGGGGAGGGCCAGAATATCATACCAGGAATGCTGAGACCAGAGTAGTAGAAATGGGTTGAAACTCAGCAGTACAGTGTGCAAGGGTGCTCAGTGACTAATATCAAAACCCTATTCTTAAGCAGGGGCCTCATCAGTTAGAAAATACTGAGAAGGAAAAAGATGTCAGTATACTGGCTGATCACAGGATGACTGTGAACCATTAATATGATGTTCTTGTGAAAAAGGCAAATTTAGTGTGAGGATCTGCCAGGTGAGTTGTCCTCAGGCCCTAGTCCCCTGTGTGGTGCAGTTGTGAAGAATGACTATATAGATGTCCAAGGATGCTGGGTGTTTATTACACAAGATCACGTTGAAAGGAAGCCTACAAGAAGGCTAAGCAAAATGAAAGGATTGCATATTTGGAAGGAACAGGAGCCTAAACCAAAGGATAGTGCTGTCAGAAGAAGAAAACTATGAGAAATGGTGATGAATGTATCTGGACTGCAAATTATGAGGTTTTCTAACCATCAGGGTCTAGAATATTCTCCTCCTAGAAATAGAAGTGTCAAGAAATCTAGCCTTTCCCTAAAATGACATGCTGCAGGGGACTAAATGACAGGCCTGTAATAGCACAAGATTGACTTCGATGGTCCATAAGCCTTCATCCAGTTCAGTTCTCCCGGACAAGCTGTTGGTTAAACTGCTGCAAGTTTTGTAGATAGTTTGTGAGCACAAAGTTAATCAGTGGAAGCCAGTTTGCTGAAAATGTATGGAAGCAGGCATTTGTAACTGGTTTAACTACAGAATTTTGCAGGGAGTTTTGCAGCTTATTTAAACTAAGCTTTTTCTAAGCTGTGTGTTCATGAGCCCCAAGTTTGCTGAGGCAAGATAAGCTAAGATAGGTCAGGGGAACACTGATTTCAGGGAAGTGGCCCTGCATGTATTCACACTGATTTAAGTACACGATTTGAAAGCTTGTTACTAGATGCCAGAGCTGTGAGTTCTCTGTGTTGGTGTGGGCTATGATGAAGGAAGCAAGGGATGCTCAAAGAATTCTTGCCTAGGTGGGGTAATTAAAAACTAGAGAGAGATCTGGAAAGCAAAGTTGGTGCTTGATCATCCATGTATGCTTGGAGTGGTCTGTAGCTGCTGCCACCTTTCTCTGAACTGATGCTCCTGCAGCCATGCTCCAAGACGAAGCCTGTGTCCTTGTAATCATAATTGCTCTTTTATGAAGTAGACATCTGCTGATTTGTCAGTACAGACTTAAAATACTTTTTGCTTGCATTGCTAACTCCCATTCAACAGTGGTTTCACTTCTGTATTTTAACAGTGGTGTAATTTAAATAGGAAGAGTCATATCTGTTGGAGGAAAAAACCTTTTTTCCTTATAGTCAAAAGGGGCTTGCGTGGTTTTGTTTGGGTCAGCTTGGCAGGATCAAAAAGTCAGCAGGCAGCCCTAGAAAAATTAAATTTAACAACACTGCGGTGTGATGCATGTTCTTCTGTGGTACCATGCAGGGCCTGGGGATGTCGCTTCCTCCCGCTGCTGTGCTCCAGCAGGCTGAGCTGAGCAGGGCACCGCAGGGGACAGAGATGGTGCAGCTCACCCACCTGCAGCTGGAGCGCAGCACCCTCAGGTTGCACCTGCTCTGCTCGCCTACACATCAAATCCAGGGATTTGCTCACTTTCACCTAAAGACCTGGGTGCCTCCATGGTCTGTTTCCCTAAACTGTGAGCAGAAAAGGGGCTGTATTGGGTCAGAAGGTGGCCTGAAGCAGATGACTGTGGCAGAATGTAAGAACAGAGAGTAAGCATGCGGTAGATGTCTGCATCTCCTCTCTGATCCACTTTCTATACCATTTTGCAGCTTTTACCTTAGGCTTTGAACCTTTGTTATGTTCCATGTTGGCCCAGCCTCAACCAAGCTAAGCATATTCTTATTAAGGGATTATCTCTTTTTACCCATTTAGTACCTGCTATAGTACTGATCTGAGGGGCTCTCTAGTTAATGGCTTTTTAGAGCCCAGGAGATGGTGCAGGAGCTTGCTCTGTTTGTCCAGTGCCTAAAACTTCTCCTGATGGGGGGGGGCAGTGCTCAGAATGAGAGACCTGAGTGCTTTTCTAGCAAACCAGGTCCAAGCAGTGCTGTGTTAAATCACTGCTGCTTCCTGAAGCAACAGCAGGAGCCCTCACAGAGAGGAGCGTCTAGTTCCCATCAGCACTGTGTCACCTAACTTCTGCCAGGAGCCCATCTACTGCACCTCGTCCCCCAAATGGATGCCAAAGGCTTAAAGTCATCTCCACTAAGGCTCCCGATGTTGCTGAACCTGTTGCACCTCAGATGGAATTAAAAATGGTGGGAACTTTCTATTAAAAACATCTCTAGTAATGTGGAGTTAGAGAGGCACTGTTCACTCCTGCTTGTGGATATTAAGATAGCAACCCCAAGTAACTTGTTTTAAAGTGTTAGCTCATGTCTAGCAGGAGGCTTTCCCTTAGCAAACCCAGTGTTTCTTTTGATTGTCAGCTTTCCCTGTGTTTCCTGCTTGTTCTGAGAATTGCTCCGAGCTCCCTGGTAGTAGCTCATTCTCATATTGCTGCTTTCTGTTGAGTTTATTTTCCATGGAAGTCTTTTCCAGCCCCACGTGGTTCCACTGTGGCCACTCTTTAGAAACAGTGCAGAGCTCAGATCAGAGAGCCGGGGGGTCCTGATGAAGCAGGACTGATGTCCCCACCTTTCTGTTTGCTGGGAGTCGTTTGGGCTGCAAAAGGCGGCTGGAAAAGCTGGGAGCTCCTGGCCACTCCCCAGGGCTGATTTCCTTGCTTTGCTTCCTCCTGCACTGGTGTACCACCAGGCAAAAGAAGGGGGAAGCTGCTGGAGCAGGCCGGGAGCAGTTTTTCTGTGTCCTTGCTTTTAATTGAAGTGTAAAGCAGTGGGTATCTAGACCTGGGTTCTCTTTGCATTGAAGTGGTTCTGTTGTTTGAAGAGGCTGGAAACTACTGTTCTGAACATCGCTGGAAGGAAATGAGCTGGTTTTGTGTTTTAGCAACAGGGGATATTTCTTGCCTGGAGCCATGCAGGCTGTGTCAGCGCATCAGTGGTAGATAGGTCACACTGAAATATCTTTTAAACAGAAATCCCCATTTGGAGAAGTTAAACTTTGTGGGCTTTATTCTTTTCCCACTTGCATCCCCCTTTCTGAGATGTAACTTTGCTTAGTTCATTGGAGTTATTCTAACCCACATCAATGTGAGTAAAATCAGGAGGACCTCTTGTATTTTTAAAAGCAGCTCTGTGCGTGTAGCAACTGTCAAATATCAAGCTTACTCCTAAAGCCACAGGTTTTAAAAGAACCACTGGAAAGTTTAGGATTTCACTTTGACTCGCGCTACTTTTCTTTTTATGGGAACATCACTAAGACTCTCCTTTCTTGATACAGTTTTGAGCCAACAGGAGCTGGGATAGCCCCTTTGATAGAGCAGTGTGTTTGAATTTCATAGGAACTTAAACAGACTCCAAGGTGAGATAGTTAACTCAATAGTGTGTGTGTGTGTTTTGTCTCAGGAAAATGTTTATAAGCCAAAGTAAATGTTAGACCTTGTGTTTTCCCTATCCGGGTACTGAAATGAACCAGACAGCTGACTTTTACTGGGAAGTCAGTATTTACATTATGAGTTTGTATGATGTTAAAGTTTGTCTGAAAATTGAGTGCGGGAAGCTCTTTGGGTCAGAAAAGCTTGACCACCCCCACCCCCCCCCCACCCCACCCCCCCGGTAAAGTCTAAACAGGTCAGACTTGCTTTAGCAAAAGAGTATGCATTGTTTGGGGTTTCACTTACTCAGTAAAGCACAGGATATTTTTCTCGCTGCCAGTCAAATGGCAACAAATTACAGATAAATTGGCAATGCAACGTGATAAACTCATCATGGTATGAAACCAAGGCTCTGCTCAAACAGCACTGCTAACAAATTCCTTGTGACTTGATATTAATGATGTGGTCTAGCTTATTAGAGAGAAAGAAATTGAAGTGGGTACAATTTTAATATTAAACCAAGAAACATACTGAAACTTAGACTTTATCAGAATATAATTAAAGTCATCTTTATTTACTGTAAGCCTTCTATGTTTTCTCTTCTGCCAAAGAGAAAGAGTACTTGGACTACCAGCACTTGCTTATGTAAGTGGAAGATAGATGAGTGTTTATCTGGAAATAACCGCCAACTTCAGCTGGGTAATTCTGATTAAGGAGGTAGTTCGGGCTAGCAATACCAAGGGTTTTGACAGATGAGTCTGTGACTAACTGCAGCACTTTCTGGGGTTGCCACCGCAAGCTCTCACAGCTCTCTTGGCTTGAACTGGCACTGGAAGTCATTTTAACCTATATCCTGCGCTGAGAAGTGTAGCCCTGAGCTCAGGTGCCTCTTTGTAGACAAAGAGGGAGAAGAGCAACTCCTTCACCTGCCCCAACATCTCACTCTGTGCATGAGAGCTGACCCTTGCTACCTGTGCTCTGGTGAACTCTGCAGGGCTGCTCATCTTCAGCATTGTACAAAGAGGCTGCAATGCTCACGGAAGAGAAAGCTGGCTTGGGAGCTCAGCAAATGCAATACAAATCTAATACTGTCTCCATGCCTTAATTTCCTAAGAGACAGGGACAGTAAAGCTTACTTTCCTATTAACAGTTATATGAGGGTGAATGTGGAGAAAAAAATGAATGAGAAATGTCTGTAGGTTCTGCATGTGACACTTCATGCAAATCAATGCATTGCTGCTTTGCAATGGGTTTTGCGTCACCCTCCACTTGGAAACTTTTTGCCTAAATTGACAGCTCTGGTCGATAGAGCTGTGTGTTTCTCCCTAAGGGAACTACAGGGCAAGGCTCTGTCACCCCCTTCCTTGCCAGCATGCAAACCTGACTGAGGGGGAGTTTGCCATGGCATTTAGCAAGGCTGGTACTTAGCACAGGCTAAGTAAGGACATACTTGGGTGACAGACCAGTGTGGTAGAAAAGTTGCTGTCTCAAACAGCACTGTCCCCAGGCGTCTTGGTGCGAGGACACCAGGGGCATGGCTGTTACTGTGCCAGGAGAAAGGCTGTGCAAGAAGGGCAGGGAAGGCAGGAGAGCCTGGTTGCTTGTCTCGCTCCTTGCCTCTTCCTCTGTACCAGCCCAAGGCTGGCTGTGCTGCGCTGTCTGGCAGGGCTGGGAGCTGGTGCTTGGATGTGACAGGGAAGGGTGACACAGAGAGGGAGTCTGTGACTGTCCCTGGGCACAGGGAGCTCGTTTGGTCTTCACTTCTGGCAGGTTTTTGCATCGTTGCTCAGTCTGCAGACAAGGCATAAGGGCAGTTTGTTCCCTGTACACTGCAGGCTCTTGGTTTCCTAGCCATGGCCAGCAGCAAAAGGCACCACAGTGGATGGGTCACACGGGTGATGGATGAGTGGCATCTTCCCACATGTCTGTGCCTGGAACGGGGGTACGTAGCTGGAGTGAAGCAGCTCATGGCACATGGGAGTCGGACACAGTCTCCATGCAGATACTGAAACAGTTATGGAGCTGCCAGTGTCTGAGCAGTGCTATCCCTGAGAAGGGGGCTTGTACCTGAGGAAGGACATCCATACTGCCCTGGGCAGTGCTGACACAGGGAAGCTCTCGCTGGCTTGGGTGCACAGTCAGCTTCCTCTGCACTCACCGGTCACCAGTCTGGCAGTCAAGATGCCCCTGTCCTCATAGGACAGCTCCCACTAGACCAAAAAACATACTTAGGAAATCAAAAAACAATGATAAACCTTAGCACACAGCCTGGACTCGCGTCCAAACCCAATATGGAGATTGGATATGCTTATTTTGAATTAGTCATTCCAGAGTGTGCACTGGTATTTGTTTTCCTCCCACAAAGAACCATGGATAGTTTTAACAGATTTAATCTGTCTGTTGGGCTTTGGCTGCAGAAATAACTGTTGACAGAGCCAGCTTGCCCAGCTCTTTGTGGTCCCATTCACAGCGTTGCTGGCACCTCTTCTTCCAGTGTGGTTCACAGCTCCCTGAGTGGTGACGCTGGAGCACTGGCGATGGGATCCCCTGCTCCCTTTGTGGCCCTGAGAACAGAGCACCGGAAGAAAGTGTCTCCTGGTGCCAGGAAGAAATTACTCTGAAGATGTGCCTGGGCTGCAGTTGGCCTGGGCTTGCAATGGGTAAGATGTGCAGACTACATTCAAACTGATGGTGGCAAAGCAGCAAACAGAAAATCACCTGCGGCAGTTGTGCAAGGGAAAGAGGATCTAGTGTCTCTCCTCATGCATGTGAAGGCCTTTCTTTGACTTCTTGCCCAAGAAATGAATGATTTTCAATCCCTGCTAGTTAATTCCTGCAGTTTATCAATTACTAGTTAGCAAGGCCATGAAGCGCATGTCACATGGTAGGGAAAGCTTGACTCAGGTTTCTCAGGCCGCGGGATAGTTTGTGGGGAAGGCTTGCTTTCTGAAAGTTGCTCCTGACATGCACTATCTGGCTGTGCACACTCGGAGGCGTGCAAGACCTTGGCAGCTCTGCCTCCAACTGGGCAGTGAGTCCAGCTGCTATTTCAATTTATCTGGGTTTTTTTACTGTATTTTTGTCACTTACATTTATCTTCTATCTACACAGATGCATCTTTATTTACCTATATGTATTAATTTATCTGTAAATGTCAAGCGGCTGCTCATGTCCTTTGTAGACACAGACCCATGGCCCTCTCCGTGCCTCTGGCAGAAGGGCAGACTGGTGCTGGTGCGGCTCCAATGAGAGCTGAGGCTCTGGTTCATCCCTCCTCATCCTCTCGAGCTGGGTTCAGGCACAGCCTGGGCACGTCCTAGCCACCGTCAGGGGAGCTCTGGAGCAGATCTTCCATCTTACACAGCAGCACTGTGGCTGCCCTCCCACTGCTGCCCTGCTTCTGGCTGTTCCTACAAACTGCTGAGGAGAGAATGGATGCTAAAGCTGCGGTGACCGTTCTGGCAATGCTCGCAGGGTTTCCAGCACAGCTCAGAGTTTTCCAGTTGTGTGATTTTTGTGTGTATATCTCTTGGTTATTGCAGAGTGCTCGGAGGTGATCTTCACGTCCCAAGAGTCTGCTCTGTGTAGGCAGGCTCTTCCCCTCTCGCTATGTGGTTAGGGTAGTCACACGGTGTCCGTGGTGTTGTGGTTCAGGATATATCGGCCTTTGACTCTTGAAGCAGTCAGAGCTCAACGTCCTATGTAGCCAGAGTAAATATTTCCTGGAGTGATCTGTTCTGTCCCAGCCAGCGGAGATGCTGGGGCTCCTGTTGTGATTATGCTTGATTACGCTGCCATTCCCCAAGGTGATTTGGGGCTGCATGCCAATCAGGCAGAACTGAGCCAAAAGCAATGCCTTGAGAAGTCCTAGTAATCACAAGTGAAACACTGATAGCTTTGCCAAAATTGGCACACAAGTCACCCTTAAACCAAAATCAGCTGCTGATTTTGATCTATGGCAAGATAAGCCAAATGACTTTCAAAGTGGACAGTTCCCTTCTGGCTTCTGTTTTATTGCCTTTGTTAAAATATTTGTGACTTAGCTCTTTCTACAACATATCGAGCTTCCTCTGTACAATTGCAATCCTCTTAATTTCTTGTTGACACCAAAAATAACTGTGATAATTATACTGCTGTTCCTCTAAGATTTCCTGACTAAATTGTGAAACAATACTGATTGGAATATGATGTCATCTTGGACTGTATATGTGGAAGAGAAAGAAAAATGAATGAGTGAAATCCAAAGCATTTCCTCAGCTTCCCTCTATAGCAGCAGGAAAGGGGAATGTTTCTTTTTTTTAGGACTCGGATCTTGCATTCACTTCCAATATGCAATTCCCTAGGTAAGCCTAGTTGTTTTGTTGTTGTGTTTTTAATTTGCCAGTACCCTTCATATATGTTCTACTGCAACAGTGCTGTGCTGCTTATTAGGACTCTGGACTGGCCAGCTGTTCTCCGGCCTAAACATACATGAACTCTGCTACTTGTCAAACCTGCTACTCTGTGTTGCTAATGCTGGTGATATATCCAGGCTCTGGCACATCACAGAGAGGTCTGCACCTTGCTGGTTTTATCTGCTGGGACTTCTTCCTACTGCCTCATAAGAGAACTCATTTTCCTTTTTTCCTCCCATGGCATCTCTGTGCAGAAATCTTTCACCTGCTGTCCTACATGGTTGAGGAAACCCCGGGTCTCTCTAGTTGCCACTTTTCATTTGCAGCCCAAACAATGCAGACATCTTGGGAGGATGAGCAGCAGGTCCAGAATTTCCATGCA
Source organism: Mycteria americana (assembly GCF_035582795.1). Lineage (NCBI taxonomy): Eukaryota > Metazoa > Chordata > Aves > Ciconiiformes > Ciconiidae > Mycteria > Mycteria americana. The sequence goes on from NC_134371.1 coordinate 41,537,307, forward strand.
AAGAAGCACACCACAACAGGGTTGTGAGCTTTGTCTGATTCCTAGCTGCTAGCACATGTAACGAGGGATGCACACTGCTGGTGTCGTTCCCCACACCACACCAGCAAGCTGGTAGTCTTTGACCACTACAAGTCAGCTGCAAATTTGCTTGGAGCACAGAAGTTTGGATAAAGGCTATTGGAATCATTGTAGATGGCTGGCTGAAAACTTCACCCCAGCTCTTAGTGGGAGTAGAAAAGGCAAACAGTTCAGAGCACAGTGAAACATAAATCCATGTTGCACCCACATCTGCAATGTTGGTGGCAGTTCTGGCCAGTTTATCTGAGAAACTTTACAATAGAGCTATAGGAAATGCAGAGATGGGCAACTAGGATGATGAACTTTCATATGCAAGGTGACTATGCAAAGCTTTTTTGTTTAGAAAGAGGCAATTGTGAGTAGATGTGCTGGAGACCGGTGCATTTATCAATGGAGAAGTGAAATATGTTTCACTCATGATTGCTCATAATACAAGTGCAGGGGCATACGGTGAAATTATTCAGCAGCAGGTAAGCCAAAGGAAGTAGTGTTTTCACAACACACAATCCAAGTGCAATGAATTGCTACAGGATATTTTAGAGGCCAGAAATATACCTAGTCATAGGGGTTGGATACATTTGTGGAAAGTAGGTCCATGACTGACTGTTAAAGACCTCAGCTCAGGAAGTCAGCAAATTTTGCTTGCTGGGAGGTATGAAGCAGGGTCCCATACTATGCACCACACCTTTTTATATTCTTCCTGAAGAATCCACTTTTTACCACTATCAGAAAGAGGATATTGGGCTAGATAGAATAGCTGTCTTGGATGAAGACCACTGTGAGTGTCTTTATGTAAAAATTGAGAGCATTGTGTTGTGTGGAAAGCTTTGAAGGGAAGTCTTGGTTTCTTGGGAGAAGATGTTTGACCACCATGTCCTGCTACTTCCTTTCCTCTGCAGGTGCTTTGTATTGTGACCTGGAAAATACTAGCAAAGGAGGTTACATAAGCTTTACCTATAAACGTTGATGAAAAATCAAGACAACAGTCTTGGCCATGCATTAATAGACTGAGGTCTCTGGGGAAAAAGAGAAGGTCTCCCAACCTGCTCCCCATTCTCCTTCACAGCATCAAGCATGGAGCACGAACGCGGAGCTCCAGAAGCAGAGGATCTCAGAGGAGAGTAACTGAGTAGAGCTGAGCACCTATTCAGAATAAACCACAAGACCTTTTTTAACAGCTGCTGCCTGTTAGTAGGAATTACCTGCTAACTGGCCTGCAACTTTCTTAATGTCTTAGGTTTTGCAGAGATTTCTCTCTGAGAGGATCCCTTGTAATGCTTAGTTGTTTTCCATTCTTTGTCTTCATGCTTGGATTGCACAGGGTGTATGTGGGTAGAATGAGAGGAAGAGAAAGGAAGGAAAAGGAAGCCTCACAAAGTTTTTGTGGTTTCGCCCACAAGAGAAGCCAGATTTCCCCTATTTGCATGCCATCTTCCTCTCTTTGGGATAATAGCTGCCCTTCTCAGAAAGAGATGGTGGGTATTCCCTGGTCCTGTGAGCTTTTCCCTCAAGCCTGTGCTGTGAATTTGCATCTGCTCTTGGAAGGTAGGCCTACTGTGCTGTTAACTGTTCATATATTTATGGCTTATGGAGAGTGTGGTCTTTTTTGTTGTGTGAGGTTCTTAAGAAAGGGTTGAAGATCTGTCAGGAATGTGTGATTAAACTGGGGATTTCATTGCTTCAGGATGTTGTAGAGCATTAAGAAATGGATCTGACACTTGGAGGTTGAGATGTTCTTAACCCAGTGAATCCTGATGTAACTCCCTGTTAGGAAAACCCTAAGCAATGGTTTGCTACTTCAGCTCAGAAGATACACAGAAGGATGACTCATACATGTATCCTAATCCTGATATTCCTTCTAAAGCACTAAGTACTACCTAATGCTAGAGGCAGACTTCTCAACTACCCTCTACTATCTGATCTTGTGCAGCCATTCTTATGCATATATATACACAGTGGTCAACAGTGTATAGCTGTTTGCAAATACACTTTATGTCCCCTTCCTAGACTGTCATGCAGAAAGATGAGTGCTCTATCTAATGTGATGGTCAAGACAACAGTGCAGGTCCTCACTGCAGTAAAGCAGGTGTGCAGGGAGACATACTTGCATCTGCCATTCCCATCTGTGGTTTTGCATGCCAAGGTGGGGTGGGGTGCTTCAGTCAGTCTTGTACTTCAAAGCAATGTATTTGATATTTGACTCCACTGCCCTGTTCGAAGGTAGCTTCTGGGAGTTCTTCACCCTCAAAGTGGACTCCTGTCACTTGGACCACTCAGACCAAAGTGAAAGTAGGATGCTGGTGTGTTTTTCCAGACAGCCAGCCAACTACACACAAGTTACAGGATCTCTAGCTCTCGGAGGCAGATGGAGCAGCATAGGGAGTTAAGGAAGCTACGTGTGAGATGAAAAGTTATATGCCAAGCTGAAGTCTCTAAATTGCAAGGGCTAGAAAGTATAGTTGTGAGGGAAAGCTGTTTAGATTTTAGCCAAATGATCAGTGTTTGCTACCTCCAAAGTGGGTGGACGGTGGCGTGTAGTGTTGTAAGGTCTTTAGAGTATTGTGTGACTTTCCTAGCAGAGGATCTATTGTCTCCTAGATATGTATAACAGCTTTGAATGTGGTTGATGATGTGGCTTGTATATATCTACTTCTACCATACAAATAATTTTTGCAGTGATATTGAAGAGTGCAGGATCAGGTCCTGGTTTGTTCATCTTGCCTGTCTACTGAAATCTGGTAGCCAATGTGTTGTTTCTGTCCTTTCCAGTTTCACCATGCATCGCAATTGCACGCGATATTTGTATTTGCAATATAAAGCATAAAGTAGGCTTCTATTTATAACATCCTTGCTCTTCAGTTTGTTGCCTAGCACTTCCATTTAACCAAGTATGCCTGTAGTTGTCCAGTTACAAGTAAAAAATTTGGTGATAATAAAGTTACTCTCAAAGTACATAGAGCTGTGCTGATTCACTCTGTAGAGAATCTGACCTTTTATTAGTGGGTTTCCAATGACTGGACCCTGTACTTGAGTGTTAGTCTGCCCCCCGCCCTTGTGGTGTAGAAAGTATCTGACTCGGATTCTTTTGTGATGAGTCCTGCTTCCTACTCCCACTGTAAAAATGCTATCTTGAGTTTGTAGGGGTGAATTCAGGAAGCAAGAGCTGGGAAACCTTTGTTCTGTCCACCACTGTTGTCCACCACAAGGACTTGCGTTACACCACTTAGCTACGTCTTTCTGTGAGCATCGCATTTGTCCACCTTCTATGCATGCAAGTGCTTATTTATGTGAGTTGGATACTGCCACCAGCTCAGCTTTTTGTAGGATTAGTGATTATCTTTTGATATTCCTCTCACACATGAGCAGATCATTTTCTGTGCAACTGTTTAATGGCTGGAGTGTTTCTCATCCTTCTAAGTCTGGCTTTAGAGAAATAAGAGCATTATCACTCCTCTTATTCTGACCACTGAGTAAATTCATGATCAGAATGTCTTTTAGAAGTAGTACATGTAAACATCTCTGGTCTAAAGCAGGAAGTGCAAGCTGGCACAGTCTGTATTGGGGAGCAAACGGATGGCATTAGATCAGAGGGGGGAAAAGTAAGAAAGCATGAAAGAAGCTGAGTGAGCCTAATTTGTCATCCTTTTTGCTCTGATGTGAATTGAGGACATGTCCACTGCAGTCAATGAAACAACATTATTATGAGAGAAGTATCTCCAGTATGAAAGAAATTAGATCAGGTTGGTCTTGAAGCTCTTCTGCAGTAAAAATACTTACTCAGCCCTCATTGATGTGTGATCAATATGGTCCACCCACCTCAGGATGGACTTACTAGTACGCGGTGTATTAAAGCTACCTCTGAAATTGACTCCTGTAGTGTTTTTTATCTCTGAGAGGAGTAGTGTGGCTGAGAGCAAGTTATCCCACAAGATTGTCATTCTAGAGCTGCCAGCCAAAATTTGTGCCCTTCTCCATGTTTTCACCTTGTGGCCTGATTCTTCTCCTTGTTTAGCTTTACATCTTTGCAGTTTTATTTTCTATTTCAGGAGCATTGCTTCTTACTTACTAGACAAAGGAGCTAAGTTATTTCTCTCACTTGTTTGTTCTTTTCATCAGTGTTGCCAGCACAAATATTTACAAAGATCTATTTGTGCACATGCAGGTGTTCTTTGAGAGTCATTCCAATCTTTCCTTTCTCCTCTTTTCTGCTGATGCTAACAGGCAATCACATGTTGACTCTGCGACAGATTTAACCTCTTGCCTTTCCATTCAGAACTCTCTTGGCCTTGAGGTTTGAAGCTTTGGTCCGCTGTGTTGCACCTAGACAACTATCCTTTGCTTCCAGGCATGTGATCTGGCTGCTGTGTAACACTGCCTTGTCGTCATTGTGCTTGCTCTGGTCCTTCCTTAGAGCTATGCTGTTGTTTGCATTCCAGGGAAATTAAGGTTAACTGTGCAACAGTTGTGACAGCATCTAAAATGTCCTGTGGTGGAACAGAAAACCTACCTTATGTTTCTACCCTTTTATTAAATGTAGGGATTGAAAAGAAACAGGTTTTTTTCCACTTTTCTGGTGTGTCATCCTTCCACTGCTGAGGGTGTGATGCCTATCGGCACTTGCAGTGTGTTCCTCTGCTACCTGAATTTCTGGTGAAGTATTTCAGAACAAACTGTGTAAGCAGAGCTTTTGAACAGTAGGAATGATTTTATTTTCTCTTTGGCATTTTTGAATTTCAAAGAAGTTTTGTCACAGAAAGGTGCAGTCCTTTTGCAAGGCAGATGAGATGGCACAACTGCAATCTCTTAGGCATAGATCACTCCTGTTGTTTTCCTCATCCAAGGTAAATCAATGCTTTCTTTTGATAAACATATCTAATGAGGACAGACCTTGGATTGCTAAACTGTGCATTCCCAGAGGATGGCCCTGCTGGTGCCTCCTGCTTGTCAGAGAATGCAGTCTTTCACTGAACAGGTTCACTGAATGGGTTCAGAGTTTCACTGAACAGGTTCATTGAAGTGGTTTGTGCTGTAGAAAGAGAAGGTACTGGAGAGGCTGCATTAAAAAAAAAAAAAAAAAAAATTACTCTCCTCCCATGGAAAATGTGAATGTTTAAAGATAGCATTTTTGTCCTGCACTGGGAATAAACAATCTTAGAGCTATTTGTGGAAGAGAGATATCAACAGTTACTTGAAAATCACCTTGCTGCTACTTTTGTCCTCAGGGAAAATGTCAGCATGTTGTGATCTCCCAGCTTGGAGCCTTCTCTCTTAATTTGCTTCAGCATGCTCTAAGGCATGTGGTGTATGGGAATTTGCATTTGGGAGCAATTCCTGTGAAGTCTTGCGCTGGTGCTACTGGAGAGGAGGCTGTTATGCACTGTGGGAGCATTGGTCTACTCCTAAAGATGAACAAGTAAAGCACTTGGATGATAGCTCTGGTGTTTAATCAAGGCCTTTAAAGATAATGTATCCAAATAGTAAATTGACCTGGAATAAAAGTGCTTCAAGAAACTGCCATTTTTCTGCCTTGGAGAACCTAACCAGAAATGTGGCACTTCAGCTTTCTAGAAAGAAAAAATGAGGCAAAGAATTTTGAATTTTCCTAGGGAAAATTGAGCATTTTACACTTTTCTTGGGGAAAAATGTTCCCCAAGGGACCGTTTCCAGCCTGCATTACCAGGAGGAGATGGAAGAGAAAGCCTGTGAGGGAGATATTTGCATAGAATAATATTGCTCATTCCCTTGGATCCTGGCAGAAACACTGGGTGGCTGAAAAGGTCTGCATGAACCATCCCTACATCATCTGGATGGGTTCATACTGACTCTAATTAACAAATGGAAGGGAAACACAAAACCTTTGCCTGCCTTCAGGTGGAGGGGAGGAATCTACTGCTTGGGAAGACTCTGAGCATGAACAGAAGGATTGGGGCTGTCTGCAGGTGCATTGACAGAACAGCTCATCACTTGGGCTAATTTTGGAAGGTTGCCTTTGGATGGTTAGAGCTAGAGTTTTGGGAAGTGAGCCCATCTAAGCAGGAAGATGGTGTGTCTACCAGCTCTAGGGACATATTGATAAGTTGAAATAATTCTTTGTTTTTCCAGGAACTCATAATTTAGATCCTGTTCCAAGCCAGGGGCTCATGGAGCTAGAAGTCCAGCTGACAGCAGACTCTCTGCTGCAATAACGACCGACAACCATGTGCATTTTCTACTTCTGTCTGTGCCAATCCAACTTGTAGTGATGCAGTAGTAGATCTTAGTTTCCAATGAAGAATTAAATCAGCCACAGTGTAAGAATCATATCATGTTTTATCTTCTCAACTCAACAAACTCTCACAAAAGAGTGCAGCAGAGTATGTGGCAAAATACTCTCTATAGTGGCTCTGGACCCTGCCCTGGTGCTGCTGTCCCCTGCCCTCGCACCCATCTAAATGGGCTCTGGACCTCCATCATTAATTCTGAGCCTGCAGGAAATTGTCCTAGGTTTTGCTAGTCCTCTGGTAACTGTACAGGATAACTGGTCTGAGCAGTTGAAAAGGCAGCAATTTTTTTTATAGTGCTAGCTCTCTTCAAAACACTGGTGTCCATCAGCTAGGGCAGTTCAAGACAAGCTCAGTTTTGTATTACGTTGGATGATTGTCAGTGTGAGCGAGAGAGTTGAAGCATTTAGAATTTATGCCTTGCTTAATCTTGCCCTGAGCAGCAAGTATGTGTCTTCTAGGAAACCATGGACTGAGCAACATAAAGGGTCATTCCTTTCTTGTTACCACCATTAGGAAGTAACTGTGTGTCCTCCTCAGAGGAGCACTGACATTCTCAGGCCATGTCAGAGACCTTGTCCCACAACTCTCTCACCCAACATGACCATTTGCCAGGTGGTTGTATTGGAGAGGAAGAGATGGGGATGGAGGGAAACCTCGTCTCCCTGTGGTGTGACTCAGCATTATTTCTATGGTTGTATGAACTGTGCCTGAGAACGATGTCAGAGTAATAGGTTGCTGAGTAATATGCAGTGTGCCACTTGCGTTTCTAGAGCCAGTAGTCAAGGTCCATGGCTGGGACCACACTACACATGTTTGAGCTCACCATGGGACTTGGAGACTGGAACATCCCCTTGTGCACTTTGCTCATAGGGTGCGGGAGCCCTGGCAGGGTTAAAGCAAGACAGTCACCCCATCTCATTCTAGCACAGGCACTTCCTGCAAAGCCAGCCCTGGCGCTGTGCATCTGCAGAATGCATCTAGGCTATGAAGTGGGTAACACTGAGATAAAAAGTACTGCTGGAGGTATTTGCTTGAACTCTCTGCAGTGTAACTGTAGATTTACTCAGCTGCACAGGGTGTCCTTCCCATCAATGCCTTCGTTGTAAAAGATTTACATGTGGACATTGAAAATGTATGATGATGTTGTTGGATCATGATGCCATGGTCTGTTAGGATACAGGCACTTGAAAACTAAGCTTCCCCTTTCTCCTTGCATTTGAATACCTCAGCAGCAAGGTAAAGAGCCACAGCGCATCCTGAAAGGAAGTGGGAAGGCTGCATAATGTTCTCTCAACTTGGCACTGGGTTCTTCCCAAGTTATCCTGCCTTCCAGTGCTTACTCTTACATCTCCCTAGGCAGTAATGAGAGTGGGCCAGGAGTTCAGGGTACAGGGACAGCAGAGTTGTCCTTGAAGGTTTATAGCTGCAAGAGTGCTAATAATAAGAGTGTTTTCCACTCTAATAAATGGAATCAAGTCAGGAAAACAAAGAGCTTTATTTTTTGATGAGTATGATAGTCCAACAGGGTTGCAACTAGTGTTTTGTAACTTTTGCTGCTGCTCATTGACTTCTCAATGAGCTTTTTGATCAAAATCTGTTTCTGTCTCTGAACATACTGGCTGAGAATTCAGCGTGCCAAAATCATTGAAGGACTTCTCTGCAGAAGTGAGTCTTGGTTTGCTGTGAGAAGATGGTTTTGTTGCACATAAACTATTACAGTTTTGGGTCAGACTTATTTCTGATAAAGTCCCACTTGCTTCAGTGGCTTTCAATCAGCATAAATGTGGTTTAACTTTTTTGTCATCAATGATATACATTTTCTGCCTTTGGGATGATAATTAAAATCACAGAACAGTCTTTAAGCTATGAAAACTACCCTGGGTGATGCTTACCTTCAGTGAAAGAGTAGCTAAGTAGATCCTCAAGGGTGTCAGTGGTCAATCCTCAGGTCACTAGGGAAGCTGGTGCTCTTGGACCCTAAAAGGTGGGAAGTCAGTACTAGTAGCTTTGTAGCTATCCTCTTGTCTGGGCAATGAGGTCCTCTGCTTGCTCAGATAAAAACTACTGGGTCAAAGTGCTGTCATTCCTATTTTCTTAATCAGAGTGAGCAGAAGTACTTGATTTCTTTTTTGTGTATGCTCTGATGCCTGTGCATCAGTCTGAAGGCAAAGGAGACTATAAGACTTAATCAGGACTTTGGAATGTATTTTGAAGTTAGTAGCAATGGGGAATAAATAATATGATTATCTTGAACATTTCCTGCTTTCCATACTGGGTTGATCTTGGGTAGTTGAGTATTCCACAGCTTCTGAGAAGATAGTGTTCCTACAAGCTAGATGACTAGAAGGAATCACCTTTTCTCTGTGGCAGCTGATTACTGCATTTTACAAATTCTTAGCTAATTCTCTGAATCAAATACCAAGGTAGGATTAAACTGTGCATCTTTGCTGGGTTCTGTGAAGGCAGCATGAAGGAGGAAGTGGTCTGCTACACAGGAGAACTGCTTCAAGTTTGAGCAGTGTCCACCATCAATTGTTTGGGAGTCTATTCTTCATAAAAATAGGAACAACATTTTTTTCACCAATGGTTTGACTTCTTGGAAAGTGGTAGAGGTGCAGCTGGTTCCTTTTCTTATTACTAATAACAGCTGAGGCCTCAGCTGGAAAACCCTACTTTCAGTTGTTTAAAGCTTGGACCACCTTAACTATCTGAGCTGAAATTTAATACTGTGAGCTGTCCTACAGCAGAACTTTCCCAGGAAACTAGAACGCAACAACCTAGTGGTGTCCAGGCCTAGCTGAATTTTGTGGACAAGTGTCAAAGCAGAGCTGTCCAAAGGTTAAAAGGAGAGCTGTGGGGAGAAGATGGCAACCAGAGGGGTCCCGAATTCTTGCATTATAACAGGATTGTTTGGGATTGTGTTGCCTTGCAACCGGCTCAGACTGTTTGGTGTGGCCCATCCATTTTGTTGTGCCCTCTTGGGAGGGAGCTGCCTGGAGCCTAGTTCTTGTGCCTGTCGTCAGCACTGTTCCCAGAAAAGTATATTCTGGCTTTTTTTGGACAAACCACCTGCATCAGTCATGTGCCATCTGGTCTGTGTCACCTCCAAGCTCTCCTGTTCCTTCCCTGCTATTATGTCTGTCTGCATCTCACAGGGTTGTAATGCTTGTAAAGTTGTCTGCTGTTGTATAGTGACAATTATAGAAAATCCTCTGAAGAGAAGAGTAATTACCCCTTTTTAGTAGAAGGTTTAAACAGTGTGCATTAATAAGACCAGGGTTGTATGTTAAACAATGGGGAGGAAACAATGTCAACTAACACTCAGTAAATGATCATTTGGCTGTCCTGTGTATGATGACATGATGATGCTTAGAGGAAAACACTATTTTTAGGGGTAATTAAACATTATATCATGAGTGCACAAAAGGAAGCCAAACAGAATCTTGCATCATTAATAATAATTTTTCCATGTGGTTTTATTTGTTGTACACTTCAAAAAGGGAACTAATAACTTTTTCCACAGTCTCTTATCTTTATAAAAAGATAAGCTTGTAAGGTGAGAAACCTGTTCTAGTTGCAAGAACAGTTCCTCTGCTTTTTGCTGTTTTATCCAGTTCATTAGAAAAGCAGTGGATATTCTAAATAAGCGTCATGGTTCTGGAATTAGGCTTTTCCTGGTCTGAACCCAAAAGAAAAAAAAGACTTTTAGGAGCTGGCTTAGTTGGACATAATGTCCAACAGTCTTCCCACTCCTACTTTCAGATTTTCACATCACCTCTGTGCTTCCCTCTGCCCAGCAGCACAGGATTCCTCCAAGTGAGAGATGGGGAGCTTTTCATCTTGGACCAGTGCTCAGCCCACGCTGCCTGGATCTCTGAAAAGCACTGCCACTTTAATAAGCAATGGTGACAACAGCAGTGTGCTTTATGGAAGTTCCCTCTTACCAATTTAGCCATGTCAAGCAATCTCATTTCCCTACTGAGGCTGGATAATTCTGGGGTTGCCACTTTCTCCAGCTTTCCCATGATGCATACAGTTGGTTAGCTCAGATCTTTGGTACAATGTACAAAAAATCACAATTGCTGAAGAAAGGTTTGTACCAAAATGTTCAGCAAACACTTGCAGGAGAGGGAAGGGTTCAGATGCCTCCACAGTCTGTCTTGTTCCCCTCACAACAGGGAATGCTTTGGTAGATAGAAGATGTGTCAACCTGTTAGAAGTGACCTGGCTGTTTTGGGTGAGCTGTCACTTTGCAGTTGTGCTACCTCACACCTGAGCCCTGACAAGCCACCTGTTTCATACTCCCAAGCATAAGCTCTATCCAAGGGACTAGTCCCTAGACTTCTAAATACTGCAGGTCACTTCTGTGGATGACCTGGTGCTTCCCTCAAAGGCAGTTGCTGTGGGCAGTTTTAAGGAAGTGAGATCAGCCTCCCTAATGTAATTCTGACTGTTGTTGGTTCTTCCCTGGAGCATGGTTCACAGCTGCTACAGCCAAGTCACCTCTTGCTGCACTAACTGCTGTCTCCTGGCAGTCTGCTTTTGTCCTCATCTCCATTTGCTAATGCATTCAACTGCAAACTCAGTCACATTTGAATATACATCAAAAAAATCAACTGTTACTGTGAAAAGCTTTTTTGTTTGATTGCCTTGTCACATCAGAGGCAAATCCTCCATGCACAAGGGCAACATGCAAAATAAACTCAATGAGGAGAAGAATCTACTCTGGCATTTACACACATTTTACACTTTCTTTCCCCTAAGTCAGTCCTTTTCTTCTCAGAGAGCGGCAACCCCTGTCCAAAGGCTTTACATTCATGGAAGTGCATAGGAATGTCCTGTCACTCCAAGAATGAAGCTTCTCTCATTCTGCATGTTTTAAGTAAAGAACTTCAAAATTGCATTATAAGTTAGCCTAGATAATTGCAAGGAGCAGAGGAACTGTTTCCCTACTATGCTTTAGGAGTGAGATCAGCCCCACTCACAACCTCTAGGGGTGAAGTTCAGAAACCCCGACACCCACAACAGCCATGCAATTTCCTCTGGTCAGGACTGATGAGCATTTTTTAATTCACAAATAATGATTGTTATGATCACTGCTCATTATAGCCAGTTGTGAATAATGCTGCTTGTCATAACTACCCAGCCAAAGTATTTTGGCTATTATGTATGTGGAAATTGTTGCAGACTTACGTTGCAATTCTTTTTGATACTGGGCTATTTTGGCAATGTCATCTCCTAAATATGTTGTATTCTAAATATAAAAACAAATGTGTGGTAATGGCTTTCTTATGATAAGGTTATAGGGGCGAGGAAGTCTTAAGAGAGTGGAAACGGATTAAATACTTTGGGTGAAATAAAAAACATTGTCCACGGAACAGAGCCTTTTTCTACATCTAAAAAAATTTTATTTTTTAGCTTTGTGTTGGTCTTTGGTCAGCAAACAAACAGAAAACCATTCTTTATTCCTTTCTAGCCTGCCCATCAAAAACTTTGCAAACAGTTGAGAATGAGCTAGCCCTATCACGTGTTGGGTTAGGATGCATCATGCCTGTTTTAGGGATATAGCCTCCCATATTGCTTTTAACCATTTTTCATCTCATAGCTCATTGCTAAATAGTGCAGAGCAGTATTCTGATGCTTTTTTATTCTTTCATATTCTGGTAAACTGTCTTTTACTCACCTACTTTTGATGCAGCTTCTTCTATGATTTGTTAGAGGAAATAGGTTTCTCTCACATTTTATTTAGGGCACTGATTCTCAGCACATACTTGGAGTGCTAGCTCTAAGGAGGAGAATTCATTCTGTAGTGAGCTCAGTAAGCCTCCAAATTCACGCTGGTGGAGGGGGAAAGGCAGATGAGAAGTGGTGACGTGCAACAAATATTAGGAGGCCTCGGATGTTAGTCTCCTTTATGGCTTTATGCTGTTTTGACGCGTGATTTGGATAGAGAGAATTACAGCAGGTGCGGGGGAAAAAAAAAATTGAAAATATCCAGAATGCATTTGTTTAGCAAAGCTCTAAAGGATGTGGGTCTCAGTGGGATGAACTTTTTGTAATTCTCCCAGCCTTTCCCAAATGTAGATTTTTAACATTTATTATTCTTTAAAAAAAGAATTTAGTAGCTTACAGATCAAAAGATATAAGAAAAAGATATTTTGTTTGAAGAAGAAATTAGACAAGTTTTGTCTGGAATTAAGAGACATCATGTTTCATCAGAGAGCAGCTAGTCCTTGAGGCAAAAAAAACCATAAAATGAGCTGACTTGTTGTTTTAAGACTTTAAACCAAAGTATATCACTTTCTAGAGGAAAAGCTTTGATTAAACCATAAAACTAGAGCTTAATGAAGGGATTAGCCAGCCTGTGGTTATATAACATAAATTGGGATAATGTCATTTAAGGTCTTTGAATTCAGTCATCTGACTGTAAATTTAAAAAAATGTGTCTAATAACACGCTTATGCAACCATATTTCCCGACCTTAATGGTTTGGTAGCATCATATACAGTAATCTGTGAATTCCCACTGACTGACTGTTTTGGCCTCTTGTCCTTTTGTGTACATTTCGGGTGCTACTCATTTAGCATGGTATCAGAACTGTTATTACTTGTTTGAATTCCTCACCATAATGCCCTTAAGCACTGCGGTTTGCATTTGGCAAGGGCCATGCTGGCAGGCTGTGTTGTGAACATGATCTACAGTCATTCTGAAAATTGTGTACTTTCTCCTCTCAAGCAAGAAGGCAATTCTTCATGTTCTCGTTTGAAGCTCAGCATGGAGTAAGTCTTCTGTCACTTGCCATGAGTGGACTATATATTGTCTTGTGTTTTGGGGAACTGATTTATGGGTGACTTTCAAGATGAGAAGTCACAGAAAGCAGGGCACTCAGAAATTGGCAGGTTTCCTTCTGATTTAGTAATCAGTGTTTAGGAGATAGGACAGTTATAGCAATTTGAAGTCTAAGCAGGTTTTTCATGGATCACCTCTTGTGGTGCATGGGTAGCGTGCAAAGCCCAACATGGACAGATACATCTGGTGGGGGGTTGATCTGGCTGAGTGCTCAGTGTTTACATTTCAGAGTTCCCTGCCTTAGCCATGGTATTTGCTGTTCCTTGGATCAGTACAGGAATTTCCCAGGAAATACTACCAAAACTGGCAAAACATTAACAGAACTATTAACAGAAGCAGTTCTATAGTTTTCAGTAGTGGCCACAGCACTTGTCCTTAACATGGCCATAGGAAAGAGTTTTAAAGTTTTTATATAAAAATTATAGCATTCCATCAGGCACTTCCCTCTTCTCTATGGTCAGTTTTTATCTTTGTCCTTCTCTTAGCTTATTGGATTATAACAGTGGGGAATTGCACTCGTAGTCAAGAGCGAACATGCGTGGTAAATTGTAAGAGATTGTTATTGTGGCTACGCTTGCCAGCAGTTATGTGGCAGCTACAAATGGCAGGGAGTCTCTTGCTCTGTGCCACTAGGCTAACTTGGTTGCTCTGGTCCTGACATCAATCTGAGCAAGGGGAGAGCTGCTTCTTGTGTCCAAATTGGCCAATCCTAATGCATTGAAACAGATGTAGTTAGAGATCTTTTTTGTAGTGATCTCTTGTCTAAACTGCAAACTCATCAACTTGAACCACCACCTCCTTTTATTTTTGCATATTACTTTAACACCCCAGCCACATTTATGTGCATCCCTGTTTATACCTTGGACTAGTGCTTCTTTCAGTTTTAGCAGTTGCAAATTTGACACAGAATCTGTCACTGCCATCTACTAATGCATATGGCAACAAATATGGTTTTTAATCTGCCTGTTACCTAAACTCGTGTTAGCTGGGGTGCTACATGGGGGAGGAGAGGAAGGAAGCGGGGAGGGAGGGAGGGAGATGGAACAGGGGAGTGGGGAAGGAGTGGGGAAAAATAGGTGAAGTAATGTTTGACCTTTGTCATGGTAATTTTTCCTTTTAATTGAATAGTTCATTTACCAAAATTCCTTTCTTCTTTGTGGCTGTGTAAAATCCCCATTCTGTGCCCTCAGTGGTAATGCTCACCCTTCACTGCATCTCTGATATCAAGAGGCATGTATGCTGCTCCAACAGCAGGGATTCTTCCTGCTGTAATGTGGGATGCAGTGATTCTGCAGGGAAATCAGTGCAGCTGCATCAACTCTGCAGCACAGCAAGCATGGCAATGTAAAGAATACCTTGGTTTTAGCAGCCTTTTTGGGGAGCAGCATCACCTGGCAGTGTCAGCAGTGATGAAACCAGCAACAAGGTTTTCAAAGTGCTGGACTCGGGGAGATATTTTACTTTTTCCCCCTTCACATTTTATTGTAGTATAAGGAGGTGTAAGGCCTCCCACCCATTTATTTACAGGCAAGCATGCCCATACCATGTGATGCATTGTGTGTGGCAGCCTGCTGTACCTGGTCATTGAACTCCTGTCCACTTCGTTTGATGCAAATAGCGTCTGCTCCCTGAGGGAAACACCTATACCTCTTTGGGAACTGGGCTTTGCACCTTGTAGGGATCAAGCAGTGTGTGTACAGTGCAGATGTCCAGCACCAGGCAGTGGGAACGTTCCCACCTCTGATCTGCAGGGACTTGCGTGGCCTGTGTGTTACAGGAGAGTATCAAGTCAAACCCACCAGCTGTGGATGAGGCTGTGTGTGCTGCCTGTTGTTCTGATGACCTTAGGCTGCTGGGCTTAAAGCAAATGAAACTGCACTTATTACTTGTTTTCCTGCAGTTTTGCTAGTGGGTCTGGTTGAAGTAAATTTTTTCTTTCTTTCTTTCAGTTTCTAGGGTGCTAAAATCTGTTCATTCTACTGGATAGAGGTTGTGGAGGGGTATGAAAAGCTTGTAATGCATCTTTAGATTATTGGCTGGAAGATGCAAGGGCAATGGAAAATATTTTGGCAATTGCTTCACTGTAAGAGCAGGAGCAGCAGGTGAACAGATCTGTATGTGTATCCAAGTATATGTGTGTCTGGACTGAATTGAGCACATGCTCCATCTACCCCAGGTTATCATCTTCATCATTGGCCACCACAGATTACCTAAGAGAAAAGTGAAAGAAACCTTATGGAAACTGTTGAGTTCTTCTGCAGGGAGATTGCTTTTTGCTGTTCTTAGCCTGAAGTTAATATTCATCTTGGAGAAGGAGGATCTAGCTCTTTTGCAGAGTTTCAGTTTTAAATCCTTGATATAGCAAACTTGATTTAGATCCTCATTCTGCAGTAAAACTTATGTCATTCTTTTCACCTTGTCCTCTGTGGTGCCAGTGACAGTGTGTCCACAGGGAACCTAGCAGTAGGTAGACAGGAGCTGTGGACTTATGAGGAGTATTGTGGGACTTTGGCCTGCCTTGTAAATCTGTGTCCAAATGCTGCTATTTAGCTAGAAATCTTCTTCCCTTGCAGAGGACACTTTGTGGGTTTTTTTTATATGCGTTGCTCATGTGTTACCTGAATTTCTTAGACTGCAGTTAATAAAGCAGAAATAACCCCCAAACAAACAAACAGAACCCCTGAGTATCTAAAATAAATCGGTGGTTAACATGAAGGACTCTGAGGAGTGCTGTGTTGTCTTTTGAAGGCTGTGGCTGCCTCGCTGCTCCACAATGAGGGCTTCCTTGAGCAGCTGCACAGTCTTTAAGTGATCTAAGTGGAAATAAATGAACTGAAAGTTGAGCTCAAGTCTCAAAAGCAGAAGGCTTTTTGTCCTTACTAGACATTCAAGCTGAAATGACAGGTTCATTCTGTGTAATCTTGATTTTGTGAAGAGGCTGACATGGGATGAAAGAGCTCCAAGACCTAGCATGGTTCAGCCCGGTGCTGAATTAACCACAGACATGCAGACCCTCACTGCCAGATGGATATCTTGGTGAGTGGAAATCCAAGCAGTCTTTTTTTTTATGTACAGCTCAAGACCCTGCTTCTCTGGCACCTCCTATCTGGTATTGCCACTCACACCCATGCAAAATGGATTGTCCTGGACCTGTTGGGATGCTGTTCAAGCTAGGCCCCTGTGACAGGGGCCAGATCAGAATTACCTGGCTGTTTGGTGGCAGCGCTCTTGCATGATTTTTCTTATAGTCATCTCATGGGTAAAAGTCCAAATCAGTTATCAGCCCACCTTGCCAGGCTCTTACCAGTTAGAATAAAATTTTCAGGAACACGGGAATCACTTACAAGTGCTATGAAGTCAGTGCAGGTCTAGGCCAAGAAGGCTGCCTCCTCTGTGTTACCAACTCTGCTGTGAGCTGCTCTATGTCCCCAGGCCTCACTGTCCACCCTGGTCAGGCAGAAGAAACAACTGGATTAGAGAGCTGTTGTTTGACATCTGTAAGGCAGGTTGAGAAGGGTGACCTGGGGAGCTGATGTCTGAAAACAAGAATATATAAGGTTTTGTGTTTGCAAGGTAACCTTGTAACTAAGCTGCTCAACAACTCACTATGGACTTCCTACTGAAACAGCCTGCGCAGTCACAGGGAACTTCCCTGGGACTTGCCACACATGTGCTGGTACAGTCCTGTCTGCTGTCGATGCCCATCTCCAGTGCATAATAAGAAACTTCCCCAGATTGCACTGATGATGCAGCAGCAGCAGCTTTTAAGCAGTTCTCCTTCAAGCATCTCAAAGTGAGTAAGGAAAACACCCAAAAAGAAAGTGATAGCTGCTGCAGCACTGATGCTTGTGGACAACCTTCTGTTGACATTTTTGCAAAGCATGAATTGGGAAATTTGATATTTCTCCTCCGCACACATTTCTCATGGTATATACTTCTGTGTGATCTCTGCTTCCTGTGACCCAGATAGGACTGTGGTACGCTTTTATGTTTAATATTTATTATGGTGGCCTTGCTAGCTGGACTTACTGTGACCTAGATTTCACTAACACTGATGAACAAAGCTTACTGCTGTTTAGCAGTGTCTGTTTGATATAAAGTAGCTGGGGATCCAGCCTGTCGCTCCCATGTGGTTGGGCTGGGTTGGTTTTGTGTAGAAGTGTTGCAGGTTATCCCCAATCTTGGTAGGTAGCTTGGCACTTCCTAAACTGGGTAAGGCCAGGCTTGCCTTGGCAGAAAGTGGTGGACAAAAGTACCACCACAGTTGCAGGGAGTCTGCTAAGCAGAGAGGTGGCAAGGGAAGAAACAGGGGGAGCCTACTAAATGCTGGGGCTAGAGTAGAGAGAGGCAGGAGTGGCTTAGCTGACATGTCATATAGAGGAATTTTTTTCATTTGCCCCCCCCCCTTTTTTTTTGTGGATGAAGGGAAGAGGCAGGGAAGATGCTTATACCTCTGGGAGCCAGGTTAGGGTATGGGGGTTGAGATGGACCAGAGAAGGGACTATAGAGATAAATATGCCTGTTACTTGTGAGGGAAGACAAGGGAGCGGTAAGGAGGACCAACACTGCTGTAGAGGGGAAAACATGGAGCCCAGTGCAGATCTGAAAATTGTTGCTTAAAACTGCTTTACTTCTTTCAGGCTACGTGTCTGACATCATTAAGGGAGCTGCCAAATCTGTGCTGTC
This sequence comes from Mycteria americana, assembly GCF_035582795.1. Classification (NCBI taxonomy): domain Eukaryota; kingdom Metazoa; phylum Chordata; class Aves; order Ciconiiformes; family Ciconiidae; genus Mycteria; species Mycteria americana. Next base: position 41,555,183 of record NC_134371.1, read on the forward strand.
CAGATGTCAGAATTTGGCTGTAGTTTGGAAAGAAAAGGAGCAGGAAAGGGGATGGTAATAACTAGAAATAAAATGTAGTAGGAGAAAAGGTAGGGAGAGAGCAGTTCAATTCACTGCATTTCTAGAAAGCCAGTTTGGTGTCCAAGCAGTACATCCTTCTGTTAAGGTGTACATTGCTGGTAACTATCAACAGGTAGCAAACAGCTGGGAACATGGGAGCAGCCTAGTAAGATGAGTATGAATGTTTTGCCATATGCTTAACTTTTACAGTGTAGTCGCTGATGGCACTGTGCCCCTTCCCAGAAGCAGAGGACTCCGGTGGTGATGAACATGAGCAATAGGAAGTTACTCTGGAGTTGGATTAGGGGGGCCACAGTGAGGGGCTGTGGTTTCTTCTGATATTTGCAAGTTTACCTGGCAAACAGGTTATGCTGCGCTTTTGCTTTGGAAGGTATAGCGTTTTCCTCTTCAGGGGATACTTGGAGTTCACTGAGGCACAGGGCATGCATGCACACATCTCTGAAAGAGGTGTAATGGCTATTTTCTGGCTCTTCCATGACTGCCTGCCCATGCAGGTGAGGCTGAACCATTCCTTTTCCTGTCATTGGGTTAGGAAAGGGGGCAACTCCAGCCCCAGCATGTTGAGGATGCTGCAGGTGTGTGGTGTGCATGTGTCTAATATATGAACTGTGGAAAGGGAAGAGCATGTTCCTAATTCCGTTCTGTGATACTGCACCTGCCTGATGTTCTAAGTACTGCCTCGACGCAGTCCTGCTGATGTTAGCAGGAACTTTGGTGTCAATCTTCATTGAAGTATTTTCACTGCTAAGTAACAGGATGTCATTTCTTCTTTGTAGTTCTTATCCTGCAGATGGAAGAAAAGAACATAAGGATTTTCTCTTTGTAATGCTGGTATCATTTAGTGGCATTAAAATTCAGATGGGATGAATTGGTAGCAAACAGGAGGAGGAATTCCTGTGGGGAAGGTGTAATGCAGGGAACATTTGGTAAAATTCTCTGGTTTTGTTAAGCAGAATACAAGACTAAGACATTTTAATGATCACTTTTGGGCGTATTCCTTATTGCATTGGGCCATAATGCACCAGTTTGGCAGAACAGATAAGTCCGTGCTTAACTGCAAATGTGCAAAAGTTCCCTTTGAATTTAGTGAGTGTTTAGGGCTGTCCTACCCATGGTTGGTTTACCCTGGGTCTGTGCTATTATTTAGTCTTTATGGCAGTGATAGAGGAAGGGGTTTTTAGACACATCTGATGATGGGTGACCAAATGAGAATGCTTGAAATGGAGCTTGTTTCCAAACAGTGCTGAGTGACCCTTAGAAAAATCAGCTTCACTCTGGTGTCTCCAGCAGAGACAAGTGAAAACTGAAATACTCATATGTGCTAATGACTTTTGAAAATGCTGCTGAAACCATTGGTAGTAGCCAAGGGTAATTCCAAGGGAAATCCCAGAAAAATTGATAAGTCCCTTCCAGAGGGATTGAAAGGTAGTGGTGCTTGCACCCTGTTAGATGGTTCATTTTGAAGGTGGATATGTAACTGCTGCATCTTAAAGCTGTATGGACTATTGGCTGGTGACATGTAATCCAAATTGGTACAAACTGTTTTATAACCAATTCCTCCCTCCCCTGAATAACAGCATTCGTTTTTATTTTATGACTTGCAGAGTGGTCATTGTTTTATCTCTGATGAACCTGACAGCTCTCATATGGCCACATGACTCCAAAGCAGAATATCACTGTGGCTTCAGGTTTCAGGCAAGGCTTCATGGTTACTGGTGCTACGAAGCTTTCCCATCTGGGGTGTTCTTACTTTTGGTAGGTGCCTGGGAGGATGAGGGAGGAGACAGCTGTTTGGGTATGTGGCAGGAGCAGACAGGGATGCATTGGTCGTCTTGCCATTCCTGTGTCAGGTGATAAATGGTTGAACTTCCTTCCTCTTCCTTGAAAGCGAAGGAATGCTTTGAGCAGGTTACTTCAAGGGACAGCCCCACCTCTCTGCTGATGAGCTATTAATTGCATGCTGTCACATGTGGTTAGTATGGTTTAGGAGAGGGAGTCCTCCCATCCTTGCCGCAGCTCTTTCTCCTCATATGGATTCTCGGAAAGAAGAAAAAAAAAAAAAAATTCCCCTAACCTTGGAAACTCCCGTTACTGAACCTCTTTTCTCCCTCCCGGGACCTGTCCCAATTCTGCGAACTAACGAAACTATCCACCTGAGAGTTGCACATCCTTTAGTCAGACTGCAATACCGCCTGAGGTTTGCAGAACTACTCTAAATGAGCAAATACTTATTCTTGAAATCAACCCCAAGACCATGAAAAAAACCCTCCATTTTGTTGCTCTGTCAGACTTCTTGCAGAGGGGAGACTCTCTTAATGTGGAGAGCAAAATGATATTGTCTCTTTACTTGCCTTATTCTTGCAGTTTCAGAGTTTACATGCCCTCTGTGAAACCTCACTTCTGCTTGACACAAATTACTCCTGTGCAGCAGTACTCTGAGCTACATGCTTAGCTTGACTTGCGCTTTTTTTACTCCGAGTTATTGCATACTCCTACTTGTCCCACTCTTTGCTCCATCAGTGTATGTTTTCTGTCAGTTGTGTGGCAATACCTTCGGGTCAAGCACTGGTGTCTTTGTTGCTTGCTGGTTTTGTGCTGATACCTCGCTGCGTTTGATCTGCTGCTGTCTCTTCCTATTGACTGACATTGGTGACTAATCTGTGCCCTACTGCTGGTGGCAGCACTTCTTACTGCTTCTGCCCTTTTGCTAAAAGGAAAGATGAAAGAGTTGCCCTCATCTGTCACCTTTCTCTGCTACGGGAGCAAGACGGGCAGAGAGCTGTGGATGTGTGGATGTTTTGGTGTGGATGTTCAAGGGTGCCAACAGGCAAAGCACCAATGGGAGGTTGACTTGCAACTTATCAGGTTCTGAATAAAAGTGGGTTTATAACTACATTTTTGTTGTCGTTTAAAGTCCTCCTTTCTGCCTAGCTACCACAGTGTGGTTAAAATCCCAGGGAAGACAAAGGACTGTCCCTCTTAAAGCAGGCCTCTTCCTATCCATGTGTCTTCAGTATGTGCTGTCTCCTTTCTGGACCAAACATCTGATGGGGCTTTTAGTCCCCTTGGCAGCCCTTCCTCCAGTCTCCCCTGCCCTTCTTTCAGGTACAGCTTCCAGAGAGATGACAATGTTTGCTTTTGTGTAGCTGAGTCTCACTGGCTGTTCCCCACACACAATCTTCCCCATCGTGGTATTTATGGTCTGCCTTGTGTAAATGTTACAGGGAGACAGCTAAGTGATAAAGGCAAGCCTGGCATGCAATAGTGATCCCCAAAGTGGTGAACACTAATATGTAAAGAATATAGTGCCTTGCTCAAATAGGGTAGACCAAGCTGCTCTGCCAACCCTGAGGAGTTTCCCCACTGTGGTACAGGGCAGTTTCAAAATGACTTAGAGCTGAGCTGGCACTGGAGTTGCAATGAAGCCTGTTTTCTATTTTCTTCTAGTCTACCACTCATTTGGTTACATCCCCTGGGTGTCTATGTTGTCCTAGGTTCCTTGACAAATGCTTCCTTAGAGGAAGGGGGAAAAATGGCTACTGCTCTTGGGTCCAGAAGGGTTTTGGTGAATCCCCATGGGCACTTGGTGCTTGCTCTCCCCTCTGTCTCCTGTGCAGACCTGTTGAAGGGGGATGGTGGGGTGGATGGGAGCTCACCCAGGGTATCTGCTGAGTGAAGAACTGCTGGTAACACCTCATCTCTTCAAGTCAATGCAGCAAATAGGTTTAGTCTGGCTTATTTAGTAACTGAGGATGTATTTCAGTTGAGATGTGTTAATTGGATTGAATGCTTCTAGGTCATGGTTTGAGACAAACAGCTATTGCCTTGGCAAAGCAAACCTCTCTAATAAGAAATAATATGTTGGATCAGTCTGTCTTCACTGTTGGACAAAGGACACCTCCTTTATTCTGAAATTGTCGTGTTTCAAAGTATACTGCTCCCCTGTGGATCAGGCAAATATTTCTGCAATTAAATTCTAAATGTATATAAGAGTAAAAACTGAAATGTCTTAATCCAAACCTTATTCTAAAATCACAAAAGTGGAAACAAAGTCTGGGACAAAGTTTTAACTTCAGCTCTTCCTTCTTGGTTGTCAATGTAATTTGAAGTCGGTAGTAGAGGGCTAAAGTCTGAGCTGAGGAAAAAGTGGAGGCTTTAGTTTGCACATCTTCCTTTATGCAAGCCCTTTTTCTTTGCAGAACTTCTGTATGCTATCTTTGGGTACAAGCTTTAGCCCTAAATATTGGAGAGCAGAGGCTACTCTTAAGAGCACAAGATAAGCACGAAAGTACTTGCATAGACCTTAGGGCACTCCTCTGGTGTCCCTGAAGAACGGTTGTTTTACACCCATCAGAAAAATAAATGCTCAGATAAGAAAGGGCTGTTGACCTTGCAATATCACCCTATGAAACTGGCCATTTCTACAGCTATAGCCAATGGCCTGAGGCAAAAAGCTTTTGGATCTGAATGCTTGAATTGTCATGTGTAGTTTGGCCATATCAGGTTTTGAATTAACTTGGAGGCCGGTTCTAGGTTGCTCCCAAAGGGCTCTCATGTCATCAGGATCAAAGGAAACCACAGGATGTGTGGTACAGAACGCTCCCATCTTGGAAAAGGAAACCTAACAGCCTAAAAATATGTGTTAAACTGATTACACTTTGTAAATGTTTGTTAAATATGGTTGCCTACTGAAGTGATTGAGCTGAAGCTCTGGAGTCAAACCATGAAAAATTATCCAAGTCAGAGCGTTAAGCATTTTCTGTTCCAAGATTAATGCTAACAGCCCATGCCCCACCATCTTCATGAATAAGGAACTACTGGCACAACCTGCAGATACATTTCTAAAAGTAGAAGAGAGCAAATATGTATAAATTGGGGGGGGAGGGGGAAGGGGGAAGCCTTGAATTAGCCTGCAGAATACTGAATTTAACTGCAAGGTTCAGTCAGTATGAAACTAATCTTGCTGTAGGCACTTTAATTCAGTGGCTACTTTAGCTCAAGGTGGGAGCTCGTATTTGCAAGCATTTTAGCATAGTTATATGTGCTGGTCCCAGGCTCCTGGAGGAAGAGAGGAATATGCTGTTCAGGATGATAGATCCACAGCCTGTTTATGGGAAAGAGTCGTGGTGGCTCTTTATCTACCTGGCATAATGCTGTGTGAACAAACCATGGTTAGGAGATAGTCCTGCTCAGGATGCAAATTCTGTCAGAAGGCCTGTGAGTCTGTGTGGTGTCTTGGCCAGAGCCCTCGTATCCTGTGGAGTAGAAATAATAAGCAGAGTCAAAGCTGGGATCATCGTCCAGGGGTGAAGGATCAGCAAATACTGCCCTGTTGGTGCCCTGAGCCAGGGAGATAGCTTCCCTGGGGATGCCTGAAGGATTGAGGGAGTGGAGTATGAGGCCCTGGTGGTCTGAGCTCTGCTGCTCACTTTGCTTTACAGGCAGATGGGACCAGAAGGACTGGTATGATGTTGTAGTAGTTACATTTAAATGTGAGGTCAGAGTTTAAATACAGAGTCTAATTGACAGCAGGAACATTACTGGGCTGACTCATGATGCCAAGAATACACTCTCATTTCTGTGTGCATCCCGGCATAAGGGGGGAGGAAATGATGCTGCAATCTGGCATTATCCCAGTGAAACCCTATTCCAGACCCTGCACCTTCATCCCTTTTATCTCTCTGTTGGCTGGATGTGGTCTTGTTGGAATAGGGTTTATTGAATGGTATTGGACAACAGAGGTTGCTGAAGGGATGTGAATGACCTTGTGTAAAGCACGTTCAACAGACCCTACTGTAAGGGCTGAAAGTCCCCTATCTTCCTACCTTAGGCCCCTGCCACGGGGTTGCATGTCACAGTGTGGTTGTGCCACAAGCATAGAGAGTGGATACAGATGTATTGGTGTTCGCAAGGTGCAGCTGTGAAATGTGGCCAAGAGAGCACAGTACAGCTTGCTGCTTACCAGTCTGTGAGGGTGCAGTGATTGAGCCTTTCTCCTGGGGGATAGGCAGCACTTCGAGGAGGCCATCTGTTGCATCTCTCAATCTGTGGCAAGAGAGTGGAAGAGGAGCACTGTCTCTTGTCATAGAGAGAGAAAACAAGAATGGAAAGGGCAGAGTGAGTTATTACTGCTTTTCCTTATTTCAGTAAGGTGGAAAGACACAAAGGTCCTGTCTACACTGAGTAATTAGTGCTAAAAATAACTAACTTTTTTTGAAGGAGGCAGGCAATGAGCCCTGCAAGGAGCAGATGGTATGACTGGTGAAAACAAGGGCTGCAGTTCTATGGCAGCTCTAACAGCTTTGTCTGTGGCTATAGGAGAGGCTGGGTGGGACTGTTGGAGAGGGACCAGCTGGTTAATCTCTGGAGTCATTTGGCTGAGAGCACACCTGGGGACCCTGAGAAGGTCACAGCAGTGAGGGCACTGGAGCTAATGACCGAGTTTCCCAGAGGACAAAACCATGGCAAATGCCTTGAGTGTGAGGTTTTATTAATGAAAAGCCAGGTATAAATTGAGTACATCTCTTCCACATACTAAAGAGGACCACCACGTTTCTCTATGTGTGGCCCATGTGTCTGAGGCAGAAGTGGGAGGTGTGAGTTGGATACAGCTGGGAAGGGTGGGGATGCCTGGGGTGTGTGTGCCTTCAGGGGTGGAGGGAAGTTGATGTCAGCATACGTCGTGAATCTGGTCTGCCAGACAGCATTTCTGGGCAAAAGGATTGTATCTTTGGAAACAAAGTGCCTGGTCACCCCAAAACTCAGAATTTCTGCTTTGAAAATTAAAGATGGGTAAGGTACATTTGAAGCAGGGGGCTGATGTAAATAACCATTGCACAATTAGTTCCTATGCTGTAATTTCTCTATTCCTGTTTCCAGCCTCTCTGAAATAAGTTTTCACTGTTGACACACATAGTTATCTGGACTTCATTTTCTTTTGATGCCCTACCCCACTGTGCTGCAAAAAGGAATAACACCATGAACATCTTTAAGGTGCTGGACTGTCTAGTGCATGTGGCAGAAGAGTGGGGCTTGTGGGTGTACTTCGCTCTTTGGTACAGCGTGATGGCATCTCTGTGGATGGGGCCTTGGGGACGCTTCTCAGTCTCTAGGGTACAAGCTTTACTTGTTGATGTGCGTTCAGCCCTGATGCTGGCCAAGTGCTAGCATCATGTGAATGTAGAGGCTTTTGAATAATGCTAAGTTGTCTGCCAGTTGATATCTACCCATCTTTTTTCAGTTTGCTTCTAGTAAGTCTCTGTTCTCCAACTAATAGGTGGTGCCAGCTGACAGAGGATGCCCTCTGCAGGGCCCCAGTAAATGGCAGTGTAGAAAGGGCCTGGCTGAAAAAGCCAAAACAGTGTCACCTCTGGTCACATTCGTGTGGCCGTGCTGGGAATGCAGCAGGCAGCCCCTCAGAGGCTGCCTGGCTGCAGCCTCAGCCAAGCCAGACACAGGGACAGTCTAAAAGGATGGGACTTCTGTCTGATCCATCCCCGGAGGCTCAGTGTTGTACTGTGGGCCTGTCCTGGTTTTGGCTGGAATAGAGTTAATTTTCTTCCTAGTAGCTGGTATAGTGCTGTGTTTTGGATTTAGGATGAGAATAATGTTGATAAACACACTGATGTTTTTGTTGTTGCTAAGTGCTGTTTACAGTAGTCAAGGACTTTTCAGCTTCCCATGCTCTGCCAGGTGCACAAGAAGCTGGGAGGGGGCACAGCCAAGATAGTTGATCCAAACTGGCCAAAGGGCTATTCCATACCATATGGTGTCATGCTCAGTATAGAAACTGGGGGGAGTTGGCCAGGGGACAGTGATCACTGCTTGGGGACTGGCTGGGCATTGGTCAGCGGGTGGTGAGCAGTTGTATCACTTGTGTTTTCCTGGGTTTTATTCCTCTCTCGCTCTCTTGTTCTTTTCCTTCTCATTACAATTTATTATTATTATTTGTTCCAATTATTAAACTGTTCTTATCTCAACCCACGAGTTTTCTTACTTTTGCTCTTCTGATTGTCTCCCCCATCCCACTGGGAGGGAGGGTGAGCGAGCGGCTGTGTGGGGCTTAATTGTCGACTGGGGCTAAACAACAAAACGCCCCCAAATCCTCCTCTGTACGTTGGCTGTAGATGCGATTGGTACTTTCCCACTAGAGGGCAGTTTTATCATGCATGCATTTTCATAGGTTGCTAATCTCATTCAACAGAGTCCTTCTTTAAGACCAACAGAAATTCAGATGAAAGCTGTGGTCCACATTTAATTATTTCAGCAGCTACCAAGTGCCTATATGAATGATAAAACCATTTATTTGGAAATACACTACTCTATATAAAGCAGGTATTGAGGAACAATTTTTTAAGTGTGCTATGTGTCTTTGGGAACAAGCATCCACCAGATATGTCACAGTCACGTGGGAATGAATGAGTGTGACTGGGGCATGTGTTCTGCACTGAGAGCAGGCACACAGCTCCTGGATGCTTCTGCTGGTAAAAGCAGAGATATAGCAGGCTTGTATCATGGAAGTTGAATGTAGTAGTCAGATTTTTATATTTTTTTTTAATATATTCTGAAGCTTTACAAAGAAATATACTGAAATAGTGCAACTAGCAGGACTAGGGAAGCGATTGTTCCCCTGTACGCACCAGTGCCAGGTGCAGCACTGGTGAGGCCGCACCTCAAATACTGTGTTCAGTTTTGGGCCCCTCACTACAAGAGAGACATTGAGGTGGTGGAGCACATCCAAAGGTAGGCAATGAAGCTGGTGAAGGGTCTAGAGCACAAGTCTGAGGAGTGGCTGAGGGAACTGGGGTTGTTTAGCCTGCAGAAAAGGAGACTGAGGGGGAGACCTTATCGCTCTCTACAACTACTTGAAAGGAGGTTGTAGAGAGGTGGGGGTCGGTCTCTTCTCCCAAGTAACAAGCGATAGGACAAGAGAAAATGGCCTCAAGTTGCACCAGGGGAGGTTTAGACTGGATATTAGGAAATTTTTCTTCACTGAAAGGGTTGTCAAGCATTGGAACAGGCTGCCCAGGGAAGTGGTTGGGTCACCATCCCTGGATGTATTTAAAAGACGTGTAGATGTGGTGCTTAGGGACATGGTGTAGTGGTGGACTTGGCAGTGTTAGGTTTATGGTTGGACTCGATGATCTTAAAGGTCTTTTCCAACCTAAACAATTCTATGAAAACCAAAAAGAATTGCCAAAGACCCTCATTCTCAATGGAAAAGACAAGTGCTCCTTACTAGGACATTAGTAGTCCTGGAGGTTTTGTTTCTCAGATGAATAATGATATACTATTAGGCATTAATATTTCAGAAAGCCAGGTGAGTGAGAACCATTATTTCAGGCTCATTTAATAACCTAGACCTCACAGGCAGCCTGGGGAACTTTCTGCACTGTGAGGCAAGGTTGTGTTCAGAATATCGCACTCAGTTCTGGTGATGATATGTGAGAGGATGTGAGTTGAGTTTCTCAGCTAGTGAGAAACACAAGATCAGTCATGACCTTGTCCTGTAACTCAGTAAGTCAAATTTGGTCATGTTCTAATGTGATATTTCTCCCAAACACTGAAGTTGGGCTTGTTTGCTTCTGCTACACCCCAGCTATCTATGTACAGCATGGAGGAAACATGCTCCTCTGCTCCCTTAGGTGCCTGGAAACATCCAGGGTTTCGCCTTCCTGACATCTGAGCTAATGTTGTGAGGAATGACAGATGGTGACCTTGCTGGGAAGCTTAGCAGACATTTCTTGCTTGTTTTTTGTCTAGTTATACTTGCCCAGGCCATTTGTCCCTGAGCCAGGCACCGCGTCTGGGAAGAGTGGCTGAAGGCATGCCTCATGTCTCCTTTTCTCTGGGGTTAGGAGTTTCTAGGGCTTCTTCTCAGAAGTCTTTCCAGGAAAGCCAAGCTCTGATTCAGCCACTGTGCTAGTGCTGGGTTTGTAAGTCTGTGTTGCCCTTTCTCCCACCTTGTGAGAAGTGGGTTCCCCAGTAGACAAGCTCAATGTGGGCTACGTTCCCTTCAGTGCCTGGCCTAGCTCCACTCCCTCACCTCACATTTTGAGGAGACCATAGTGCCTTTTGTGTCACAGGTTCCTTCTCAGCCCTTGTGGAAGCTGCCTGCTCCCACCTGGAGCCAGTAGCGCTGGGTCACAGCACCAGGCCCATGCTCTAGATGCAGGACAACTGTGTAGCGAGGAGCACTGTACCAAGCAGTTACAACCTGAGCAGGTAGAACATAAATGCTTTTGTTTCCTCGATGGCTGCCTGGTGCATCAAATGTAAAAAAAACTATACAAACTCACTTAGGGTATTCACAGCACACCTGAGGAGTTATGCTAGATTATTGGACTCTGCAATTATGCTAGATGGATGCTCTTGTTAGACAGCCTGCAAGGCTGTGCGCTCTCTTATCTGCCTGAATCTTGCTTGCTTGTATTGGGAACTCTGGCTGTGATGCTCCTTCTTTGTATTGCCTGCCAGAGTTTCTCTCTGCGTGATTCATCACTCTAGGACAGTACGAGTGAGTTTTCAGTTGTCTGGGGCATAAGCAGAATGGTTTCCTTGTGTAGGCTGTGTGGAGCTTAACCCATGCAGTGCTGAGTGAAGCACTTGTCCTCAAACTGTCTGACAAGGCCAGACTCCATTTCCATCTATTGCTTCCTCAGTGTTATCCCCTCCTGGTAATGTGGGTGCAATTCCTCCTCTGGTAACCCTGGAAGTCATAGGAGAATGGAGAAGATGCTACAGCCTCTCGGAGTGTGTCCAAGCCACGTCCTTGATGGGTCTCCTTCTCCTGTTCAAGGGAGATGTCCAAAGAAGCCGTCCCCTCTTGTGCAGAAAGACCCCTGTCTCCATGAGGGGAACATAACTCTGTCTTCATCTTTTCTACCTTTGTGGCTTTGATCTTGCGTGGTCGACTAGGCTTCTGTGATGGGCTTAACACATTGTGTTTGGGATCTCGTGCTGCTTGTTTGTTTTTCTGATTGTCTCATTTTCTAAGTGTTTCCAGACAAACTGTAGGCTGGTTCTTGTTAGCTTGTCCACCCTCTGTCCACCTCCTCTCATCTGCCTCTCCCCTTTCTCAAGTTTCCCATGAGAAACTATATTGCTGTTAAGATCCTAGTTCTTCTTTGCTCCTCTTTTTGTCCAAGATGTTTTCTCTGTGCAAGTCTTTGTCTACAGTCCTTTCCTTCTCTGATGTGGTAAAGCTGCTCTGACCCAGGCCTAAGAGAAGTATATCAGCAGCTTTCTGCTTTCTTCAATGATTAGGAGCAAAGTCTGTGGTTTAAGTTTTCTGTGGGGTGTGACTAGAAATGTATGGGCAAAATCATATTTAAATACCATTTTGTGGACCCCAAAGCAATGGGAATTCCTTAAAATCTATATATTCTTCTTTTTTAATAATGCATTTGGAAATTTTTACTTTGTTTTGATGTCTGGTCTTTTAGATTGTATTTGCTTCACCCTGTTTTCTAGAGTTTTGCTGTATCATGAGAGTATCTCTGATTCTAGCAGCTGGGACTTAAAATAAGTATTTATTTCAGACACAGTAAAATTTGTGATCGGCTCTCTAGAGTTGGTAACACAGATTCTGTCCTACCTATTCAGCAAAAACAGATGTTAGAAATAAGCTTTACAGTCTTGCACCAGTTTCTGCCCCACTTAATGTAGTATTTTGCTCATGTTCTGCTCAAATTCCCTGCCTATCATCACTAGATGTCTTCCCAGGTTTTGTTCATCCTCTCCTTAACCTTTGTGTTATCCATGGCAGGTGTTGGGTGTTTAGGACCTTGTGTTCTCCCTCTGCAGTTTTCTCTGCAAATATTGCAGATGTTTAGGTAATGTTTCCTGGTTGCTCTGGTCAACAGTCATTTGTAATGATAATCTTTCTTGATGACTTGCTTTCTGGGCCCTAACTCTGTTTCTGTTAACCACCAGTCTTAAAGACAGTAGTAGAAAACAGACTGTTCAGTTAATTCTGCTTGTCTATAGAGCACATGCTGATGCTGTCCATTTCTGTCATGGTCGGGTCAGTTAAATCCAGCTCATGCTCTTGCTACCTGAAATTACTGCTGCTCATCTTGTCAGGGATAGGGGACAGTTAGGACCACATTCCTTTTGATTCTTTAGGGCCACTACTGTGTGGTAAGGATTTTAGATGCTTTTCTTGGGCAGGATGGTTTTTTTCGGAGTATTCTTAGACTGTCCTGCATATGGATTATAGGCTGTCTCTAAAATAGAGCCAGAGCCCACCAGTCAGGCCAGCATTGGCAGAAGGAGCACTGTTGGGTTGTACAACCTGCTCTTCACCTCTATGGTGTCTTATTCCAGCCTTGTTCTTATTCTAACATTTAGACTCTATTGCTAGTTGATGCTTTTTATTCTGTTTCCTCAGAACCTGAAAATATCGAACTCTAATCTCTATACGGAACAGAATAATATCTGTTAGGTTTTTTTTTTTTAATGTACGAGCGGGCAGAGGCACAGTGACTCATTCTGATTCAGCTGAGGTTTTTCAGAAGGGGTAAGGCAGAATGATGGCTGAAACCTGTCTCACCTTCTCATTGGTTTGTGTGGAAGATCAAAGGACTGTATTGACACGTTTTGAGAACTCTGTGTGAATCCCAGCATCCCAAAACTTCGAGGGTAGCCTCAAACTCCCTTCTCAGGCTGGCATTGTCTCCTACCAGCCTGGTTTTCTGGAGCAAGTAGGTGCAGTGAGCCATGTTGCCTTGTACTGCAGGAGCTCCCTGCAGTGAGCCATGTTGCCTTGTACTGCAGGAGCTCCCTGCAGTAACTGGTGTGGCTGCAGGGTCCACGTCCTACCTGGATAACTCTGCCTTGAGTTGGAAGTCACTTTTTGGACATCAGAAGGTGTTTGATTTTTCTCTGTCCCTCTTGTACCCTTGTTGACGTGTTGTCCTTGCCAAGGTGACCTAGGACTTTGCCACCCACAGCCTCCTGGTTCTGGGAGAGTGACAGTGTTGGGACACATCTTCTCACATCACAGCTTGTTACTTAGTGCCTGTGTTCAACCCCATCTCCTTGCACACCAGCACCATGGAAAATGACATGGGTGGTGCAGGGAAAAGAGATTTTATCTTCTGGTTTGCACAACAAAAAATTCTGGGAATAGCCTGGAAGGTCTCAATCTCTGATTGTGGCGAACTTTCCTAACAACTGTATGTACAGGATATCCTTTGATTCAATTGTTACCCATTGCATCTAAAAGTTTTTAACTAGATTGAATGATTTAATTCTTCCGACTCAAGGCTTTCCTTTTGAAAGGAGACTATTTCCAATGGTATTTCCACTTAGCTGGAAGAATAGAGGGACTAAGGAAAATAACTCATGACTCATTGTTGGCTCTTCTTCTATCACACATTCCTCTCATCTCTTGAGCACTGGGACTGAGGGGGGCTTCTCTGGGCTTAGAACTAAGAGCTTTGTAATTTCCTCAGGAGAAGGTGGATTGCCTGTGTCTGCTCCCCAGCATACCTCCAACCTACCTTCTTGCCAACAAACCAAATCATAGGTGCTTGTTTCCTCCTGTTTTAGCTCCACGTTTGCAGCATCCTCATTCACTTGAATGGGGCAATCTGGCAGGCCTGTTGGCTTTGACATTTGATTTGCCTGCAAATTGCAGGCATTGCTTTAGCCAGTTGTATGTCCTAAGATGGATAAGCCATGTTCTCAGCCTGTGCTAATTAGTGCAGTTTGGATTCACAGTTGTAAGGTTAGAATCTCAACACCTGTAATCATGTCAAAGTACCTCCACTGTTTTTTTCAGGCTCGGGCACATTTGGAGATCACATCTGTCACTTTGTCAGCAAGTGGTCTACCCACTAAGTTGTCACACAGAAGATGGGCACCACTGCTGTTCTGCTCTCCCTTTAGTCTTAGATTATGCCTCTGCCCAGAGCAAAGCCACTGGCAGATGAGTGTTGGCTTTAAAGACTCCATTAATTTCTTGAAGGAAAAATGAAAGAGTAAAAGTAAAAAGTATTGGCAGTCTTTAATGATGTCGCCTAGCAATCCTGTAGATTTTTAGTCCAAATAGGACTGCAGGACTGTGTCCTAACTGGAAAAAGCTGCCTGTAATTCACTGGAAGAGGAGGAGGAAGTTGCACAGTCAGGTGAATTGGCAGTGCGGAAAGTTTTGTCTGCTTTTGAGGCATCGCAAGTAGCTACTCTTAAGCACAGCATTCCTGTCTAGAGAGGCAATCATTTTACTTCTTGCTGTGTCTGGAATAAATGCCTCCTGGAACTGCTATTAAAAAGCAAAATCTGTTGATGGCCTTGAATTAGTAAATATGTTAACCCTAGGATAGATTTCTCACTCTTTTCCCAAAAGAAAGGTCAGAGAAGTTCAGGTAGGTTCAAAGAGGCCATGCCTTGTTTGTTTTATGTCTGGTTGCCCATCACAATGACTTGCAAAATCACAGAATAAGCTGAACAAAATTCTGAATTTCCAAATAAAGACAAAACTCTGAAATGTTCTTGTTAGACTCAAATGTGTCAGGAAAAATAGTGCATTTGAAAATGTTGAGATATTTCTGACACTTCCCCAGATCAAAATAGTTTTGGTTTAAAAAACTGAGTTACAGGCTTGTGCATTTTCTTCTAGTTCACTATTAAGTACAATTTTTCCAAGAGCATATTAGCTCATGAGTCTTGCAGCTCTTGAGCATGCTGCTGGCATTTTAACCTTTGATAGAGTCTGTCTTGGGGGATTGTATCTCTAAGCCGTGTATAATGCTGCAGGAGGCAAAATGACTCTGTAGTTATTGGAATAAATTAGAAATTTATTTAACATTACAAGAAATATAGTCCTCCAAAGAGCTTAGTAAGAGTAACTTTTTCCAGACTGTAAGGGAAGTATAGGTCTGCATTATCTGATATTGCCTGGAAATGGAACAGCTGCAGCACAGTTCAACAAAGTGAAATATTCATTTAGAAATGAGTGACCCTACCAAAACTTTTCTTCATAATTTTCTTCACAGAAAGGTGAAATTTAAAAAAAAAAAAAAAATTGTTTGATTTTGTAGAAACTTTGGTCCTGTGTGAAAATTGTATTGCCATTATGTCCTATCCAAACATAACAAGGAACACATCTTTTCTCCTTTAAAGAAAACAAAACAAAAATTTTAAATGTGTTGAATCACTACATCTAATGCATCACCTTCTGAACATCATCTGCCACTTCCCTGCTTTTCTGCATCTTTCTCTGTTCCTCTAATCGTATGGGCTGAAATCCTGACCCTATTCAAGTCAATGCCAAAACTTCCACTGATTTCCTTTCAGAGAAGGGATTTTACCTGTTGTCTGTTTTGGTAGTGGTAGGTATAATGAAATACATCTTAGCTGTCATAAAACTACTATGCAGTGCTTTTAAGTTCCTGTGTAACTCTAGTTTCAATTCTATGTTTCACAGGTTCTGAGAGAGAAAGTTTAGCTGCCTAGGGAGTCCTAAAAATAAATCTGAGAGTTGTTCTGTATTTTATACTGTAAATTTGGAATACTCCTATTGGAGCTGTGTTAAGGAACTGCATATCTCATGGGGGCCCGCCTTAGTAATAGAAAAATTTCTGTTGTGTTTTAGCATTGCTGGTACGTGTTCTGGAGATTTGGTGTTTAGGAATTGGCATGTAGTTATGCCAATTTGTTTTCAGGGTTGTCTGTGAAAGGACACCTCTGCTTTCCCTCCTTGTCTACTTATCACCAGCAGGTGAATGCCATTAAATAAATTACTGTGGTGGGCAGAGTGAATTGGAAATGGGGAGACTGGCCCTGTTCTCCTGGGGCAACAGGAGGCAGTGTACATGAAACTAGCCATTTGAATTTTCACCCCTCCCACTGCTCCCTACAACCTCTCCTAAAGTCAGACAGATCCCCACCTGTGTAAACAAAGCTTAACCTGCTTGTAGACCTGGCAGTGGGAACATGATATCCCCTATGAAGGAAAGACCTAGGTGAGATTTCTAGTATTTTGCTCACGTGCTTTACACACCCACAGTTGTCTGGCATCGTCCTCCCACGTGTAAGAAACTTTGTTCTGTGGCTTGAGATATTGCCCAAACCCCTGCAGCTGCAAAACCCAGTTTGCTTGTACATCAGTCTCACGGCAGCCCCTGGGACCTGGGCTGTGTGTGTTCTACCTTACTTTTGAAGACTTCCTTCTGCCATTGACTGACTTGTATTAATTCCTCTGTCTCCAAACCAGAAAAGACATCTCCATATTGTGAAGAGGACACAAATAACAAAAGCTTGTCAAATGTTTTGGGCTCTTTAGACCTTGGGAGTAACCAAGATGCAAAGCCTTGCCTTCAGAGGCTCCCAGGGTTACTACTGAAGTTGGGGTAGCCTGAGGAACAGCCCAGCCCCTGCAGAGTAGGCAGCAAGGCACACAGGTTGTTAGCCCCACTTCTCAATTGCTGAAGTTTCCTCCAAGTTTCTATTGCTTGGGCGGGTATTCCTAGGCTGAACTGCTGCTTGATATTGAATAATTTTGCAAAACTCATACCCTGAAAAATATTTGGGCTTCATTCACTGAAAATTAGCCTTTTGGTGCTCTGTGTTCTCATGACTGTCCCTGGTGTCCATATTAACCTCTCTGCAGACAGCTGTGTTCACACCACATGCAGTATAGAGAGCTTCCCAAGAGATTCTGCTGTATTTTTCTGTGGTCTCTGGTGCTTGCTCTTCCATCCTTGTTTTATCTCTTTCAGATCTGATGGCCTTTCTGAAATACAGACTACTGAACACCTGACAGTCCACGCTCTCCTCCCAGGTAAGATGCAAGATGGCATTAACTCTCCAGTAGGAACAATGCAAATTAGTGTTCAGATATCAGTTGGAGCTTTCAAAAACCCCAAAGGCATTTTCTAGTGAAAGTAGCTGTTTTCAGGAAAATAGGTTTGTATCTGCATGCTTATAAGAAGAGGTACCTCCCTTCTCTGGGAGGTAGATGCTTTTTCTTGCCATAATGGAGTCAGGAGGAAGTGAAAATTCAAGCTGGGTGAAGAACTTCATAAGGGAAAAAGAGCAAATGTATTTACCAAATGCAGAAAAATAAAGAAAATGTACAGTGTTGAGGAAGAGGGCTCTTCTGTGAGCCCCCTAGCCACACAGTGTCAAAGCAGATCCCACCTGGCCCCTGATTCTGCCCCTGAGAGCAGCTGATGGGCAATGCTTTCAGAAGAGCGCAGCATATGCACAGTTTTACTTCCAACAATCTCTGATTTACAGTGGTTGAATCATGTTTATGGATATGTTTACAGATTTTAGGAGACTACATCATGCTGTCCAATGCTTTTTCAAACCTGCTTTTATTTTTGGCCTTTGCAGTTTCCCATGGGAGCTTCCAGAGTCTGTGTAGTAGCATGCAGTAAAGCAAAACATTTATATTTGTTTCTTACAAATCTGCTGCCTGAAAATGTCATTGGAATGTCAAATATCATTACCTAGATTTTGTGCAATAAGAAATAAATAATCCTTTTCTACTTATCTTCTTATCACTTAGTTGTTTGTCTGCCTACTGCCTGCTCCTCCTCTAGTAAAGTTTTCCTAAATGAAAAATTCTTGTTTGCCTAATCTCTACTCAGCTTCTAAGCCTTTGCTTTTTCACCTTGTCCCTCTCTTTGCCTTTCTAATTCTATTATATCTTCCCGAAGATAATTCCTAATGCTCTGTCATATCTCATGAGTGCTGAGTTTGTTCTGCACAAGGACATTGGGTTCTCCTTCCCAGTTAATTTAGTAACTATTAGCATGTGTGTATATTGGCAGGTTTTCTTCCCCAGTTGTACTACATAGCACTTACTGATTTTGAATTGCATTTGCTGTTTGTTTTTTTTTTTTTTTTATTAATTTACCCTGGACAAGAGCCCTCTGTGACTCTTCAGTCACCTTCAGATTTCACTATTGTGAATATTTGAGCAAACTTTATGATCTCGCCCTTCACCCTGAATTTCATTTATCTGTAATGTGAGGAGCACACACTTCACTTGTCAAAGTTAGAACAACAATAGATCTTGAAACTATTTGAAAATATGTGGGGAAAGACAGACATTTTTAAACTTCAGCCCCTGATGCCTTATTCTGTTGGCAGTGTCTTTTTCAGAACTATACACAATGAAATCCCAAACTAAGTTCTTGGTATGGATAGATTTATCTCAAGCATTCACAAATACCTCTGCTTATTTGTCAGTTGTAAAGACTCTTGAGAGTTTTTATTATTTGTGAAACACACACAAATTCCCAGTATTAGTAGGTGATTAGCAATTACTAGACTTTTTCCTGGTCTTTCAATCTTTTGCTGGGAAATGATGTGAAATGAGAATACTTTCCATTTAAATGCTGTCTTCAGTTAGCTGTCAGTCTGCCAAACTTATTCACATTAGCTGCAACTCCTCAGTTCGTCTCCTTTTTGGAGCTGCAGGGAGTGTTCCTTGCTGATAAGGTCATTCCCTCTGCAGCTCCTGCACTGATCAGGGTTTTCTCTCTGTCCCTGGAGTGCCTGTTTGAATTTGGCAGAGAAACCATGTAATTTTCAGGAATGCACATTTTTGTAATTAAAGCAAAAATTAATCCAAAGCCAACCAGATTAGGAGGATCTGTCTGCATCTCCTTAGCAGGAATGTGTTCCTGTTTGGCAGGTACTGTGAAATGTGTCTATGTCTGAGGTGAGTCTGTCTCCATGTCTGGGCTATGGGTTTGCCATGTCATTTCTTTTGCATCCAAGCAGTTTTACCCTTTACAGAACCAAGGGGCAATAAAGTTGCCTTGGACTCTCAATGGTGCTTGTTTCTAAGTAAAAAATGGAAAATCGTATAGAGGCAAGTAGAATAAAATGCACAGCAGAGGGGCAGTGTATTGATGTGGAAGAGCTGGTGGGTCTGGGAGAGGGAGCTGGTGTTGGCAGGGAGGTTGTCAGGGAGCAATGGGTCATGCTATGGGGAGATGAGGAGGGTCAGGGCTGTGTGGGAGCTGGGCAGGAGCAAGCCAGGAGTTAGGAGAAAGCTGGCTGGGAGGTGCAGTGGTGAAGCACTGTGCAACCTTTGGGATACATGGGCAAATGTAATGGCAGCATTTTCTGATCTCTCTGTGACCTTCCTCTGCCTACAGCTGCTTCCTGAACAGCTGTTTTATTTATTAACTGAGACAACCCACCTGCATTTTCCTGGGTGGTGTTACCAACTCAGGACCCAGAAATAGCTGCAAGAAGCATAAATTAATTCCTTCTAGTGGCTCATTTTGTATTTTTCAACAATGCACTTCCTTTGCACTTGCCTAATGTAGACACTGCAGAGAGGAATGAGTCTGGATTTCCATGTTTAGTCTGTCTTTAACTTCAAAGATGTTTAATTTTAAAGTAGGAGCTTCTTGGCTACTAGCTTCATTCTAAGATCTGGAGCCTGAGCTCCTGTCACAGCTCATGTTATCACTAGAAATAAAGACTGTGCCCTACAAACTCAGCTTGACAATTTTTGTTTCTGAAGTGGAATAGGAGCTTGCTTGCTCTTCGGGGGGGGGGCGGGGCTTAAATACATGCTTTCGTAGATAAAATTAACTGGGTCTATTCCATGTAAGAAGAGAAGGATGAGTAGGGTCATAATAGTGCTCAAACAAGCACAAGCAGATAAGCACATGCAGGAAGGAAGATAAATCGTTCTCCAGATCCATGGTGGATAGGGCAAAAAGTCATGAGCTGTTGTAGTGGAGGAATGTTCAAATTGGATCCGAGAGATGTCTCCTAATGGTAAGGATGATGAGGCACTGTCATCAGTCATCCATGGCAGCTGCTGAATCTCCATTGTCAGAGCTTTCCTGGATGACGCAAGTGCAGCAGGTGTCAGAAGTGAGTTAGGCACAGTGGCAGGTTCCAGGGCTCTCCCAGGCAAGCCCACAGGAGAGCCAGGCTATTGAAACACCCATGGCTCATACACAGGGCAGATATTCTCATTAACAAATATTGTTCATAAAAATGCAGCTGCAGTCTCATCCCTTTCATTCTGTCAGGGGCAGAGTGCTGTTTCTGCACTGATTTCACTTCATGAGGAAGTTCTGAGTTGCTTGGCTTCTCTTATGCAAGAATGTCTCCTTTGTCACAAATCCCACTGTATTCTTCATGTCCTTGTATCTAAGTGTATGCCTATGTGAAACAGCATGGTGCCGTTTTCTTGCTATTTCAACTTTTCTTGCTATTTCAGCACAGAAAACAGACGCTGTACTAACAGAACCCATCCCCTCCAACTGCCGGGCTATGCTGATACACGCCTGCACATATACGCTCACAGACTGTACTTGTGTTGGACAACTTCCAAAGAAATCGAGCAGTGAAGCAGTGGAGGAGGCAGCAGCGAAAGATCCTGGTACGAATGAAAGTGTCGGAATAGCTAGCGTGACCTTTAGTAGTCTATCCTGCTTTTCTTGTCTCTTTGTATTGCAGCCAAATTTTTCATCGTGTGGGAAAAACGAGAGTGCGGAAGGGAAAGAGGTAATGACGTCTTATGCTTGGGAAGTGGAACTGCCACAATGCAGGCTAGCAGTGACCTGGAGACAAGGTGTTCTGAGATACCAGAGATAGGTGCTCAGCCTCTTTTAAAAAGAAAATAACTTCTTTGCAATACATGTGAGGCTGTGTGTGGTGTTGCTTGCATACGTAGGCCGCATGATGAAATGAGCAGAAAAGCCCCTGTGTGTCTGTGAGTTCAGAATCCCTTCAGGGCTTTGGCAGCAGTGCCAAAAGAAAGGTCTGAAAGGTAGTGGGAAAGGCCCGCTTCCATCTTTACGTCTAATCATTCACAGTCTCCTGCAACCAAAACTGCAACACAGACCACAAGTATGGCCATGAATCACCATGACTCCTGAGCAGATTTCTTGCTCTTGGTATTGCTCCTCTTAACACTTCTAACATGTAACAAATTATCCCAGACTTCCGCTCATCAAATGCTTAACAATTCCATGTCATAAGCGTTGGGTAATGCTCCAGTTGTTAAACAGGGAATAAATTTGGAGACTTGCACATCCCTAAATTATCTGATTGTAAGCTGAACTTGGTGACTGATGGTCTTTGAACTTATTATCACACATAACCACAACGCAGCCAATGCCTCTCAACTCCAAGAATAAAGCACCTGGCTGTTAAAGGAGAAGCTGCTGCCTGAGCACTCACACACCATTCAGGGAGTTGCACACACACCACCCGAGACTGTAACTGGTAGGACCAGAGTCCCTTCGCAGCAGGCAGCTCCACTGAGCTGAGGGGTGCCCCTTTTCGACTCCTCGCTCACACGCATACTCACTCTTGGGCGCTTCCTCTCCCCTCTGGCTCGACCCTAGGTTTCCCAAAGCAGAGTCTCTGATGCGATGTACACTGGACGAATTTATTGATTGGTACAGCGGGTGAAAACAGCTTGAGCTGGGTGCCTCTGGAGAGGGACCCAGAACAAAGAAATCCCTGGGCATTATACCCTTGCAATCTAAATTCCCCTGCCCTCAGGAGACAGTTTGGCCTAATAGTAGTATTAGGGTCTGAGGTCTTCCCATTCTTCATTGGGCCCTTTCATTGTTTCTAGGTGGGCTGATTCTTCTCTTATCTCTAAGATCGCAGCTTCTGCTAAGGCTGAAGCCTCCTTATCTTTCTGGTTTGGACTGGTTTTGGGGGCCTTCCTTCATGTAGCCAAGTAAAAGTTCAGTGCATGGTCAGTGGAGCTGGTGAAAGTTCAGAGCTGATGGCCTAACACTTCAAAAAGCCTTGATACTAATGCTATCTATTCGATTCTGTTTGGGCTAGAAAGTGACCACCACAACATGGTGATTACCAGGGTTTTAATAGTATAGGTGAGGCTGTATTTACCACACAATAATAAGGACTATAATTTTGAATGTGGATCCAGTTTTCCCAGGAGATCAGTGTTCAAATTCTGCCCTGGTGTTTTAAGCAAGCTAGAGCCTTGTGTGTGAATGGCATGTGGTTGAGACATGTTTTGGAGGTCACAAACACAATATATAGATACAGCCACTAACACAGTAAGTACTAAGCTATTTGGGAATGCCTCCAAGCAAGGCCTGTTCTTTCCAGAGACATGGCCAAAGCGGTTCAGGCATCAAAAGCATTAGTAAAAACTAGCTATCGGTGTGCTCAGCTAAAGCACCTAAGAGTGTGTGTGATTTCTTTTTTCCTGTTTTTATTTTATAGGAGGCTTTTTATTAGCCAGATAATGTACTGCTCTGCTACTCTTAAAGGGTCCTCTGACATCTGTGAAAAAAGAATTCTTTTTCAGGTTCAAGCTTGCAAGTTGGCAATGAAATGAATGGGAGAGGTTTCCTGTGTACTGCTGCTCTCTCTGGCTGCAATGCTTTCCAGACAGGCAGCTGTGCAGTGCTTGGGGGATCAACACCGAATGTCCACGGGTGCTTTAGCATTTTTTGGCTTTTCAGTCTTCCTCCTCTTACATGATGTGTGTATAGGATGGGAAGAAACTCTGCAGTATGAGAGGAGGCAGGAAGCTATTAACACAGCCTTATGACCTGGTTGCCGGTCTTTTAAACTGTCTCTTGAGGCGAGGGGGCCTCTCTCTTGAGGCTCCCAATCCCAAATGCTCTTTAGTATGAGGACAGGAGAGGGTCCTCGGGTGGTGGAGCAGGTGCTGGGGAGGGAAGCTATTCTGAAGGAGAGAGAACTATTATCCAGATAGGGCCAGGTCAGCCAGGAGAAAAGAGCTGTTAGTTCTGGGGGGCGGACAGAGGGGATGGACACAGCATAGGGCCCTCCTAGCACACTCCTGAGACCAAATGTACCACTCCCTCTCCACACCTGGCCCTTTGCATGGCACTTCTGAGATCAGGGGCTTTGTGCTCTCTTCTGCACTGTGTGATGGAGTGCTTCCTTTTACCAGTTTTGCATATGATGTCATTTTTTTCCTATACATCTCCCCTTCCACTTGCAAGAGAGGAGAACACAGGTTCCCAGTCTGCTTTTTCTTATGTATTTATTGTTCTGTCTGTCTTGGCCATCTCTTTTCCTGTGTCAACAGTCCTACTTTATTCAGGCTCTAAGTCCTTCTATTAACGGGTTGTTCTGTTTGCCTTTTTTGATTTCTGTCTATTTTAATAACAATCCTGCTGCTGACAGTATGCTCATGTCTTTGATCTTTATAATAATGTCATCACTTTTTAGTCTACAACATCCAATTCATTATGGATCCTTCCTCCTTCTGACTTTTTTGGGGGGCATGGGGATGGTCTATAGCTGCAGGCAGATCTGAGCTCCTTGGGAGAGGAAGGCTGTTTGCCCTGTCCTTACTGCAGCAGCATTCAAACAGGCAGAGCCCCTGCCAGAGGGGAGGATGAATGGGACTTGAGGCAAAGCAGCAGGTTTCCCCACGTACAGCACTGAAAGAAGTAAAGGCAGAGCTGCGCAGTGCAATGCCCTCCTGCAGAGGTGCAGATCACCTTCCAGGTAACCCTCTCCCTAGGCAGAAAGGAAAGCAGTTGCCACTCTGTAGATTGGATATGGCTTGCTATTTCTTTAAGAATCTCCTAATTCTTTTTACCCTGCCATCACTTCAGCATGGACATTTTTAGCAGCAGGAGGTATCTTGAGAATTGTTAAATGAAGTGTAACTGTGCAGGGATGGGCTGCAGAGCACAAATCTGACTTGCAGCACTGGGCAAAAGCCATTCATTTTCCTCAGTGTAATTGCATTGATTTCAGAATGAGTTGCAACATGCTCATGTTACAATCAGGCGTCGTCTTTCATGTCCTGACGCCTACCCATACTATCATGCAGTACTTCTGCGTATCCTGCTTAAATTTCCTTCCAGTACCACTTACAGTTGTCTGTGTGTATGAAGGAGCACTCTGCAGCTTCTCCTATTTGACACTGATGTAGAAATAACCTGTTTCAGTTTCTCCTGTGCCAGTAACAATAATTACATAATAGGTCCTCTTCAGGTTTCTGCATACTCAATGTCTCAGTTTCTATTTTCAATTTGTTTCTGGGTTTGATGTATCTCGTACCTTTTTGCAATGAGTGCAGAAAGGATGGTGACAAATATGAAGTGTCTGTGCTGGAATCTGTCCACAAGTCTTAGAAAATTTCTTGTTTTGTTCTTTACAGTTAACATTGAGACCAGCATACCTTGGTCTTGATCTTTGGCTTTCAGCATCGTTCGTATTTAAAAAATAGATCTGAATGAGTCTTGGGACTTTTAGTATAATCAGCTGTTTACTCCCCAAAAGCTTGAGTGGGGGTTTTGAAATACCCTGTGTGACAAAATGTTGCCCAGCCAGAGAGATGGCTAATTATGAAGAGCAGAGTCTTTTGGCATTAAAAGGGATTGCTACAAACCCACAGTTTATGCTTATATTAATCAAGTGTTTGTTGAATTTGTTGGATGAAAAAGCACCAGATGAACCATTCATCACCTTCCCCAATAAGTTGTGCCAGGAGTTAATAATTTACTCCAAAACACATCAGTGTTGTGATCGCCACCAAAGTGCCCAGTAATTGGTAAGAAACTGATTGCAAATCTTCCCAGTTCCATGCAGTGACCCCTTGACTAGGCCAGTGGTTTTCAAGCTTTTTGACACTTATCCCACAAGCTTTCCTGTGGAACAACATTGCACTTGCATAGGGAGCTGACACTTTTGTAAATGTTAAGTTTTAATACTGTACTAAAGGCCGTCTGCAGAGCTCCTTTGATAGAGCTTCCTACAGCTCTGCTGCTGTCTTTGTCAAAATGGAAGTTACCCCTTAGCTGCAGCATTGCTTGACTAGACAGCTATGCTGCCAGAGACTCCCAGGAGTGCAAGTCATCACACCTTCTTTCAGACTTCTAGACACTGGCTGCTTCTAGGCTTCCTCTGTAGTCCATGAAGAAAGTAAGTTATCTTCAGAGGATTATTTATCTCACCCTAAACTTAGATGCATGGGTTTGGGAGATAAAAAATTTTCTCTGGATACCTCTCTCTCCTCATTGTTTAGTGAGAATTTAAACGATCAGTTAGGCTGAGCAGCTATCAGGTATCAAATGGTAGGGGAGACTAATTCTGCCCTAAGTGTTCTTGTGTTATTACATGTGAATCATGGAAATCATCACTTGAATGCCATCTCCTTTCCCTTGTCAAGGCAGCTACTGAGACATGTGTGAAGGTGGTGTGTGGTTTAACACACTGATGTGCTGTTTTCTTTGGTGCTTGCGGGTGGAGTGAGTAACAGCAGCCTCGCTCTGGGATCGCTGCTGGAACCAGGTTACAGTGCGGGTCTGAATTGCAACAGATGGTCCTCTACTAAATAGCAGTCCTTAGAGAATAAATGTGTCCAACTGGCTCTTGTCCTATCGTGAGAGAAGTGATGGTAGAAAACTGTTGAAGTCAGGGTGAACGTGGTTTTTCTGTTGGTGGTAAAACTATGTCAGAGTGTGTGTGGGTGGTTCATACCATGTCTGTAGTTCTCCAAATGTCTGCTTTCCAGAGCAGGCATTCCTGTTCTTGTGTGATAAGGAAGGAGGTCTGGCAGTGGGAAGTGGGAGACATGCTTCTGCTTTCTGCCACCACTTCTTCATATTTGTGCCTTGGCCGTTAAGCTGAACCTGGCAGCAGCTCTACGCTGCCACATTCAAAGGCCAGATCATGCTTTCTGGGTACAACCCTGGGCAGAAATGCAGGGGAATGGGGGCAATGTCTCTAGGGAGATGTATCCTGCCCTAAACTCAGAAGCAGCCAAGCACCTGCTTGTGCTGTCTAAACAGGAAAGCCAAGATTTGTCCTGGGACTTCTGAGTCCCAAATATTGAGTGTGGGAAATGAGGAGATGGGGGCTGCTCTGCCTAACCCTTCTTTCTGTCTGTCCATCTCCTCTAGGTTCAAAAAGAGTCTGCTGCCAAAGATGGCTGGTGGTTTGCAGTCACACCATCTTGATTCAAATCCATGAGTGAGGAGGATTGGTATTTAGAACTTCAGTCACAGAGACTGAGCTAAGCTGACTGTGCCAAGCATCAGGTGCCTGATACCTGTCACGATCATCTTACTACAGCTAGTAGAGTATTTATATTCTACATTCCTTGTGCTTGGATGCTTTATTTATTTTCATTAGTTATCTTTCATTGATTCAAAAAGACTTCAAGTCCTCACGTTGCTTAAGCTGGGGAGAGCCATATTTAACCTCTCATCTGAGAAGTACACTCCTCCTGCATTTGGGAGTGTAGCTGTCTCTGGCTGTGAGCATTGGAAATGTAGATAATGGGAGCAGTCAGCCAAGTGAATAGGAGGGAATCAGAAGATTGGAGAAGTTGTCTTCATGTTTTCTAATTCCCTGCCAAGGGATTTCCCGAGCATCAAGCCTTGGGGATGGTAGTTGGTGATGTCGTCCCGAATCACTTCTCTAAGCAAACTTGCTGACTCACTCTCCCTTTGCCCTGAGAGGTTTCCTAGGACTGAATAATAGCAGAAACCTGTAGTATCAGGTTGATGCACAGAATTCCCAGGAACAAGTGTCTTTTGCCCCCTCACCAATGCTGTGAGTGCAGCCTGGGGTGACAAAGCACAGCTACACTAGTATCAGTGACATAGCTTGCTAGAGAAAGATCCTTACTTTCGAAAGGGATATGGCCATTTCTAGCTTCTCTGTGCTACCTGCATCCATGTGCTCAGTTTTTCTTTCACCATCCTTGCTTGAATAGCAGCATTTATCTGTGGTTAGATCAGTGAATCTAGAGATGTCACAGTTGCCCTTTGAAAAGAGGGAGGCAGGAGTATAAGAATGAGTTGGTGTTTCCATAGTGCTTTGGAAAACATTAGGTGAGGATCAGAAGGGATGGAAAGGAGGAGACAAGTGTGAATATCTAGAAGGGGGCAAGAGAAGCCAGGGAAGTAAGGCAGCAGCTGCAGTCCAAGGAAGAGGTGCGGTGAAAGTCATGGGCAATACAGCAGATGAGAAAATCATTCTAGGTCTGAGCTGATGGAGTCTGGTGTATCCTGATACCCTATTCATTCTTCTCTGAAAGCACTCTAGACTTCAATTCTATTGCTGGGCCTTGCTGTCTGGCCAAGACTGAAAACCAGGTGGTATTAAGGAGGAATTTACTAGTAGCATTCAAGCTACAGTGATGCCAGGATGCCCTGGCTGAGGTTGCGACCCTGTGTGAGATGCAGTACAGGTATGAAGTAAACAAAAGTCCTGTACAGATCTGAGTCCTGATGGGTACACAACTGGCATAGAGTAGGGGACTGTCGAAGACGAGCAACTGAAATATGGACAGGCTGAGGGTGTGGCATCAGATATGACATATGTCCTTCCAAAGGGCTGTGGTGGACCACAGATCTGTTGAGGTGTGAAAGGTGGGTGTACAAAATCAGCAAGATGATTGAAGGAAATGGGGCAGAGATCTTGCTTTTCATGAGGTGGAAAGATCTCGGGGCCTTGTGGTCTCTCTCTGACCTTCTTTGTGAGAGAGCTAACTTGAGAAGGGTGGTTCATGAAGTTTCCTTATTCAACTTTCCTAATTCCCAAAGTCAGAATGAGATAGTCTCAAAACTATTGGCTTCCTGCATTTTTTCCTCTGAAACTGCTGCCAAAGTTCTTCACTTCGTGTGGGCATAATTGGAATGCCATGGATGTGACCTAAACCTTCCCACCCAAGATCTTCCTTCCCAAAACAGGGTCACTGTTTTTCACATCCCCTTCTTGCATTAGCCTTCAAGACAGGAGAAAACATCCAGGGTTTTCTTTCCCAGAACAGAGGTACTTCTAATACTTTGCTCATATGATTTTCATGACCTCCAAACTGTTACTGTGCAGCATTCTTGTACTTTTCTAATACTTGAACTCTAGAGATTCCCATGATTTCTGAAACTATGTCAGCATGTGCCAGCAGACACCATCTGCATTGGCCATCCATTAAAGTGCTCATTTCCCTTGACCTTAAGGGTGCTGCTACAAGCCCTGGACTGCAAAGCCTACGGAGGGGTGTGTGGAAGACTGTGTATATCGTAGCCACACAGAGCCTGGGCTGATCAGCCTAAGATCTTTGATGCTCTCTGCTGAGATCTGTGATGCAAGTGGAAAAAAAAAATGCAGCTAAACTTCCTGCATTTGTAAATAAAAAGCAAGTTGTTCATCAGTTTGCTCTTTCAAGTGAGGCAGTGAGAGCTGGGTAACCTGTGCACTGACCGCAGCAGAAACAGGTTGAGTCTGTTTTGCAGGACTGCCGAGCACAGAGATCTTGATGTGAGCTACGTGAGGACACTCATGGCCAAGAGCTGGGGCACTGCTTCCCACTGCTGCCTCATGCAATGCTGCCCTGCTGTCCATGGAGCTGCCAGACTCAAAACTCTTCCCCCAGGCCCACTGCTTCTGTTTGCTCAGGTGGATGCTCCTGTCTTGTTCTGTCTTTCCCTGTAACCTGCCAGGTACATTCCAACTTGTAGTAGCAGCAGCATTGTGGCTGGAGGCTGAGATAACGTGTAAAGCATTAAAGATAAGCAGCTACTTGTCTCAGAAAAGAGATTTGTTTGGCAAGGTGCAGAGCAGCTGTAATGCAGCTTGCGTATGGGAGGTAGTCTTTGACATAGTACAGGCTAATTTTGTTCAGAGTGTTCTGGAAGTAGGAGGCTGTGACACTAGTTTGGTGCTAGTGCTGTACCAACCTGAGCAATGGAAAGGAGAGAAAAGTGCTTCATCAGTAGAAATGACTCCTTTTGTGGTTTATCATCATGTTTGCTAAAAATACTAGGGCTGCAAAATTATCTAGTTTCTTTGTTGTGTTATATGCTACCTTTAAATTATTATAGATTGATATTAGGGAGGAATCACAAATTCAAGAAAAACACAAACGAGGGTAAAGATGAGTCCTGATTTGAGAGAGATTAGTTTCAGCAAGAATCTAGGAAATCCTAACCCCAAACTATTTTTGCATCTAGATATGCCTTTGGACTGTAGCATGTGAACCTCACTGTTTCTCTTGGATACATTGAGATCGAAATCAGACCTGCTTATTCAGAACTGTTGATGCTGTTGTACGCTTGTGAGAAAGAGCTGTTTGTCTTGGAGAGACGGCCTGCTGGGAACAGCCATGGTGAGGTTAATATTGCTTTGGTCTATCATAACAAATTTAGTCTAAGTTAGATCTACTGCCCATGCAAATTCTGGAGAGACTCTGGATGCTGGCCATCACATGTGGATGGCAGGTGAAGAGGAAAATTCTGGCACAAATAGGAGGTATTGTCAGTATAAAAGAAGGTTGGTTAGGATGATATCCAGAAACATCTGGCTGACCTTGAAACTGAAGTGATAGTATCTGACTGTGGAGTTGGGGCATAGGATTTCAGCCAAAAACATGAAGCTTGATCTTTGCTTCCATGAAGTAAGAAAATACCATAAAGAACAGTAATGGATGTCCCTAGCTGAGCAAACACTCCAAGCAAAGGTAAATCTAAAAACTACGTGGAATGCAAAGATAGCATGAATATCTAAGGAGCCTATGTCCCAGAGCCTAGTCATGGATAAAAAGTTGAAATGAAACATGGAAAGAAAACAAGTAGTGGAGGGAAAAATTTTTAGCCTCATAAACAGAAGGAGAACAGTTGTGGAGGAAGTGGAGATGCTATACTTGAAGGAAGTTGCATAGGTTGAGGTATGGCCCAAATACTGAATTAATGCATTAACTCAGTTTTCAGTAAGGATGACACATAAGGTTAATGTCAGCGTCTGTAGTAAAAATGTGAATGTGGTAAGGGAAATTCAGCATCTAGCGTAGAAACAAAATTTAGGCTAATCAGTATGAAAATACCATGGTCCCTGCGTAAGCTTTTTCCTTGGCTATTGAAAGACTTGGTTTGTGAAACTGCAGATTGGTTTGAAGAGATTTTTTTATTAATTTGTAAATTTGGGAACAGAGAAGTGGCAGATACAGTGCCTATCTTCAAAAATGGGGGGGAGGAACCTAGAAATTCATATATTTCCTAATTTGCTGCCAAAAGTATCAAGTCTTGACATGCAAGAGGAAGGGTGGCTGAGGGTGGGAAAACAGTGGAAAAGGATAAAGATAAAACCTCCACACGCACACTCACACCACACCTCCCCAAGGTCAGTCATTTCAGAAGTAATTTAATATGTTTTGTCAGAAGATAACTCACTTCTTAAAAAGGGTAATGCCATGGACATAATCGAGTCAAGTAAAACACTGATCTATAACCCCATAAGGACCTTCTCTTTCATGGTAGAAATGGTAATGGAAATTACAAGATGGACTAAGCTAAAGAGAGGTGCCAGGAGTATTGAAACTAGGACTGACCCTATTTAATATATTCCTTGGTTATATAGATATTTGGGCAGGAAGTTTGCAGATGACACAGCTGGGATTAATATCATTACTGTGGAGGACTATTTTTCTTACAGGAAAACAATTAGATAATCTTTCAAACTGAGGATTGAAAGCAGTAGCATGAAGTACATAGTTGCTTTTTAAGGGAAAATGAGCAAGAACTTTTGCAATACCCTGAGAAGTTCTTCCTGAGAGAGGGAAGAGTAGGAGAGAAGAAGGATGGATTGTCAACGTGACTCAGCTGTAAGAAAGCCTTTTAAGGTGGTGGGATGCATCAGACTTTAAATTCCTAGTAGAGACAAAGAAGCATTACTGTAATTGTAGAAGCTGTTTTTAAGACTCCATTTGGAGTATTTGGTACAGTTTTGATGCCTGATGTTTAAAAGAAAATAAATAAACTGGAGAGGAGCAAAAGGATTCCTAGGATGGCCAGGTCAGCCTTCAGAGATTCACTCCTATGACAAAAAGAGTGGAGAGTTTCTTGTTTAGCCTAGTAGATTGTGTGGATTAAATCTCAGACAGTAGATTTAAAGAATATGCCAAGTTTCTCTATAAACATATAAAGAGGGAGACTATTTCAGTTTAAGGTTAATTATGAGTTGAGAACTAATTAATTATGAATAGATTAAGTTGAAAATTGTCAAAAGCTTTGTAACCATTCTGAACAGCTTTCTATGTGACTTGTGGGATTGCTTCTATATGGAGTTAAAGGAGGAGATAATCTGAGGGTAATCTTAGAATAAGGGGTGGAAATTTTAATGGTACAAATCCTTGGATTACCAGTAGTGTTAGTGGTGGTAAGAAAGGGATGGAGAGTATTTAACAGTTGTTAATCTTCAGTAATATTGACTTACTATTACTGCTCTGGGATGCTGCGTGTCATCTTACTGAGGTCAGGAAGTATTTGTTTTCTCCCTGGTGCAAGCTGAATTCCACATCTGGGGTTTTTGCCTCTTTATAATTATCAGATATGGGTGACAACTGGAGGTAAGACACTGCGTGAGGTGTGCTGGCTCCTCTTCTGGTATCGGGTGCTCAGTGGTCTGCCTTACTCATGCACTTCTGGCTTAGCAGATGGCCGCATTTCAGAAGAGAAAGGAATTTTTTCTCTGAGACTGGCAGCAGCTGCACTGTGGAGCATAGCCTTCTTCCAACCACCAGCAGGGAGTTTCACCTGATAAATTTCCTTCTATTGCCAAGCAAATAGAAAACATTTTTTGTTTCTAAACATCTCTTACCTGGTGACTTACAACAAACTTCAGTAACACAAAGTACAAGCCTACTCTTTTGGCTAATAGTAGGGATGGCTGCTATTTCTTGGAAACTCATTGTCTGGAAATGGTGGAAAAGAGGAGGACTTCAGTCTGTTAAAGATGTACTTTCTATGCTGTTGCATTATATTCAGCCTCCTGGTTTCATCACATGCAGTCTTTCCATTTGAAAGATTTCTTATTTTCCCTTTCTTACTGTCTGTTTCCTGAGAAAGAGAGAACATCAGAAGCAATGCTGAAATGTACTGTGCATTCCTACTTTGTCATTGTTTTATAAACCCCTGTGCCAATGACTTATTTTGCATGGTTTGGGAAAAAAAAAAAATTATACTCTGAGGAACTTTGTCACTATCCTGGAGATTTTTAGTTTGTACTCAGAGTGCTTCCCCAAATGCAGCAACTTGCTAACCTGTCAAATACAGACTTCAAGAGAAAAACAGCATTTCAAGAAGGGGTCTTCAGCCTCCCTTATTTAAGCAGATGATTAAGAGTAGGATTGGATTATTGTCCTCATGTTTTATTGTACATGCATATGAAGTCTATTTCCACATGCCTTTCTATGACTAATGGCCTTATTGCAGTATGTGAAATAGTTGGTAGAGATTAAAAATAATCATAACAAATTCCACAGGACTATTGTGCAATAATGCAGACAGGCATGAATGGACACAGAAAATTCCAATAATTCTCTAGGCTTCTATTGAGATGTTGCTAAAACTTTTAAATATATATTTATTCATTGTTCCCCTTCTCAGCAGGATATGGGGAGAAAATAAGATGAGAGCGCTCTGGGTCAAGATAAGGACAGGGAGATCACTCACCAATTACTGTCACATGCAAACCAGACTTGACCTGGGGAAGATTAATTTTAATTTATTGCCAGTTAATAACAGAGTAGGATAGTGAAATAAAAACAAAATTTAAAAAACCTTCTTCCCACCCCCCTTTTTCCCAGGCTTAACTTCAGTCCTGACTCTTCTACATCCTCCCCCTGAGGCATGCAGGGGGATGGGGATTGTGGTCAGTTTATAACACTTCGTCTCTGTCACTCCTCTCTCCTCGTGCTGTTCCCTTTCTCCAGCATGGGGTCCCTGCCGTGGGCTGCAGTGCTTCATGAACTTCTCCAGTGTGGGTCCTTCCCACGGGCTGCAGCTCTTCCAAGAACTGCTCCAGCATGGGTCCTTTCCATAGGGGTATAGTCCTTCAGGAACAGACTGCTCCAGCATAGGTCCCTCACAGGCCACAGTTCCTGCTAGAAAACCTGCTCCTGTGTGGGCTCCTCTCCATGGGCTGCAGCTTCCTTCATGGCGCATCCACCTGTGCTGGTGTGGGGTCCTCCATGATGGGCTGCAGGCAGACAACCCACTTCACCATGGTCTTCACTAAGGGCTGCAGGGGAATCTCTCCTCTGGCACCAGGATCACTTCCTCCCCTCCTCCTTCACTGACCTGGGTGTCTTCAGGGCTCTTTCTCTCACTTTCTGCAGCTTTTTCTGCAGCTTTTTCTGCAGCTTTTTCTGCAGCTTTTTCTGCAGCTTTTTCTGCAGCTTTTTCTGCAGCTTTTTCTGCAGCTTTTTCTGCAGCTTTTTCTGCAGCTTTTTCTGCAGCTTTTTCTGCAGCTTTTTCTGCAGCTTTTTCTGCAGCTTTTTCTGCAGCTTTTTCCTCTCTCTTGCAACTGCTGCACAGCATTTTTTACCCTTTCTTAAATATGTTATCACAGAGGCACCACCAGTGTTGCTGATGGGCTCAGCTTTGGTCAGTGGTGGGTCTATTTTGGAGGTGGCTGGAACCGGCTCTGCCCAACGTGGGGACAGCTCCCCTGATCTCTTCTCACAGAAAGCCACTCCTGAAGCCCACCCTGCTACCATGAGGATGCTCTAAGGCCTCCCATTGTGCCTCCACCAAGAAGATGTTAAGTTTAGACTTCCTTAGGCAATGAAAAAGTCCAAATGTTGTTACAGTTTTGAACTATACAAATGTTTCTGGGATCTTTGTTATATAATATACTGCAGCTGTAAAAGACTACTAACTACTCTGAAAGATATGCACGTTTTTAACCCTTATTTCTAAAGTCTGGCATACTAATGAGTGAAGCGTCCTTACAAAGCCTGTTGCAACTGACTAAGCTTTCCCTTCTCCAATGGGGAAAAAAGTGCCTTCCCTATTCCTATCCTGAGGATATGCCCAAGTCTGCTACCTGTTCTCTCCTACAAGCTATTCCTGCTGCTCTCTTTCCCTGCATCTCTTCCTCCTGTCCTAGGGTACCCTGAATCACATGCAGAAATGCTTATGGGTTTCTGCTCCAGAATCAGATGGTCCCAATGAACAAAGCAAGCTGGAAGCCTGGGAGGGCTCCAGCAATATGCAGGTGTGAGAGAACTTGATGAAGGTATGATGGCAATGAAACAGAAATGAGTCTGGCTCCTAGACACATTAGCTCTGCTGGATAGGTCACTGAGGGCATGCCTATGCAAGTATCACATATTTGCTCCATGCAGGTCTCCAGCTGACCAACACACTGCACCCTGCCTTGCAAGGAAGGCCAGGGATGGTGCTGGGCTGGAAGTGGGGCAGAAATATAAATGTCTGTAACCAGGTACAGACACACAACCAGTATATCCCTCAGCAACCTTCAACAGCAGGGGAGGAGGACATTTACCTACATTAACCTGAAAGTTTTCTAAATTAAGCAGATGTTAGCCTATAAAAGTTATTACAGCTCTGCTGAGACTGTTGGGTGAGGACCTGGTCCTACATGTTAAAAGTACTGGGGTTTTTTAAATCTAAATCTTCCGTCTTGAAAAGAGTTGTCTCACCAGCTAGAAAGAGGATTTTTTTACACGATCTGGCTGATGGTCCCTAGTCAAGTGTTCTCTCTCTGTGACTGGCAGTACTGGGAAGAAAGCTTTGAGCCACACACAGGACACAGACACAATAAACTTCTCCCAGGGCAAGTTTCTTGCTGATTCAGAAACCAGTTTGTCCTGGTTTCGGCTGGAATAGAGTTAATTTTCTTTCTAGTAGCTGGTATAGTGCTGTGTTTTGGATTTAGGATGAGAATAATGTTGATAACACACTGATGTGTTTTAGTTGTTGCTAAGTAACGTTTACACTAGTCAAGGACTTTTCAGCTTCCCATGCTCTGCCAGGTACACAAGAAGCTGGGAGAGGGGGGCACAGCCAGGACCCCAACTGGCCAAAGGGCTATTCCATACCATATGGCATCATGCTCAGTATAGTGGAGGCAGTTGGCCGGGGGGCAGTGGTCACTGCTCGGGGATGGGCTGGGTGTTGGTCGGCAGGTGGTGAGTGGTTGCATCACTTGTTTTTTTTTTCCTGGGTTTTGTTCCTCTCGCTCTCTTGTTCTTTTCCTTCTCATTACAATTTATTATTTTGTTGTTGTTGTTCCAATTATTAAACCATTCTTACCTTAACCCAGGAGTTTTCTTACGTTTGCTCTTCTGATTCTCTCCCCCATCCCACTGGGAGGGAGGGTGAGCAAGCGGCTGTGTGGTGCTTAATTTCTGACTGGGGCTAAACCACAACACAGTTCTTGGCCCGTGGGAATATCAGTTGTAGGGATGGATAAAACCATTATTGTTTCATCAGGATCTGCTGCATCTCCTTGAGGATACCTTTGTCACTCACCAAAATGACATTTTAGGATAATGCATTGCTACTATTCCAAATAGCCTATGTCTAAAACTAATTAAAGTCTTATCTAAGTACATTTAAACTTTAACATTGGTAATTTGTATTTGGTCGATTTGAGCCATAAGAGGCAAGGTGGAACACTGATTTTGGTCATGTCTGCTTCATGTTTTTTCAGAGCCACAAGCCTTTTGAAAATAAAATGAAACCAAACAAACGCTATGAAAAGGCTTAAAAATACAAGGTGATTTCCAATAAGCTTCTGTTTTGTTCAGAGTTGTGTGTGTGGGTTTTTTTTATTCCATCCCTTTTATGTGTTGTCCTTCAATCATAGTCTTAGTCATTACGTTACAGGGTGTGAAGTATTTGAGACATTTTCATGCTGAATAAACCGAA
Source organism: Mycteria americana (assembly GCF_035582795.1). Lineage (NCBI taxonomy): Eukaryota > Metazoa > Chordata > Aves > Ciconiiformes > Ciconiidae > Mycteria > Mycteria americana. The sequence goes on from NC_134371.1 coordinate 41,590,906, forward strand.
GACCTGAGTTTTAAACATAGAAAGCTTTCTATGTTTGAAGTGCAGTATGTTTTTTTTCTTTCAGTCCTGTTCATGTGTCTTAGTGTCACTTGTTACACTGTTTTGATGCTGTTATCTATTTTGGTCATAGACTTTTTTATAAGCCAAAGGAACTGATAATTTGTGAAGTTTTGGTGGTCACTGATTCTCATGTGTAGTTTCAGAGAAGCCATATGATAGTATTCGTTACGTTCCTCCTTTCACTAGCTCAACAGGATCTGAAAGGGGATCCACGCAGGATATCTTGCTGAAGTTGCTAATTTTTCTGTGTGCCCTAAGCAGTAAATCTCTTCTTAGAACAAGAACTTGGACATAAATGAAACACAGCTAACTGAAAGGATACCTGTGCTAACATTCATGCAAATGGTGGGCTGCAAGCAGAAAGCCTCCCTGCAGGAGTAACTCTTGCTGGCTTGCACACCCTTTCCACTGTAGATGAGAACCTGCAGGGATCAAAAAGCCAATCCCTGTTGTCATTGGCAGTCATGCTTCCAAAAGTTATCCCTTCTGGTGCTGCAGTACCGTGTTTATGATTAATAGACATCATGTGTTTGAGTAGCACATCCACACTTAGTTGTTTCAAATTGCTGTGGTCTTTGTTTACTGAGGAAAAAGAACATTAAACCCCAGCTTATCCTAGTGTAAAAAATTATCAGTGGATTTTTTTTTTTTCAAGTTTCTTCATCTGTGGCAGCATTCTTTGAAATGATCCCTGTAGGGCTGTTGCAGGGAAGGAGGCAAGTGAAATTTTGACATCTGGAAGAACAAATGGTTTGAGCAGGAAGGATTCTGCTTGACCGGGCACTGGGGGTATTTTTAGACTAGAGGAAGCCTATGTCAAAAGGACAGACTCCATTTAAACTACAAGTGAAACAGGCAGCTGCCACTTCAAATCCAGAAAGGTGTCATCAGTGAGCCTTTCAAACTAAAGAGCAGGGGAAAATTCCTAGGGAGCAAAGCACACACGTTTCAAGCTAACGTAGCCACTACTGATGAAGCCACAGAAATTCTGTGTCCATGAGGAAAGGGTGAAGCACGGCACCAGTCAACCAGGAAAAGAAAAACAGATGGGACCAATGAAGTTCTGTTTAAATGAGGTACTGAAAAGAAAATCAAGACAGTGGTGCAACCATTTCTAGGCTAGATGTGGTCATACTACACATATCAGAAACTTGATGGACAAAATATAGTCAGTGGTATTTCTGTTAACGCCATGACAAAAAGAAGAGAGGAGAGAAAGAGCAAGATCATCTGCTGAGGAAGAAGTGAGGTAGATATATGTATATTATATAATAAAGAATATGTATTTTTTATTTCTTTAAAATACATACAGAAGTCAAGTTAGAGTCAAACCAGGTGAATGAGCTAGCGATTTCAGCAGTACCACAGAATCCTATGGATTAAAATTCCAAGCCCAGATAGGAAAAGGTATAGTTTAGGGTCTGTGTTAGAGTACCCTTCAGGATAACAATATTGCCTGTGATATACCAAGGGAGGTTACAGAGGCTGCAAGGGCAGGAAGTGCAATCATAATGGGACTTCCACCCCCTCTTCCTTTTCCCCACACCCACAAGTTGGGCAAGTGTCGCATCAAGACGTGATGTACATAAGAAATTTTGAAATGCAATTAGTGGTGGCTTCCTGAAAGAGCTAGCAAGGAAGCCTGTAAGAGGCAGTGGAGTCCCTTCCTTTCTCCCTGTGTATCAGACATGGTCCCCAAGGCCGTAATTGCTCTGTACCAGCAACTGCATTGCACTCTTGGCATCCCTGCAGGAACTATCAAAGATGGAAAAAAAAAACCAAACCCTCCATGCTCACAAATTCAGTCAGCTTCAAAAAGGGAAACTACATAAGAATGAGGAAACTTGTCAGAAAAGCAGTGATAAAAGATGCAGTAAGAGAGTTAACCTTTCCAGGAAGAATGAATTTACGCCCCGTATTGGAGACTCTGAGCCAGCACCTATCACCCATCCACAGCCAAGGAGGAGCTGAAGGAAGCAGCTGGCTGAAAGGCCAGGCAAGGGTGGTACTGGCAGCCACAGAGTGTTCTTCAAAAACCTAGGTCAAATAAGGAAAATGGACAGGTTCTTGAACTCTGGTAGGTTACTTATAAAATATAAGAAGGCTGGTTAAAAAAAAAAAAAAACTGAGGAACAATCATGTCCTTTTGTAAGCACTTCTAGAGCCTGCTGGGTGGGTAGGGGCTGCTCAGTACCAGAGAAGTACCTACAGGAGGCAAGGTCACAGCAGAAAAGCTAAACAAATCAGGTGGCTTTACGTTTGATGTAGGAGGAACAGGCACGTTTCCTCTGCTAGTGTGCATCAGCATCTCCTTACCAGAAAGGTGTGGGAAAGGTGATGGCACAAAGCTTAAGTAGCTGCTGTGGGTCACTGGTTGCTACATGGAGTTTTTCTTTGTCTCAGTACTGGTCTGAGAGTCAGAAAAACACATAGCAAAACCACTTTGTAACCTTAGGCAAATCATTTATGCACTGCTGGGCCTCCCTTGCTTCCTATAAAATTGGGGTAACAGCTTTCTCTTAAAAGTCGTCCATCAGTTATGCGGGACTCTAATACTGCAGCAGTCATGCTTGTGCAACGCACTGTATAGACAGGACTGGTTACTTGCATGGGTTACTCCCTGCCCGTACCTCCACGCCATCACCTGCTTGCAAAGAGAGCAACGCTGAACGAGGAACCTCTGTGAGCCAATATCTAAACATGATACTGAGGGCTTGTGGGTCTGGTTTTTTTGAGTAGCTCATTTTTCTGAATAGCTGAGATGCTGTGAGCCTGATTTCTCGGGGGTTGTGATCACAGACATCCACCTGATGGCAGGAGATCAGCTCTTCTGAAAATTGAAGAGAAGCCAGGGCAGGAGTAGGGGCTGGTTTGGCGTGGCATTGGGTTGTGGGTTGGGGAGGGGAGAGGGGGCGTTACGCATTTTGATTTAAAATTTAGTCTAATTTTAGGTGCCTGAATATCAGGAGTTTAGCAGAAGGTAGACTCTAAGACTGGGGTTTTACTTTGTGTATGAATTAATGTGTGCATTTAGAGCTAAAGAGAAAGGAGCACAAGTATGGTTGTTTTAGAAAGAGATCTTAAACACAGCTAATAGTGCAGACCTGCAAATAGTCCAAACCCAATAGCTGGAAGCACTGGACAGCATGTGGGGCTACACAGGAACTAGGATGCTGGTGAAACAGCATTTCTTAGCAGACTTACGGTAGCTCACAGCAGATAAAAGATGTGTGGTTAAAGAGAAATATGCACAGAGAGAAATTCTTGGATGTGATAATTAAGTTGTAACCTATCTATTTCCTCTAGAAAAGAAATCTTTCCTGCTCAGTATGGGAGATAAATCTGAGACTTGATTCTTCTTTTGTTTACAGATGCTGAGTAAGCAGGTCTTTGTGTACAGTAAGAGTCTTTGTAAAATATGTCAAATTAATATTAATACTAGCTATGCTGCAAAAGAACTGAACATTAAGATTAGTAATGGCTACTGTCTATACATCAAAAGCAAAGCAGAAATCTCTGTTAAATACCTCAGGTTACACCTGTGTTGTTAAATTACCGTAAAGATTGATTGAGCATTCACGAAGCAGGAAACAGAGCCTTAGAGCTGCCTCTGCAGCTTTAGCTTGGTTCCCTGGGTACAGAAATCAGGGCAAGCTTTTATTTACTGATTGTATTCTCACTCCATGTTTGCATGCTCCACGACCTTGCTTTCTTCAGGGCAAGGGTGATAATGTTCCTTAATTTTTTTTTTCTTTTTATTAGAGTGCAAAATGACCTTTTCATCTAACCTGCAGTTATGGATCCTTGTAGCTCTCAAAATCAGAGTCTAGCATCTCAAGCCAGAGAATGAGGAACGTACAATTAGCAGCCACTTTTAAAAGGTTTGGGTTCTGTTATTTGCTTAACATCACATAAATATGTTGTTGGCAGAAGGTCAAGTTTGGTCAAGTGAAGAGACAGCAGCTAACCCCAAGAAGGCACATCTCCCGTTCAGTGCCTTTTCCTCGTCTGTGGGAGTGTTTGTTGTCAGTGCAGAACAGCCACAGGCATTCAGAAGAAATGATTGTCTGCTTTAAATTATTTTCCTAGGAAAAAGTATGAGGTGGACTTACAGAATCCCCCGTTTATGTGCTTTGCTCATATAGTTCAGTGAAATGGAAACAGATACAGATATATACTTAAGTAGGAGGAAAAACTGGGAAACTCTGACTTCTTGTTCCAGACACAAAGCCCCAACAGACTGTGCACAAAAGGGACACAATGGTAACACAGAGATGAAAAGGAGACCCAAGCACTGCTCTGAAGGGACAAATCATCTGAAAGTCTTTATCACAAGGGATTTGGGTCTTCTCAAAGCAGCTTGAAATTCCCATTCTGCCAGTTTTGAGTGCCATAGTGGGTGGCAGGAAAGTCACGCTCTGTGGAAGATGCGGCCTTTGCTGCTTAGTAGTATTATCCAAAAGGGATATGTGGCTAGGCCAGATGCAGGGTGCTGCAAGGATCGCAGCTTCTGCATATTCCCAGCTACACCTGAATATTGGACATCCACATTCTTTGTATGTCCCCATATTTTTCTCTATCTTCAAACAAGTGAGATAAAGAATCATGTTATCTAGATTTTTGAGGGGAAGGTGGACAGATGGTGAAAAGCCATCACCATATTTTTAAAGTCCTGGTTCAGGAATCAAGGCAGAGGTATTGTAATCCCAGATCTCTCCCAGGCTCATCTGACTTTACGCTAATCACTTAACCACTTTGCGCTTTGTTTCCCTACAGGCTGGAACGTGAATTCCCCTTTTCTGTACTTAGAGCAGTTCAGCTCACAAGCAATTTGGGGTAGGGAGTTCATGTTCATGCAGTCCCAGGTACCACAGGCCCTTTCACTCAAACTGCATTAATAGACAACTAGTGGTAAAGTAACCAGGTGGCTTCATGTGTGCTATGCAAGGGAGAGACTGCCCACAAAGCAGGCTCCCTCTAGGCACATCAGAAACTGTCCTACCAATGCCCTAAGTAGCCAAGTGAGCAGGCAGACCTAACTGAGTGAGACCTCAACTACCTCCTTACCCAACAGGCAAAGCTAAGATGAAGTATGCAGGTGAATTGCAGTAATGGAATAGTAGTTTCCTGAGCACTCTTTGAAGAAATATCTCCTGGGTCTCAGTTCTGATTTTAAATTAATAGCATCCATCCGAGTTCATTGGGGCAGAGCTAGGACAGCTCCGTTGTGGTTTTGGGATGTATGGAGGGCTGCAGGACTCCAATAAGATTCCAGGAAATAACATCAAAGTAATCCGAACCATATTTTTATTGCATTTCTTTGCTCCTCTAACAGTAACAATTAAACAGTTAGTTAATAGTAAACAATTAGTCAAGCCTTTGTCCTTAGAGGCATACTTAAATCCCTGCTCGTATTAACGTTATCCAAATCAACTGTCAACACAAAGCTTAGGATGATCATTGCTAAAGGCAGGATGCTGTCCTCAGCCCCCACATATTACAAAGGCCAGATGATTAAGCAGGAGATGTTACTGTAGTGGATTTATGTCCTTGGTCTCTCCCACTTACGGAAGAGTTACTATAAACAGTTAAAGATAAACTGTTTATATGGATTTCCCCACCAAATAATATCAGTATATAACTGTTCTCAAAGCCAAGGCTGTTGTGCAACCATCTGCATGTCAGCACATAAAAATAATATTTAAAAAGCATATGTATAACCATGTTGACAGCTGAGAAAATATTTCCTTATATCTTTTCATCAACAGTGAAAACAATTTTTTTCACTTATGCTGATGATAAGTGATTTTATAAGCTAGCCTGCAGTATATGCATATATATGTTCTGATTTCTTGATAGCTTCCTTTCTCAGTAGCCCAGCTGCGTGTCAGTGTTGATGTCTGTACCTGGCTAGCTCTAGTCCAGCAGGGTTTGGATGTCCTCCCTGTGATTGGAGCCTGAAAGTCTTGAAAGCCTGTGGCACCTTGTAGCACGTTTGTGTCCATAATAAAATCCATAGTGTTTTGGATCAAATTCTGCTGTAAGTATGCTCCCTAGTGTGGTCTTTTTTCAGTGCTTTGTCAAAATGGTTTTGTTGTCTCTACTGATCTTGTGCAACTATTGGCCCATCTTGGAGGTAGAGGCTCCATCCAAGAGAGGGGATAAGCAGGATTGAGTTTCTTTCAAGGCTTATCTAATGGCTTGTACCTCTGTTGTCTGATGTAGCAGCTTCATCTAAGCACATTCTTTGTGGAACACCCCAAATGAGGGATGAGAATCAAAGCCAGTTTTCTTAAGCCTGAACATTGGTCTGGTCCTTCTAGAGAGGATGCAAGCCTTTTTACTGTGGTCTCCTGGGTACCTGCTACCCACTCCCAGGAAATATCACAGCATCCCATGTACAGCACTGAGGTCCATCGGGGGGAGAGAAACAAGATCTGTTCTTTATCCAGTGCAGGAAAAGCTCATCGCAGAGGGGTTTCAGTTCTTTGCCCTAGTCTGATTTCAGACTTAGATTCTTGTCTAGACAATTACCTGTAGTAAGAGGAAAGTTAAGCTGGCTGTTAGCTAGCTTCTCTGGATCCATCTCTGGTGTGTTCAGTAAACTGAGCAGTTCTTCCAGTGGCTCTGGGACAAAGGGGGATAGCACAGAGCAGCTCTGTGGCACAAGACTGAGACATTGTTAAGGTAGATAGGACACATGTTAATGTATGAATACAAAGGAAATATAAGTATGGGAAAATATAAATATGATTGTGAGCAGCAGGGCTGGAGCAGAGTGACTGCAGGTCATTTGAAGTCTTCCCAGTCACACAGAGCTTCTCCAGAGGGGAGAGAGGACAATTCCTTGCAGGATTTTTGTTGCAGACACAGAGCAACAAAAGGAATTAATTCTGAAATTGATGTGAATGTTGCTATTAATGTTCATCAGTCTTCAGACTGTAATGCAGACTTCATGGAGCGTTATGTTTAACAATAGACAGATAATTTCCTGCTCCCACTGACAGGTGATCCTGTGCATGGTTCCTAAATGCTGTAAAGATTTCATATCTTTTGTCTGCTGTTGTCTTGAGAGGTTATTCTGACATATAGAGTATGAAGATGGTTATTTTCACTTCAGTCTACCATACAGTTTTGCCTGAACAGTAAAAGAAAATCCCATACCAAAAAACAGAACAGGAGAGTTCATCATAAAGCATGTGGCTGAATAATAGATTTTGGTAAATGTTGTTCTAGACTACCAAATGTTTGATCTTGTGATGTGTTTCTTCATGGCCTATGTGAAGACTAAGCTACTATAAATTGTCATCTGTCCCGTGTAAAGGGGAGTATCAGGCCAAAAGGCATATGTATGCTGAGAATAAAATGATTATAAAAGTGTCAAACTTCCAGGAAAGATTTCAACACCAGTTACGTGAAAAAGCTGCCTGAGTTGAATTCTTTATGGTTAGGAAGAGTCTGAGATCAGGCTGTTTCTCTGCATGCGTCTGTGTATTCTCTGTACCCACACTAACCCCTCCACCTATTTTGCACAGCTAGTATCAGCTAAATAGGAAAGGGGAATAATCTCAAATTACTACAGTTTTGACAAGGGTGGGCTGACTAGTACAAGAGAGAGATCAGGGAACACTTGAAGCCCACTACACAGGACAGTGTAAGCTCCAAGTCCTGGAAGGGCTTCCCTCAGAGCTGTATCTGTTTTCAACACTAGATAATCCAAGCACAAAATCCAGGTTTATGGAAGAAGTAATCTTTGTTCATCTCACTGCTTACTAAGCTGCGTGGCTATACCTATCCAGTGAGTGCTGTAAATACTGGCAGTGCATGGGAAGTAAGTTCTGAGTTACTATCCCTTCTCCTGAAAAGCAAATATTGAAAGAAAGAGGAGATCCAAGCTGCAGTTGCCATAGTCCAAAACTTCCCCCATCCCAAAAGGGAAAGGATTCAGCCGTCTCTAGTTCCTCATCACGCACTGTGAGATTTTCCAGCTTTTTCTTGAAAAGAGCTGTGCCAAACAAGACTTACTGTTACAGATTCACACCTGGTTTCCATCCCTGCTGGTTTTCCCATAGTCCCTTTTCAGAAAAGTACTTAAATGCATACCTAAATTTCAGCTCCGCTGTTTAGGCAGATGCTTAAATTAATGGCTAGTTCATCAGGTGCTGTGAGCTGTGTTTCTGCTTATGGCCCCGATCTCGCTAATGAAAGGAGGAAAGAAAAGCTGCAAAGATGAGTTGCATTAGAGACCTGCAGAAAGGCAGAGTTTAAAGAGCTGCCCTGCACCTACTCTGACTCTTTTTCAGATTAAGGACTTCAGTACTCAAAGCAAGCTGCCTAACTTTATAAATAGGGACCGCAGAGGCCTGTCAGGGTTCACTGGTGTATGGTTTGCTTCCTCGTCCATTCAAAGGCCTTTTCTTGACTTACAGCTTAGAGGCTGCTCAGGTGTTTGGTCTCCCTCATATCAGAGAGTACCTGTCCCTGCTTCACTTCATTTATCATGGATGTAGACTTGCTGTATGTGAAGGGAATGTGGAGGAGGGTCCCTCCCCTTCCTATGGAAAGATATATTGGATACTTTTGATATTGCAGAGGAATTTTGCCTTTAAAGTTTACAATAACCCTTCAAGAGAAGGGCTTCACATACAATTAACTTGATCTGAAAACATTTTTAAAACTTGAACCTGATGGTCATCAAAAGCCAGTGGTATCAATCATCCTGGCTTTGAGCTGCAAGTTCAGGGATCAGCTTTAGATCTGGAATTTGAAAGCTCTTCCCAGTGTTCAGCTCCAGCTGTACAGTTTTGACTCACATTTGAAGGAATTTGAGACAAATGCCAGTCATGAAAAAGAAAAAAGACCTTCTCTATAAGTTCATGGGCTCCTGAGATGAACACAAAAACGCCCCAAATTGGAACTTGCTGTTGTATTCCTCCCCACCATGTCAGACAACACCTCTTCCACGCATCTCAAAAGTTTGTATAGGTTTTCCTAACTTAAATCTTGTAACAGGGTCCGCAGTGTGTAACACTTAAGTAAACTGTGGCTTGTTGACAATGTTATAATAGTTTCTGTACAGCTCTGATTGTTTGTATTTTTTTATGTGGTTTACTTCATCTTCCATTATTGCTAGTCTCAAATCTTCAAAAATTTTGACTGAGACCTCAAACATTGTGAACCCAGCTATAAAATCTGAAGATTAACAGAAGAAAAATGCTTAGTTTCTATTACCTTGGAACTGTTTGATACCTTTGTTTTCTTTTTATTTTTTCACTTTTCCTCCAAAACCTCTTGGGAAAAGAGCAAACCCTTTAACTGAAACCTGCATTTCTGGTATCTGGTGCTGTGGGAAAGCCACTGGCAAGGCTTGTGATGAAAGTTTTGTGGTACTGTTTGAGGAGAGGTGGCAGTGAGCTGTCAGCATTGCAGGAGAGTTAAAATAAGGGAGGGAAGGGAGCAATGGGAGCAAAAGCCTTGTACCTAGAGGAGAGGGCATCAACCAGCCAGACCTTATTTCAGGTTGGAAATGTTCGAAGGGCTTGAGATGACCCAAAGCCTTCCAGTAGGGAAGGTGAGTGCCAGACAACCTACAAGGGTGGAGCTGGGGGAAGGTGTTGCCTGTGATAGCAAGAAGTGAGCTTGGGACTGCAGGATAAAACAGCACCCAGCTCTCACCTTTTATACGCTATCATGTACCAAAATACTTCGTGATTTTATACCAGGAGTGAGTCATACCCCTGTGACTTCCCTTCAGTGGCTCTTCTGTGAATTGTTTACTTTGCAAAGACAGGATGAGTTTCTTCCAAATCCTTCCTACTTCTTCAGAGGTTTGCCAGAGGGGTAGGCAGGGTGCTGGCCTGTATCAGCAAATGTCTTCTGCAGCAGCATGGCCATACCATGAGGCAGTTTCTCCAACACCACTCAGTGGCTGAGCCCTTGTGCTGTTTATCGAAAGGTCCAAAAGCAAGTGTGTTTTCTGCGTTGTGCGTAAAGCCTATGCTAGCCATACCCAGTGACTGCTCTGCGGGCACTGGCAACTGAGGTGCTATGGGATCTTTCTGTGTAGGCATGGCATGAAATCAGAATTTCTTTTCTACAGATTATTGTTGTATGTCAAAGGAAAAAAATGCTGTTATGTTCTTTCACCTCAAATGAGGTGAAAGGTGGGATTTGCCAAATTTATGCTGGGAGAGCCATTTAATACAAAATCCTCTTTCAAAAGACCTGAAGCAGAAATGGGTTTCTGCTTGCCAGCTTGCCACATCCCAGGAATCCATAGCACAGGCAGATGTCCAACGAGGCCAAAGAAAGTGGCGGGTGAGCACTGTGCTGGCCAGCCTGCTAACGCCACTGTACTCTGCACCATAGTCACATTTCTGGCATTTGGAAGCTTTTTTTGTCCGCTTCTGGGATATTGTGAAGGTATTATATTGGTTTTTTCAAAAGAGGAAAAAAATAATTGAGAACTGAATCCAGATGTGGCACTTTCTGGGTTTATTTCCCGAGTGCTCTTACCACTGCTTTTACTGTCTGTGGGGAGGATGTTTGGTTAATACCTTCCCCTGAGTCCCATGATCAATTCTCATCTCTGCTTATCTGGACTTCTGGTGACCCTAAGGAAATCACGTCATCTTGCTGTGCCTTTCTTCGCTATCTCTAAAGTGCTGATAATACTTTCTTCCCATCTAAGATATATTTTGCTTATTAGGCTAAAATCTGTGATGACATGGGCTGTCTTTTGCTATATATGGAAGTGAAGTGCCCAGTGCAGTGGATCCCTGAAATCAGGAGGTACCAGAGCACACAGAAACCTGGATGTGGATGGGGGGTAATTCCTCCCAAATCATCTGCTAGTGCCACCTCACATGGTCGGGCAGCCTTTGGGGTGCCTGGGAGGTGAAGAGGCTGGGCATGATGCAAATCCTTCCCTAAGTTGAGAGAGGAGAGCAAGAAACCAGAGTGCTGCACCTCAACTGGGGTGTGTGACTTGTCACCAGAAGCCTGCTGCCTAAGGCCTTTTGGGTTGCACCATTAAATCTCCACCCAGTTGAGAAACAAGAGGGGTAAGACCACCACAAGACCATGTCTCGCTAAGAGCATTTATGGGAAATATAACTGTAAAAGCACTCTGCAGGGATAGGAATAATGAAAATACTTCTCTACTGGTTCTCTTGGCTGACCGTTTTCAGCAGTTTTGAATTTCCCATGCACTCATCTTTAGAGCTGAAATTGCCAGTGCAGGGTTTTTGTGCCAGGCTGAATCTGGGGAGGAGCGGGGCAGGCAACTCGGGAGGACTACAAAGGTGTAGCAAGGCTGTGCAGGGAGAAAATTAGAAGGGCCAAAGCTGAGCTAGAGCTCAATCTGGCTGCTGCTGTAAAAGACAACAAAAAATATTTCTTCAAATACATTAGCAGCAAAAGGAGAGCTAAGGAGAATCTCCAGCCCCTAGTAGACGGGGGGAGGGAACCCAGTGATCAAGGATGAGGAAAAGACTGAGCTACTTAATGCCTTCTTTGCCTCAGTCTTTAATAGCAGGGCCAATTGTTCTCTGGGTACCCAGCCCCCGGAGTTGGAAGATAGGGACGGGAACCAGAATGGAGCCCCCATAATCCAGGGGGAAATGGTGAGTGACCTGCTGCACCACTTAGACACTCACAAGTCTATGGGGCCTGATGAGATCCACCCGAGAGTACTGAAGGAACTGGCAGATGTGCTCACCAAGCCCCTTTCCATCATTTACCAGCAGTCCTGGCTAACTAGGGAGGTCGCTGCTGACTGGAGATTAGCAAATGTGACACCCATCTACAAGAAGGGCCAGAAGGAGGACCTGGGGAACTACAGGCCTGTCAGCCTGACCTCAGTACTAGGGAAGCTGATGGAGCAGATCATCCTGAGTGCCATCACATGGCATGTAGAGGATAATCAAGGGATCAAGCCCAGCCAGCATGGGTTTAGGAAAGGCAGGTCCTGCGTGACCAACCTGATCTCCTTCTATGACAAGGTGACCCGCCTAGTGGATGAGGGAAAGGCTGTGGATGTTGTCTATCTAGACTTCAGTAAAGCCTTTGACACGGTCTCCCACAGCATTCTCCTGGAGAAACTGGCTGCTCATGGCTTGGATGGGTGTACTCTTTGCTGGGTAAAGAACTGGCTGGATGGCCGGGCCCAAAGAGTGGTGGTGAATGGAGTTTACTCTAGTTGGTGGCTGGTCACAAGCGGTGTTCCCCAGGGCTCTGTGTTGGGGCCAGTTCTGTTTAATATCTTTATCAATGATCTGGATGAAGGGATTGAGTGCACCCTCAGTAAGTTTGCAGATGACACCAAGTTGTGCGGGAGTGTTGATCTGCTTGAGGAGAGGAAGGCTCTGCAGAGGGACCTGGACAGGCTGGATCGATGGGCCGAGGTCAATTGTATGAGGTTTAACAAGGCCAAGTGCAAGGTCCTGCACTTGGGCCACAGCAACCCCATGCAACGCTACAGGCTTGGGGAAGAGTGGCTGGAAAGCTGCCTGGCAGAGAAGGACCTGGGAGTGTTGGCTGACAGCTGCCTGAATATGAGCCAGCAGTGTGCCCAGGTGGCCAAGAAAGCCAATGGCATCCTGGCTTGTATCAAAAATTGCGTGGCCAGTGGGACTAGGGAAGTGATTGTGCCCCTGTACTCGGCACTGGTGAGGCCGCACCTCGAATACTGTGTTCAGTTTTGGGCCCCCCACTACAAGAGGGACATTGAGGTGCTGGAGCATGTCCAGAGAAGGGCAATGAAGCTGGTGAAGGGTCTGGAGCAGAAGTCTGATGAGGAGCGGCTGAGGGAACTGGGGTTGTTTAGCCTGGAGAAAAGGAGGCTGAGGGGAGACCTTATTGCTCTCTACAACTGCCTGAAAGGAGGTTGTAGAGAGGTGGGGGTTTGTCTCTTCTCCCATGTAACAAATGATAGGACGAGAGGAAATGGCCTCAAGTTGCGCCAGGGGAGGTTTAGACTGGATATTAGGAAATTTTTCTTCACTGAAAGGGTTATCAAGCATTGGAACAGGCTGCCCAGGGAAGTGGTTGAGTCACCATCCCTGGAGGTATTTAAAGGACGTTTGGATGAGGTGCTTAGGGACATGGTGTAGTGGTGGTCTTGGTAGTGTTAGGTTTACGGTTGGACTCGATGATCTTAAAGGTCTTTTCCAACCTATACAATTCTGTGATTCTGTGAATTTTTTCCCTGGAAGATTTCCATCGGGACAGTTCATTCTTGCCCAGGAAGCACAGGTTATGTTGTTCAGAGGAAAAGTTTTTCAGAGCACCCTGCTTAGGTAGTCATCCTCCCACTAGGACCAAAGCCAGCTTGCTTGGCTCCAATGTCCTAAGCTGCATTACCTCATTGGACTGATTTGTAGAAGTCTTGAGCACTGGAAGTTACAACCAAAATTAATGATAGTTCTGCTTACACAATAGAAACTACTCTGAAAAATCAGGTCTTTAGGTAGTTTGCTTCCAGATTAAAGGTTGTCCAAATTAAAGGTTAATTAATTAACCCAAATTAAAGGTTGTCATTTACCTTTCCTCTGTGATTGGGCTCCCTGTTTGTGAAAAGAGGACAGCATCATCTACTCATTTCACCAATCAGAAAGTTTACCTTGTTTTTGAGACACATGCATATGTACTACGCAATGTGTACTTCATCTTCAGAACAGGGTTCTGCATGACAGAAATGGGGACAGAAGAACTGCTTATTAACCAGCACGAGCAGAGAGTGTGTGGGAGCTGTGCTGGGGCAGGTTTTCAGGCACTACTGCTGCATGTTGTATCACTCACCTGTCCTCAGAAAGCCGATGATGGCTCTGGACATAGGATGCTCTCAACACATCAGCAGCTTAGGCAGAAACCACTGTGCCTTTGGACAGTTCAAAACTTGGGACTGCTTTGCCCCACAGTCTGCTGGCTACTCCATCTGACTGGCCAGGCTCAGTAGTGACTTTCAGAGCAGCCTGAGAAGCCCCTCTAACGGTGGTGTTCTAAACAATGTGTGTCTGTGCAACATCATCAGAAGTATCTCTGTGCCTACTTAGAGGAAAGGCCACGATGTTTTTATGTACTTTGTGGAACTTTTTGCCTGAAAGTCCGAGTTAAATTTTCAAATCGTGCTAGAACAAAAAATAGGCAATCTCTATTGACTATGGAGAGTATAGTGCACTGAGGTATGGTAATGACAGGTGGCTTGTGGCTGTTTGTTGAACAGAAAAACTTGTTGAATATATTGTGGTTACTTGTATTCAAGTATTTATTTTTTTAAAAATCTGATTATTCCTTTTATAGGACCACATTTTGCCTAATGTCTGAAGACACAGAACTCTATACTTCAAGGGCCATTTGCATCTCTGATCCTGGGGGGGAGGGCTGTGCAGTGTACTAAGCTTCTGGGAAAGCAGAAACTCCCCAAGTCCCGTAAAAAAAAAAAAAAAAAAGGGGGCATTTTTTCCTGGTTGAAGGCACGTGACTAGCTATTTATACAGCCAATCTCATGATGCATTCACTCTCCTTTAAATCATACTTCCCGTAGATTAGAAAGCACATATAATTAAAAGGCATCATGGCACAGAGAAATATACTACTTTTTCATAACCCACATCTCAGTGAAAATGCTGCCCAAGTGGCAAGTGATAATTTTAAAATGTCAAAAAAAGAAAGGTTTTTATGTAAATGACTTTCTGACGCTGCATTGATGTGATATTTCTGCATAATAATTTTCAGAGAGGCAGGATTTCCAGCCTCAGGCATTTGGGGAACCTTGTCTTTCAGGTCTGCTACGCATTCCTAGATGCCAGGGGCAAAGCAAGGAGACACATATAAATTTTCAAGAAATCTGAACAGTTTGGTCATTGGCAGGTTGGAGAGGAGAAAGGCTGGAGCACTCTTAGGATTTCTTGACATTCATGATGCTGGCCCCATTGAATGTGTGTACCATTGTGTGAAGAGCTTTATAGGCATGTCATGGGCAAAGCCTGACTCAAAGAGAGAAATAGACAGATTTTCCTATTTATTTCTGAAGTGCGGGGCAGGGATGGGAGGCCCAACAGCTTGCATATGAAGCCATGGGAAGCACTGTTGTGATCATCCATCATCTCTGCTCTGAGTGACCTTTTGGTGAGCATGTTGAAAACATCCCATGGAGCAAGGAGGCCTCCAGGCAGTTTCATTGCAGTGGCATTTCCACATCTGTCTTCTGCTTTCATCCCTGCTTTGGGTGGCTGGGACTTGGAGCCAGATCTTCAGGCCAGGGTGTTGTAGGGTCTGGGATTTTGCTGGTCTGATATGTAAAACAAGGAGTCCCTCATCCCCAGTGGACCCTTTTGGGCTTGTTTTGTGTCTCGGAAAGTAACTGGGTGTGTGTGTGTGCGTGCGTGCGTGTCTTGACGTAACAGCTTCTGCAAAATGCTGAAGCCTTATTGCTTGCCTCTCCTGCCTGTTGCTTTTCCTGCTTGCATCAAGGCTTAATGTGCTTTGGTGTGTGGGCTGCCCTGGGTACAGACATCCCCCCCTCCTCCCCATCCCCATGGCGTTGGGCTGCGTGCAGCTCCCCCGTGTGCTGGGAAGAGGACCAAATTCTGCACTGCCCCAGGACTGTGCAGCTCAAGCTAATCTTACTCTGTGCTGATACTTACCAACCTCTCGGAGCAGAAGAGGCAGTTTAGTGAAAGTAGATGAAGGGTAGAGAAATGTGTCAGTCAATTATCTTCTTGTTCCATATGAAAGAAGTGAGATACACTTGTGGTTTGTAAGATTTTTTTTTTTTTTTTTTTTAAACTAAGGGAAATCAATAAAGCAAAGTAAGAACAAGAGTAACATTTTAATCGGTAACAGCTTGTATGAAACAAAACACAAGACTGCAGACGTCTGCAAAAAGTTGACTCTCAGTTCTTTAGAGTTACAGTACATAGAATATAAAATTATAAGAGCAAATAGCACCCCTAACTGCCCCAACCCACCTCAAATCACTATTTATTTCCAGCCAGCTTCTCGGTTGCTTTTCTTTCCCATGAAAATCCATCCACAAGGCTGTGACATGCTCTGAGGAATGGTAGAGGAGTTTTCGCCTGTGAAGGTCTGGGTGGCAGGAAAGCAAAGCACAGAGCCTGCCCAGGTGAGGGAGAGGAACCACACCATGGGGCAGCTGGGCTGTCATGCAGCCACAGCAGCCTGCTTTTCCAAGAGCGTTTTGTCTTTGCTGAGGTCTTCAGACCTTCCTGTGATGTGCAGGTGATTCAATGCTCATCCCAGGAAGCACAGCAGATAGCCAAGGCCTTGAAGCGAGCAGCGTCTCAGTACCTGCTGGTTCCCCAAGCAGGTGAAGGGTGTGCTGCTCCCCCTGCTAGCTCATGTTTCCTACCTCCCTGCTGCGGTACTGGAATGGCTTGTGCTTTGTGCTGGATATCAAAGCCGTACCTGTGGGAGGGAGGTGGTAGGGAGGGATGCTCAGCCATTCCCTATTTCATGTTAGGACTGTGTCTGCTCTGCCCTGCCCTGCTTGCAACATCTACTACAGAGCATAGTAAAAAATGCTGGGAACAGTTCTCCAGCTCTCCATCCTCTGCTCTCTACTCTGTGCCCACTCTCCTCACATGCATCTTTCTATCATTATCTCTTCTCTGCAATTCTCTCTCAACTTACATACAGCAACTTTAATTGCATTTCTGTGCTACTCAGCCAGTGGTGATGCATCCTTTATGGCAGCTGGATGCAAAGCAACTGCATTGGCTGGATCTGCAAGCTCACTGTGGTGTACGTGTCTGGACCGCAGCAGGGAGCTGACATGAATTCACAGAGGTGTAGCACTGCTTGTGCTTGACTGGAAAGGTCCTTATGCTATGAACTACCCATGAAGATGGAGCTTCCCTGGGGAAGCTCCTGTGTGGTGTTTCCCTTGCTAGTGGCAAGGCTGTGGATGGGGCTGAGAAGCTTTCCTTCCGTCACAGATTGGTTCTGAACTATTTCGTTCTTCTGCTCTAGACACGTCGGCTTCACGGGCAGGTTGTGCAGGAAGGATATAGAATACCTTAGCTTTACATAGCACCTTTTGTTAGAAGGGACCCAAGGTGCTGACGTACCCAGCTCTGAAATGCAACTCGCTGCAGAGCAGAGCTCCTCCCCAGCTCAGAACAGACTGAATATAGTGACTTGTTTTTCCAGGATCTCAGAGTCAACCCCATAATGCATCAAGAACTTTTCCTGTTAGAAGCATATTTCTCTCATACTTTGTGACAATCAGGTGCCATCCATTATTACCAAAGTTTGCTATTCACTTTGGTTTACACCTTACTCTGTCACTGCAGGATACCAGCCTACAATGGCATATACTCCAGCAAGTTGAATTTCATACAAAGAGAAGTTGCAGACTCTTCATCCATGCCCTAAGGTTTCCTGGAGGGAATAAGGGAGGAGCTGACTCAGAGCAGAATCCTGCTATATTTTATATAGGCCCCAATAAGTCTGATTCCCTGCCAGAATATAGTCAAGATGAAAATTTCCCTTACAGTACAGCTTATCTCCCTTCTGCAGGAAAAAGGGCCTCCCAAAATTTACCGTGCCCTTTTCATCTCCCATCTTTGGTCCCACAACCTTGTTGAGGAGGATGTCTGGCTCTTTGTACAGCATCAGTGTAAAAGACACTTCCATATCTTTTTTGCGGTTGACCTGAGCGTAGATGAAGTAGTTGCCGCTCTGCTTGATCATGAGGTACTGGTCATGGTCCTTCTGCACAAATCCGTCACAGTGCTCTAAATTCCACTCCCAGCTCATGGTACCTTTGAAGTCTGGTGTAGAAGACTCTTTTACTGAGGAAAACACAGACAAAATGGGTATGGTGATTAATTATGTTTAAGGACAACATTGTTCTGTATGTGAGCATGTTTTGTTACCGTTTCCCATTGGTACCATCTCACTTCCCGCTCCCTTCCTGACTTTTTTATTATTATTATTTAATTATTGTTATTGATCTTTTTGAGTTTACTGACTCCTCAGAAGTTAGCTAGGAAGGAGCCTCAATCTGCCAGGAGAGGCTGTGAAGGACCGCCATGGGTGGCTTGGAGGGGCTCCCTGCCAGGACAGGTTAGCTGCTGAAAGCACCCTGGAGATGGGGAACCTTCAAGGCTGAGGGTTGGGTCCGAGCTGGTCTCTAATAAGAAAAAATTCATGGACAGAGCTTCAGCTGGATCGAAGGGTGATGAGGGTGGTTACAGTAATCTTCTGCTTGCTGGCTGCTGTGGCTATAGTCCTTCATGAGAGCTGAGCCTGCAGGACCTTCCCAGATTTCCCCCCTCTCTGCGCTGGATGAACATATGCTGTCAGCATTAAAGCTAACAACGGGTGGCAACCATCATACCTCTCTCTGCATGCACTGACAAATCGGTAAGGAGACAGCAATGCATGGCAATGTTAGATTGTGCATGCTGTGAGGGCATGTGTATCTGTGGTATGTAATGTGGTGGGGTCTCGATGCAGAATGGATTAAATACCATATAACAGGGACACCCAGCTCAGGCCACAGTGCTGGCTGGTACCTTCAGCCACTGCGTCTGCCTGGCGGGGGGACTCCTGGCTGGTTAGGGTCTTGCACAGTCAACAGTCATTAGCTGAAGTTTTATGCATGCAGAAGTTTTTCATTGATTTAATTAAATCTCTCTGAGAGTCTGAGCTGGTATATGGGGTGTTACTTTAGGACTGCCCTAGGTTGAGCTTAGGGAACTGATGACTAACACTTGGCAGCAATAAATCTGACCCTTGTAACGCTGGTTTTACTGGCTGTTTTCAGAGACGTGCGTGTAGCTGATTCTGGCAGAGAGAGAGGGTTGCTGGCTGACAGCCCTGGGTGCAGAGCTGAGGAGCTCTATTTGTCATTGCCACAGTGCCCTATGGGCTCTTTATTTCTGCAGTCAGAACTCACACCTGTCCTTGGAGCAGTTGTAACCAGGCATGAGGGCCGTGAGACGGTCATCTGTGTCACAGCACAAGTCTGACAAAACCAGAAAGTGGGTCTAGCATCTCCATACTTACAAGATCCGTGCGCCCAGCATGACCCTGGTGCCTGTGGAAAGAAGCAGTGCTTGGTCAGTGTTTTCTGCTGCAATTTTTCCATCTATTGGTGAGCTCTACAGAGGAGCATTATCATTACAAGAGCACAAAAGCATTATACCAGGAAGGGAAATAACCTTCGTTTGTAATCCATCATTACAAACACACACAAGCAATGATTTGTTATGAAAAAAGCAGTTGTTTTCCAACAAAGTTTGAAATGTTTAAAATAGATCAGCATTTTTCTTATCCATTTTGGACGTATTTTCACAAAATAAAAAAAGACAACCATCGGCAGTGCCTAGAGGAGGTCTACGCTCCTCTCGGGTGACAGGACTTTTGTTTCATCCCTGGACTCAGCTCTCACAGACTGTCACAAGCGATGTCTCTGTGGACAAGGACTCAACTTAAAGCCAGTGCATACACATGGGGAGCTGCACAGTCTTGTGCTAATTCACCCTCATTAAAACCATGAACCTTTCATTCTGTGCATCATGGTTTGAAATCATTTAGCACTGATTCGGTGCATGGCAGAGCTGTGTAGTAGCCATGAACCACAACACTTGCACATGCCGCTTTTCCTTGGCGCTTTGTGCTCTGAGAGCGGCAAAGGCGTGCTGACAGCGGTCGCCTTTTCTTTGCAGTCTCTCTCGGGCTTTGTAGCCCCTGTGCAAGGAGGAAGAAGGAAACATGGAGGGCTGAAGGGGATACCCTCAAGGTCACACCTGATAAGCAGTATGGGGAGGACAGCTTCTGGCTTTTAAGCCTCCTTCTCTTTAACTGTTACACTGTGCTTAGCTCGGGGAGACAGGCACGGTGCTTTCTGATGCACTAGTCAGAGCAGCTTTCCAGTGCCCTTCCAGCCAAGGGAAGGAGGCGGTTCTGTGGGTGCCCAGGTGGTAAACTGTCAGTGGCAAGAGATTCAGTCTGTTCCTGTGACTCATTGGCTCGGTGTTTGCTTATGGAGGTCATGCTCTTCCTACACAGCAGCTATGTTCTCTCTCTGGCCAGAACCCATAAAAAGCAGACTTGGGATCAACTTACAGACACAGGGACCCAATTCTGTCTCACATCTTAATGGATGCAAGCTCTGAAATGCTTAAAATTGCTACTGAAGCACAACCTCACCTGTTCTTTAAGAAAGTTGCTGTCCTAAGTGCTGGGGAGGTTGTCAGCTCCCTTGCAGGGAAATGCTTTCATTGCCTGGTCCCACTTTCCCCAATTAATATGAATCAACAGGACTAAAGGCAGTTCTTTCACTTACTAAAGCAACTTTCTGTGATATGAAAAAAAGAGGGGGAGGAGTGGCATATATGTGAAATGCTGGCTGTATCCATGTGCTCATTGCTATCAGAGGGATGCAGTAGTGACTGCAGGTCACAGAGCTGCTGCTTCACAGCTTCCAAATAGATGAGAGAGGCTGTGGGAATGGGGCTAAAAGTACCAAAGCAATTTAAAATAATTTTTTTTTATATTCTCTGCTAAATGATAGTGCTGTAGTCCCACAAGGCTCCTCTCTTGTGGGAATTTAGCAGTTTTCATATTTTATAAAAACTATCAGTGCCTTGTAGGATCAGTCTCAGAGGTGTTCCTGGTGTCATTATGCCACAAGAAGCTGGCAGACCATGAGAACAAGCCATCCTGCCTCTTAACAGAGGGGACTTTTTCCTTGTCCCCCTCCGCCCCAGAACTGGAACTGGAGGGAGCTACACCAGAGCGGGATGTGTAAACCAGCATCCCAGGCTAGCACTTGGATCCTCCAGGAGACTGACTCACAGTTTGGAAACCACAAAATAAAAACCTGGCCTTCAGCAAATGAGTCATTTGGCTCACCCCTGTATTTCTGTTCATTACCACACATACAGATATAGACAGGAAAAGCCCACTGAAATCAGCTAATGAAACGCAGAAGACGACTCGGTAAGTGCTATTTGGGCTAGATTGTATTAGTACTTGGGAAAATCCAGAGTGGAAAGGCTTCATGCCTGGTGAAATACCAGAACTCTTCAGCTTCTCTTGTCCTTACAGAGCACCATCAGTTGATATCACATTAGGACAGCGTACATCATTGGTGCAGGAGAGGAAAAAAAAGAGAAATAAAACCCAAATTTTTTTTCTTAAACTTATGAAAATGAAAGCAAAATGCTGAAGATATTTACCCAAGGAGTTGATGAAAATGTTGTCAGCTGAAATCCTGGAAAGTAAAAGTGTTAGCTGTCTCCAAAAGGGAAAGAATGACTAAGTTGCAGTTAGTTGATAGCATCAACACAGCAATGTTAATCTTTAGGAATACTACATGCGTTGTATACTCCAGAGTTACGAATTTTGCTTTGTCCTTACCTGCTTATGATGGAGCAAACAGAAGACTACAGAAACCAGGGCTGAAATCATAATCAAAGCAAATATTAAAGTATAAAAAGCCACTTGACAACACGGGAATTTCCTTTTCTGTGGAATATTTCCATTCTCCAGCAAGTTTGGTGCTTCCATGATGCTTATCCTTGAGACAGCTAGAGGTAAGGATGCAAAGAGCACCACAGTTGAGAAAGGTGCTGCCGGAATTCCCGAGGTCCTTATTGCCGCAGTGGAGCATGGACACGACTATATGCTGGAGATTTCCCTACGCTAATAAAGCCAAGAGGAGGAGCCATGGTGTGTTTCATCACTAGCCCGGGCTAAGAGGCAATGAGTTAGCATTTCCTCATGAAACTGAGGCAGAGAACTTTCATTTGGCTCCTGGCCCAGAATGATCAAAATGAAACTCCAGCAACAGGCTGCAAGGGCTCTGAAAAGCATGGAGTCAAGGAGTCAAGTTTACAAACTCTCCAGCAAATGCAACATGAAGGGATGAGGTGCCAAGCACAGGAACCTCCTGATGGCTGCGTGTGATCTGCTCTTGTCTCTGGAGGTACCAGTGTTTTTTATGGCTGAGAAGTTGGCACCAGATTAAATCTGTTTCTCATTTTGACAGCACAGATCTGACACTGATGACTGAAGGGCATTTTTGCAGTTCCCTGAGGACATCATTCACACAGTAAAAGCGAAACTACACACACTTAAAAATATGACTGCAAGCGAGCTCTGCTGTGGAGCCGCAACTATAGCCTTAGCGGCAAATGGAAAGTTATGTGCAACCACCAGCCTTGACTTCCACACTGCTGCCATTCAAGGAGAAGGAGGGAGAGTAGGAAAAGAGTTGGGATTTTTTTAAAGGCTTTCAATTTGCAATGAACTGGCTGATTTTCAAAGTCTTCCTAAAATAATTTTTAGTTTTGCCCTTTTTATTTTTTCTTAGCTGCTTTTTGAATTCCTTATTGTGGAAACAAAATTGTGAGTTACGAGTTGTGTGGAGGTGGCAAAAAAAAATGAAAAAGGAAAGAAAAAGCAGATAGGCATGAGAAGTAAAAAAACAAAGGAAAACTAAACAACACCTAAAAGAAATATAACTTTAACTATCAACCTTGAACTAGTTTCTATTTTTACATTCTGCACATTCTTTTGAATTTTCTTTCAATATGAAAAAGTGTTCTTCCTTAGTGTTTATTTGAAAAATAAATTCTGACACACAAAAATGTCCCTTTGAGATCTCTGCCAGCTCTGCTGCACTCCCTTGCTGGGAATGGGATGCATGGAAAATGTCCTTTATACACTTTAGTCTTGCTTCTGCTCTTCCTCCTCCTCTTCCTAACCTGTGGAAGAAGCCTCAACTCTTCCAGCTGCACAGAACCAAAGCTAAATATCTGTGTGTTGCAGCAGGGTGGAATGGAAACAGAAATTTGGAAGTGGCACAAGAACAAAACTAAAAAACCTGAACTGTTGTGTTAATACTCTGCTTTGTCTTTCGAATTCTCACTTAGCGGTATACTGGGTCCTTAGCATGCATTTAATTCAGGGTAAGACAGAGGGAAACCTGCTTCTGCTGCCTTCAGAAAACTGCTGAGCTGAGCTGCTGGGGAGCTCCCACCCATGCTGCTGCCAGGGCCGGGGGGACACACCATCGCCAGCCCAAAGCCATCCACGACCCTGGCTGCTACTCTCTTGGCTTTTTGTAGTCAAACCTGAAGCTTCTCAGAGGAAAGGTGGGAGGGGAGTTACTCAGAGCGAAGCCAAACATGGAAGGGCAGCGGTGGAGGCAGCAGCGAGCTGCCTGCTCAGGGCTGGCCCCTGGCAGGGTTGTTTGCCCCTCGGGGCACACTTTAGGCCAAGTTCAGGGCAAGCCGTGGGAAAGGAAAGCCCCGGACAGCCTCAGTGCGACTTTCCTGTGCTCCCCCCAGCCCATATAGATTTTCTGCCTGCCTTAGTAGTGATTCCACATGACTAATGTCAAGGAGACAGGGTACTTTCCACAAACTCCTTCCTAAAAAAAGCAATTAAGGACTTGTGCTGTGTGGGGAGACCTATTAACCTCTATGATATCTGCCTTCCCCTGCACCCTGCTGTGGAGTGACACCACAGAAGAGCAAATGACTGCCCCTGCACCAGCCCCTTTCCTCTCTCCCTTAAATAATTGGTCCATTTAAGCCGTGTGTGCAAGAGCCCCTGGCAGATCTGGCTGTTCCTCTGAGCTGGACCAAGCACTGAAGTCACCCTGAAACGTAGCAATGCCAGTATAACAAATACACACTGCCAGCTGCAAACAGGGATTGTTTATGGACAGAGAGCCTGCTTCTCCCTGGGAACTCCTGAAGGCTGGTTTAGAAGCCCCATTTTGACCCCAAAACAGTATTGGCTTGAGGCTCCAACCCCACAGCCCCAGATGCTAAACTCACCCCTTGTTAAACTCCTGACTTTGACCACAAAAAAAGACATCAGCAATCTTCATTTTAAAGCATGCAAATGAGACTTCCTGTGACATCCCATACAGTGCAGAGGCAGCAAAGGGTCTGAAAAGTAGTATATGAAAACCAAAACAAAACAAGAAAATATTGCAAGAAGAAAAGAAAATTTACCAACAGCAATTTCAGAAACTTTTTTTTTGAACCTGCAAAACAAACACTTTTTTTTTGTTCAAACAAAAAATTATCATTGCTACCACAAATAGAGCTCGGGCAGAAAATGTCAGTCCTGGTACCCAAAATTTGCCAGCTACTTAGATGAATACAGGGTTAAAATGGGAAGGATCATACAGGGGCGGGATCGTACAGGATCAATAAAGGGCTGGAGTTGAATACTTCCAGACATCGAACAGGCATTTCACTTGGTGGAGGTGGAGTCCAGCTAGTATTATATTTATTTTATATTAATTATATCATATTATATTATGTTAAGCATGGATATAGTAGCTTGTGTGACTCACTGTTAAGTGGCAGCACTGAAGGACTGTGGCTAGGGATGTAAATCTGCCTTTCTATCGTGTTCTCTATAAATATACTGCCTAGTGCATGGCAGGGAGAGAGCCTGGGTGCTGCAGCACGGTGCCAGGATCCCAGTGATGCCGCAAGCCCTGTGCAGGGCTGGAGGAGCCCTGGTAGGAGTCAGCAAGCGGAGCATTTCATTCTGCAGTTCCTACCAGCCTCAGCCAGGCTTGGGAACAGTGAAAGCACTGTTTAAATTAAGGCTTGCTTTTTATTTGGAAGAATATTTATGGCTGCATCTCAACTGTATTTTCCCTACAGATCCTAGCAGCTTTTGTTCAGCCAGTGTTTAACTGTGTTACCCCCAGACTTAGTCTAAGCCCAGCAGACCAGAGGATGCAATCACTGCCACATTTGGGCTCATTTTCTTCCTTATTTCTCAGCACTTCTCAAAAGTAGCCTCAGCTCTCGGAATATGATTTTGCAACGAAAGTGTTTATTGACAGGGCACTCACTGTATGCTGGTCTTGTCCTTCCTTTTATTTCCTTTCATTTCCTTTCTCTCTCCTAACAGCCTGTTAGGAAAGGATGGAAACGAACCCAGTGTAGAGGCAGCCACGCTCTGTATGAAGGAGCAGGATGTGATTCTTGCTTGCCTTTTCTCCCTCGCTTCCCTTCCCTGGTTTCTTTAAAAGACAAGTGTTTGACGGGCTTTGCGCTAGCAATGTCACAGCTCAAAATACGCACAGTTTATCTCTAGCTGTTGTACTTCCATTGTGTTGGACCGCATAGGTGCAGGCATTTGACTCTTTGCCAATTTTTAAATATGAAATATCAGTTAAGATGATTAAAGCAGAATGGGAAATTCATGTGCTCAACTGCTGTGCAGTCCTAATCTCATTTCCTCTGCCTAAACCCTGGCCCTGGGAACTTGTGGTAATTTCATGGCTCAGGTGCAGACTGGAACTCGCAGACTTACCACCTACATATTCAGGTGGGAGCTCTCTATTAGCCTGCTTGATGCTATGGGGTGACCTTTGTTAGTGTGTTTGTTCCAGCCCCTCTTGGTCAGACACCGGACTGTGCTTCGCAGCCTGTCCTTGGGGAGCTGCTTTTCAAAGCCTCAGTAGTTACAGAAGCCTGTGTATTTTTCATCATCAAATACACCACCACCTAAGATAAGCATGAAGTTTTCTTTAACCCTGGAGTAAGTTTTCCAAGTCCTGACCAGCTTGTTTTCAGTGACAACAAAGGTTGCCTTACCTTTACTTTGTGGTGCATCCTTTCTTTATGTGTTTGTGGAAAGACTGGCACGTTTCCAGTTGCCACAGCTTTCAAGGATATGAGAGAGGCTTAAGAAGCACAGAAAAGCCCTAGCGGAGTTTCAACCCCAGCCTGCAGGAGTAGAGAAAAAGAAATATTGATTCATTTGAATTTCAGATCTATCTGTTGCACCGTGTGTCCAGGCATTACTGCTGTCCTCATTTCCCTCAACCTGAATGTTTGGAAGGGGCAACAAAATCAATGGGCAAAACTGGAAAACATGGGTTGCCATTGGGAAAATGGCAGTAGGCAACCATGGCAAGATGCCTTGTTGGGGCATCCCATGGGCACTGGTCAGTCCTATGCCTCAGGGCCATGGGCTCTGCAGTTGGCATGGAGCCAGAGCGGGCACCGCAGCGGCGAGTCCCCCAGCAGGAATCCCTGGCGTTAGGCGCGAAGGAAGCGATCAGACCGCACTGGCGCCCTGTCCTGGTAGCTGACGCAGGCAGCTGCCAGTGCTGCTCCTGGCTGAAACGCCTGCGTGGCTTGGTGTGCATTGCCTTCTGGTACCTGCAACTACTGCGTGCCAGAAGTACTCTTCTAAAATGTGGGCAAGCTGCTGTGAAATCTCTAATGTTGGGTAGCAGCTGCAATCACCTCTCTCTGAATCAGGCTTCATTTGCTCTAAGGCCTAAACATTGTTAGAAGTGCGCAACTCTGTGCCTGATAGTGAAAATATCTTGCTTTGATGAGGCTGTGCTGAGGGTGCAACACCAGGACCCATGGAGGCTCAGTGGGAAGCTTGCTGCTCCAGATGTGTGCTTCAGACCCCACCATGGAACCAACAGCCACTGGGTGGTCTACCCAAGCTAGCACTGAGCCAGGCTCTGAAACAGGCATGCAGAGGGGGAGGTGGGAGTGATAGTCTGATAAGAAGCACTTTTTGCACTGGTGTTGGCTAAAGGCCCCAGCTGGTGTTAGGAGGACAGCAGTAGATATCAGAAAAGCCCTGAGTGTTTCTCACTGGAGATTTTTTCCAAAATGCAGTTCTTTACCCGAGTACAACAGACAAATTCTCAGCTTAGCAAACTCTCCTTCCTTAAATACTGCTTGCGGTCTCCCTGGGGCACAGCAGGTGTTTGGGAGATTCCTCTGATTTTGCCTTATGCTGTCAGTGAAGCAGCGGCACTTCCGAGATTGACAGCTGAGCTAAGCCCTGCAAGAAGGGCTGTGACGCCCATGCGGTGCAGCTGCCAGCAGCACAGGGGGAGATTCCTCCAGGGTCTTGGAGGGAGCCCAGGCCTGTGAGCTTCCCCCAGAGCACAGCTGTTGGAGAGCTGCCTGTGCTTGAGCTGGGAACTACAGGCTGCGCCAAACCTGTGACCTTCCTACCTCTGTTTTTTTCTCAGCAAAGCACAGTCAGTGTTAAAGATTTGTATCTTGCATGTTGTCTGCCTTTGGTTTCTATCCACTGTATTTCATTTGGCCTCTGGCTGCCGGGTTGGTGAGCAGTGTGATCTGAATAGTGACTGATTTCAGGGGTGGGTGAAGCATAATAAATGGGACCTTAGATGGAAAGTTTTCCTCTGTGTAGCTGATGTTGTGGCCAGGGATTGGAGCCTTAATCCAGCAAAGCCAGCAGCTCCTGAAAGAAGGCTGGAGGCAGTTCCAGGCCATGAGGTGATGGGTAGCATGCCCTCCTCTGAGGAGAGCTGTGGGAATGGGAAGGGTGGGAAGAGAGGCCAAGTCCAAATCCCACCTGGCATCCACAGCAGGCTCCCATAACTCTGGGGGACCTACTGACACGGACGGATGTTTTGTGTTTGAAATGTTCCATTGCACAACAGCTGCTTCTGGTTTTGGTTTTCCAAAAGCTGTGATTCCTTATTCCTGTTCAGAGCTTTTGGTCGGAGATCAAAGAGCGTTTCTTCTGATGCACAATATCAGCACTGCTCCTACATCATCCTATGGAGCCAGGACAGGTTCACGGCTGCAGGCACCTCCCCACCAGCAGAAAGGCTGACCCATGGTTTTGTCTGGCTCCCCAGCCACGCTGACCTCACTTCCTTGCCATGTTGCTAGGTGTGAGAAGGGCTAAGGCAGAGACTGGCTGTTAGTTCAGGCTGTGTGTTGACTGCAAGATGGCAAAGTCATCCTGTGTTCGTGGCACGCTCCCGAGAACACAGGGGAAGGGGACAGTGGTGCATGCTGCCTTTTTGCATCAAGTGAAGTGTCTCCCTGCTGCAACATGAGCAAGGTGGGCATACCCTGCCTGGCCTGCCTTCCACCTGCTGGCAGTTGAATATATCACAAAATTTGCAAGGTGCAGTACATGCAGATGGTAAGAAGGGAGAGGGGAGAGCATTATGCTGGCCTTTGGCAAACTGCATTTATTTGTAACTGGGAAGAAGCTGTTGCAAGTCTCCCAGCTTCATGCAGTTCACTTGCTCCCTGTGTTTTTCTCCCTCTATGTCATTTCTTTTCACTGGTGCCAGGTGTGAGTGTCAGGCAGGCCAGCTCACAAAACAGGGCTGCATTTCTGAGCTCACCCCCCTGCTCCTGCACTCATCATCTCTCCCAGTAGCCTCCTTCGCTTTCCATCTCTGCATTGTCATCTCACTCTTGATATTCACTTCCTTTAAGGGTCTCCCTTAACTAGCAGCCATGTAGGATGGTGTTGTCACATGCAAACACCACAGATTACATGTCCTCTACCTTCCTCTTCCTTTCCTTGTGCCAACTTTCCTCTGCTTTCCCTCCCAAACATTTTTCCATTTTGTATTTTCCATTTGTGAGCATTTTAGCATCATAAAAGGCAGATCTGCCACTGGTGCTGCACCAAAGGTAACCACTCTCCTCTAATGCAGGTGATAGAGCTACCATGATGAACTTGCATGAGGCATAGGTGGTCCCATACCACGGTGTTTCCTAGCAGGGATTTCACCAAGTGGTGGGAAATTCCACGTTCTCTATTACATGTGCAGGCAGATCAGAGTGGCAGCTTCTGTGAACCCAGCGTTTGCTGGTTGTCAGGACTTGTGCTGGTGTGGTGAGGTTGTCTCTGACGCACACTAGTATTTTGTTTCTTTGGGGGGTGTTTGTATTGGGTTAGTTCCTCCTGCTTCTCCCAAACCGTTATATGCAGCATGCTTTTTCCAGGTCACACACTCACCTTGGGCAGTGTGTCTAGGCTGCCATGATTACTCTTCTAGGTAGAAGTGAACACGCAACAAAACCAAGAAAAAAGGTTTTCTGTGGTAATATGTTCAGGACAAGCAGCAGGCTCTGCTTCCTCCAAGGCTGGCTTTTCCCCTCTAAATAGCGGGGAAAAGCCAGCCTTGCTTTGTACCTGCTTCTAAGTCTGCACTGAGCACGTAGGGTCCTTGAGATACAGTGGTGTCACCCAAAGCAAACTGCAAGAACAGCAGCCCTGCATCTCCTCTCCCTAGGAGACTGGATTGCTACCAGTAATGCAATGACTGGTGTGAAGACTGGGTCTGTCCCTCCCGGGTCACCCCTATCAGAGCCACTGGGCCAGGCTCACTGCAGAATCATCTCCATTCATCACTGAGACTCCTTCATGACCAGGGATACTAGGGTTTCTTTTTCTTCCCTGCAAGTCCAAAATTAAAGAGAGAGGTGCTTGAGAGGATCCTGTCTCATCTCAAGCATCCTCACCAGTTTCCCTCTAGGCTTAAACCAAGAAAGTGTCCTAGCAGGTCTCTGGGTTTCCTACTTGCTCCTTCAGTTTGCTCCCCTCACAGCAATCATAAATGTGGCCGCCTAAATGCTGGAAGCTGACTCTCCTCTTGCACCATTTGAGAAGAGATTTCCAGAAGGGCTTCTTGTGATCCTTGCAGATGCTAGCTGAGAGCTGACGTGCGGTGTTAAACATGCTTGCTGGTCTGGAGCTGAAAAGCAGCAAGCTATGCTTGGCTGCTCTGGAGCTGAAATATTTCAGAACTGAATAAG
The DNA here is from genome assembly GCF_035582795.1 of Mycteria americana. Taxonomy (NCBI): domain Eukaryota; kingdom Metazoa; phylum Chordata; class Aves; order Ciconiiformes; family Ciconiidae; genus Mycteria; species Mycteria americana. Next base: position 41,620,548 of record NC_134371.1, read on the forward strand.
CATTTTAGAACCTGGGGCTTTTTACCAGAATTTATTCAGGAAAATTTTTCAAAAACTTCTGGACTCCTGTGGTATCATATGAATTACTCCAGAATCACATTGTACACAGGTACACAGTCAGTTGGATTTCTGTGCAAGAAGCTTCTTGGGCTTCCTTGTATGGTTCTTGGCTGCTCTGTTCATGTTTTTGAATACTGTGGTTAAGAATTAGTGATTGACAATTTGGAAACTTATCTGAAAATTAGACTTGCTTCTGATATCCTTGAAAAATCTAAAAAAGTAAAATAAGAGTAATCTGAGGAACACTAGAAAATCTTAGCTACAGTGTCTTCTCTAGAATTGTTTTTTCCCATGTGAGTTTAGAACCACGTTTTTCCTGGTGTGTGATGAAATTATGCATTGTGTGTTGTGACAGACTGGATACCCTCCAGCTGTGATGCTTTTACCAGTAGCCTCTATTCTGCAAAGCCTTCCTCCAGAGTGACAGCATTTTGCCGTCATCTTTCCTTCCTCTGCCAGCTTTGGTGTGATTCTCCCTACTCCGCTTCCTGCTGAGTGCAGCAGTGATGGCAGCTGTGCAGGAGCTGAAATAGGAGCTTTTGAAGGGACTTTGCCATAGATCTGAGTATGAGGGGGTTTGGGTGAGTCTGTCCTAGGCTGTGCCCATGAAATGATGCCAGCTTTCCCTGGGAGCTGTCTCCCTCCCCCCATACTTATTTCCCCCTCAGCAGCCCTTGGCAAGAGGGGTGTGCTAACTTGGAGCTGGGCAGTATCCACAAATATCCCCTAGCAGCAAGATAAAAGATGTGTTTGAGGAAGAGGAGGAGCCTGTAACTCTGACCAGTTTCCATTCAGTAGGAAGCACGGGAAGCAATTGCCTTGTTTTATGCCCACACTGTTCTCCTAGTTCTTTCCTGTGAAGATGTACGTGTCAGACGCAATCTGATGGTGGAGTTATATTTAGTCACTTTCTTTTCCTTTTTTTCTAATTAACTCTTCTGTTTCCTTCAGTGGCAATGCCTGTAAACACTAACTGTTAAAGTAGCCAAGTTGCAAGCTATCAGAAACCATAACAGGAAGAAATCTCACCAACGGAAGCAGCACAAAGGCAGTGGCAGCACCATGTGGTTTGGATACTACTATATTGTAACAAGGCTTGAGTATCTTCATCAGCCTAATGAAAGAGAGTAAAAGACAGATAAACCATAGAGCAATATTAATTATCTTTGAACGTGTTCTCAGCGTGTGCCAGTGGTTAGAGATGGGTAAGAGTTGCCCTTTGGGCCAGGGATGCAGGTCCAAACCTGGTGATATGTCTCACAGGGACACTTGCTCCAGGCCCTCAGAAGTGCTTGCTCAGAGCTAAGGGTGTTGGGGCCATCTAAGCTGTCGGTGCTCTTTGAGGAGGGCTGCAGGGATAAGAGTCTGGGTCTCATGTTGCAAATGCTACTTTGTGAAGGGATTGAGAGTCTCCATCAGAAAGCCCACTCATTCCCCTTGCCTAAGTCCTGCATTCAAACCGAAACACGAGCAGGGGACTCCAGATAGGGAGATACTTCTCTGTCTGAAGCCCTGTAGTAAAATGGTGATTTGTCTAGTCCAAAAGGCTACAGAGTCTTTCCCAATGCCTCAGCCATTGTCACTTAGGTTGGAAAAGGCAGTGCAACCTCATTCTCTGCCTCTTGCTGTGGACGCTGGAGAGCTGTAGTGTGAGACGGTGAGCATTAGCAGAAACAGCATGAATGGGACAGGGTGAAAAAGTTCTAATTATGGTACAAGGTCTTCTAAAGAGGCCAAATAGAAAAGTGGTTGGTCTCATGTTTGTGCTCTCCTCACCCAGTGAGTAGCAGTGGTCTTGGTTTAGCTAGAAAATCACCGTGGTTGTGCACCAGCCTCGGAAAGTTTGTTTGACTCAATTATTTTGCAGACAGATGGGTGAGTTAGTTTTCAAAGTCTCAGTAAAGCTGCCCCAGAAAGCTGGTGCTTGTTCTCTCCTCCAGCTGTAAGCATCGAATGCCCCAGGGAGATCCTCTGTCCCCTTACCTCATCCTGTGGCAGGAGCACCGGTACTTCCATGGTACCTAAAAGGAATTTGTCTAACTGGCTCTTGAAGATCCTAAAAAGGCCTTCTGTTCTAGGGCTCCTCTGTCCTTAAAAACGTGGAGTTTCTCCTCAGCCTTCCATGGGCTCCCAGATTAAGCCTATAGCCTCTTTCATATCCACCATAGGCACAGAGAACAGGTTATTCCTTTCTCTTTGCGTCAGCCATTTACAGACCTGAAATCTGTCCAGAGGACAACAGGACTCTTGGGAGACATTTTCTACACCTCCAAATATCCCAGTTTTCCTTTGGATTATGTGTGACTGATTCATGCCCTTTCTGGAAGGGGGATATGTGGGACTAGACACAGCACTCCCACATGCGTCTTCAAGCTTTCATGTACAGTGTGATGTCTGCCTTTTCCTAGTGAATGTCATCTTCAGCCTGGTCCCAGCACACTGTAGCCCCTAGATGCTTTTCTCCCAAAATGTTTGTTCCTTATTGCATTTCTATTGCAGATCATTCCTGCTTAGGCAGAGTATAAAATTGCATATTCTTCTTTCTGAATTGCATCTCATTTTTTCAGATCCTCTCTCCAGATGTCCAGATCACTCAAACTTCACCCTGCCCTTCCGTAACACTCCTTGTTTTGTGTCCAGGCTTGAAAGCCTACACTTGTTCTTCTATACCCAGCCCCTCACATAGCACAGTAATCTGAATCAATCATGGGGTCTCATTGTAGGAAAGCATTCACCTTGGCTCCAGCAGGACATAAGCTAGGCCCATGTGAACCTCATGAGGTTCAACAGGGCCAAGTGTAAGGTCTTGCACCTGGGTTGGGGCAACCCCCAGTACCAGTACAGGCCAGGGGATGAAGGGATCGAGAGCAGCCCTGCAGAGAAGGACTTGGGGGTACTGGTGGATGAAAAACTGGACGTGAGCCGGCAATCTGCGCTCACAGCCCAGAAGGCCAACCACATCCTGGACCGCATCAAAAGAAGCGTCACCAGCAGGTTGAGGGAAGTGATCCTTCCCCTCTACTCTGCTCTGGTGAGACCGTATCTGGAGTACTGCGTCCAGCTCTGGAGCCCTCAGCACAGGAAAGACATGGACCTGTTGGAGTGGGTCCAGAGGAGGGCCATGAAAATGATCAGAGGGATGGAACACCTCTCCTATTTGGACAGGCTGAGAGAGTTGGGGTTGTTCAGCCTGGAGAAGAGAAGGCTCTGGGGAGACCTTATTGTGGCCTTTCAATACTTAAGTGGGGCTTACAAGAAAGATGGGGACAGACTTTTTAGCAGGGCCTGTAGCGATAGGACCAAGGGGTAATAGTTTTAAACCAAAAGAGAGCAGATTCAGACTAGATATAAGGAAGACATTTTCTACTATGAGGGTGGTGAAACATGGCAACAGGTTGCCCAGAGAGGTGGCAGATGCCCCATCCCTGGAAACGTCCAAGGTCACGTTGGACAGGACTCTGAGTAACCTGATCTAGTTGAAGATGTTCCTGCTCATTGCAGGGGGGTTGGACTAGATGACCTTTAAAGGTCCCTTCCAACCCAAACCATTCTATTATTCTATGATATCAGTTTAGCCCATATTCGTTACTGGAGCTGCGGGGATTTCTGTTAGCAGAGTGGTCAGGTTATTGGTTTAGATGGATTTACTTCAGTTACAGACTCATCACATCTTTTTTTTTTTTTTTTTTCCTTCTCTTTCACATGCTGTCTGTGTAACAGCAGAACTTGGCTCCTCTGCACAAAATCCAGATGCTCCTGGCGTGAGACAAGTATGGAGCAATGTCCCTTCTAGCTGTGTGGGAGGTTGTGTAGATCTGGTTTTCATGTGAAATCACTGAGCCCTTGGGCATGCTGTGGAGTGTGTGGAGTAGTCCCTGGGCACACCAGTGTACCCAGAGCATGTTGTAGCAAGGAGCCGAGAGAGAGGAGTGGAGGAAAAAGAGCAGTTGTTATCTCATTCAGCTCTTTCACTTTCCTTCCGACTTGCTTTAAGAAAGTGAAGTGCTGTTTGTTTACTCATCCATCCTACTCCTCGTCTGGCAGAGATCCCAGCCCACTGAGATGTGAAAGAAGAAATCCTCCTGAAAGCTGTGAAACACTGGCATGGTTCTTCCCCAGCCCAGGGCTGGGAGGCTTGCATCACCCGCCCCCAGACACTGAAATTCTCCTTCTTCTAATCCTTCAGAAAGCCTTACAAATCAGCATCTCGCATTGCATCAGCATCTGGCAGCCTGCCTCTCTCTGCTTCTGCCCTCACTGGTAAAATGAAACTATGGCCCTGCTGTTGCATGTTGCACAGCTTGGAGCCATGTGTCTGTTCTGGGCCAGCCTGCCAAGACACCCGCCTCTGAAAACCTTGGCAGTGCTGGTCTGCCCATTAGCTTGGCAACGGGCAGTGTGCGATGCAGTGTGAGCCATGCAGGGCGAATGGCCCTGCGTGAGAGGCCGCTCCTGCCTTCCCTGCTCCTTTCCTGCTCCCTGCTGGGCAGAGCCTAGCTGCGGGGTAAAGCCCCCCAGACCCTGCACTGCCCATCCCTTCCCTGGTCTGTCCCTGCTCCCCGCGGCGTTGCTCAAGGGTGGCTGTGCTAATTGTATTCTCATAGCCTCATGCATTGGATGTCTTCTAAAGTTTCCCCCTCGTGACTTCCTTCACATTGCATTGTCAGGCGCTGATTTTATTCCCTCCGTGCATTTGAAGAACTTTGCCCTACCAGCAAAAGCCAACGTTAGGAAACGCCGGAGCCAGGGATGTGCGAGCAGCCTCTTGTGCTCTGCCTTGCACAACTCCCTGCCCTTGATCACATGTGCTTTGCGAGAGGGGATTTCCTCCTCTGGCAGGGCAGCTGGTGGCTGCTGCTGCCGCAGGGGCAGCCAGCCCTGGCACACTGCAGTGAGCCTGCCCGCCCAGGGTGCACTGGCACACAAGGGGAGGCAGCTTGGACTCGCAGTGCTGTGGTTTAGGTACTCAGCTCTGGGGACCCATTTTTCTAAGTGTTTACCTTTTCATTCAACCTTGTATAACAGTGGACAAGCTGAGTGGGCTCAGAGGCCCATCCAGCGTGGCATCCTGTGTTACACTTCGGGACTGCAGTGTATTCTGCTTGTGTTCAGTAGTTTGTGAGGGATTTCTCTTGAGTGAATCTGCTGCTTTCTGAGCCTATCCAACCTTTTAGCTTCCTCCCATGGCAATGACTTCCACAGGTTATTTACCTATTGCATAAAAAAACCCTAGAAGTCCTTGTTTTCCATTTAAGCCTGCTATCTGTCCATTTAATGAGATGCTCACCTCTACCTGAGCTTGCTTTGTAAGGAGCAGCAGGCATCGTGTCCCAGCTCATGCCCCTGATGCTCGTGGCTCTGAGGGTCCATGCAGGGTCCTGCAGCTGCAGGGCTCTCTTTAGTCTTCCCCGAGAGTGGTGCAGCTCAGGGCATCCCCTTTCTCCTCTGACCATCCCTGATACTGAGACAGAGGCAGGGATGTGGTGGAGAAAAATCTTTGGAGCAAGGAGTTACCAAACCCCTATGCCACTTCTGAGGCTATCCTAGCGCAGGGGTTTTTTGGAGTTCATAGCATTGCGTCACTCAAAAAAGCAAAAAGCGTCTCCTGTGGTGGTGAGCCACAGGTGGTGAGTTTGTGGTGAGCAAGCCAAATTGTAAATGCCTGGTGGAACAGCATCCATGCTGTGCTGTGGCCCACGCACTCACAAACATGCTCCAAGAGGACCGCAGGCGGTAGCAGGTACGTGTCGGGCACCCATCCCTGGACCTGCCTCTGCTCTCTGGGAACAGAATGCACACACACTTGGCCGGCACCTGAGACACTGTGACCTGCCCCTGTCTGGCTCAACTGATGGGCCGGGACCCGCAGCAGCCTCTCCTGCTAGAGGCTGTTTCTACTTGGCAGTTTGTGAACCCACTGTGCTGCTCAAAACCCCGTGGCACTGTGTCAAAAGCTCCTCTGCAGGACTTTCCTTCCCATGTTTACTTAGCAGATGGTTTCTGAGCTCTGTCCAACTGTGTCATCCCAGTCGGTGGGTTGCGAGATGGGTGAATCTTTTTGATTTCCCGGGGATTTGTGTACCGACAAAGGCCAATCTCCGCTCGGCAGAGCCGCAGGCCGGTAGAGTCATGATAACGGCTCAGAGGAACAGTCAGACTAGCAACTTTATTAACTAGCAAACTACAAACTTAAGGAACTACCAAGCTCAGCAAACGAACAGAGGCAATTTGGCAATGGACCTATTTTCCAGGCAACCCATCACAATTCATCCAAAACTCATATGCCCAGATACATATATATATTGGAAGAGTAGAGGAAAAGAGAAGTGAGAAAAGGAAAAGAGAAGAGAGGAGGATAAAGAAAAGGAAAGGTATCACTACCCTTGGATCCCGTGATGACAATGACAGATGTGGCAATCCTCCGGTGATGGGCGTGCGTCATTTCCTGGGGAAGGTGTCTCTTTATACTCTAATCCCTGCCTCAGGTCACACCCCTGGAGGACTTATGTTGTTCTGGTCCTCAAAAGTTGGCAGGCGCTGGGGGAGGGGGGTGGTTGCGAGGAGTATCATTCCAAGTTTCGGGTGGTTGCAGGCCCATTCCTTAGATAAAACTGTGTGACCTCTGGCCATAAATGGTAACTGCGCATCCTCCGACACGCTCTTCTCATCCCGTGCTAGCCGACTTGCTGCACCTTATCTCGCTATGATGTTTGAGACAGTACCTCTTCCAGTGTCTCACAAGACAATACCTCTTTTAGTCTCTCCGAAGAGCTCTCCCCATCCCATGCTAGCTGACTTGCCGTCGCCATGCAAATCGCGCCTCATCTCTCCACAATGTTTGAGACATTAACTCTTTCAGTCTCTCGCACCAACAGAAGGTGAGCAGGGTGGAAGTGCCATGAAGAAAAGCAGGCTGGGGATCCCCGTCATGCACCCAAGGCAGCCCCTTCTCCTTTCATGCTGGGCTTGCCAAGAAGCCAGGGGAGCGACAGCCAAGCACTGGTCTGGGGCTCAGCCAGGGGCCAGTTCTGCCATCCGACACCCTGCAGCCTCCCCGCTGACCTGGGTTGCTGCCTACCATCTCTGCTCATTTGCTTTTTGCCTTCCCAGAGCTGAGCTTCTGTTACTGCTGTCTCCAGCAAGGTTTAGGAAAACATGAGTCATCCTCAGCCCAGCCCAGAAGCGAGGAAAAAATCCAGCCCTCCAACTCCTTCATGCATTATCACTGTGAAGGTCCACAGGTATGTGATTCCTTGCGCAAACTTCCTGATGCCTGGGAGATGTCCTGGACAGGCCCTGTAGCTTGGTTGAAAAAGCAGTGGAAGGTTCCCTGGAACCGTGCAAATGTCTGGTTTACTAATTCACTGAAAATTTGTAAAGATAAAGAAGGAAAAACATCTTCCTGTGCTCCTCTTTGCAGAGAAAAATATCAGAAGTTCAGTCATCCTCATATGAAATGTTTTGTTTTGCTCTTACGGTCATTTGTTATATTTGAAACACATTTGTTTGGCTTTGAAACAACCACTATAGTTTTGAAATTAAGCCTTATTTTGACATGAAACATAGAAACATTTAATCTTCAAAGGAATTAACAGAAAGTTACTGCCTGTGGGAATGTGCCTGCTCTAATTTGAATCCAAATGATGTTAACATGCCTCAGGCCAACCCCTCAACTGATTTTATTGAACTACTGAATTGCATTCAGAGGAAAGAGGTTGGTGGTTTTGGCAGAAATTAAGGGATTTTCACCGAAATCAAGTATGTTTGCTCAGATTAAAAACAGTCACAAACCTTCTCCTAAAATCTAGCCCGTGAGTGGACCTTTCAAAGACATGATGCTTGAGAGACTGTGTCAAGAGCCACTGCTTTCTGTATGCTCATACCCCTGCTCACAGCCCAGCACACTGACCCTGCCACTGGGCTCATCTTCCTTCACTTGCCCAGTCCCAGGCCCCTCTCCCCATCACCTCCTCCATTGTCTCTCTTGATCTATCTCTATTCACCCTTATCGTCCCATCTGAGCTGCTCCTCAGCTCTGCAGCTCCCTGTGTCAGGACTCCAGCGGCAATGTAAATGTTTGAATTGCATTTCCCCGGTGTGCTGGGAGCTGCTGTGCAGGACATGGCCATCTGAAGACTGGCATTTTGGCGGTGTTAGCATTGCTGAGCTGCAGCAGCAGCTTTCTCCTGAAGTTCACGCCCAGGAAAGGTACACCATGCTTTCCCGCAGGCTTTTATTGGATAGGTTTTAGTTTGCAGTGTTTTGTTGGTGGGAGAGAAGGGTATAGAGATTATGTGTTGGGAGTGTCAAATGGATGATCAGTTGAACTTTTAAGTTAATCATCCCTTTCCCCTGTGACAGTAGTCACAGCAGCCCATGCTTGGCTTCTGCATGCCCCTACCACGATACAGGCACGAGTGAGTTTGTTTTGGTAGAGCTGGGAAAACAAGGCAATTCCCTGAAGCACAGCACACGAGAGAATGCAGCCAGCGGTTGAAGTGCAGTTTACCTGATGTTTCACATCCCACTGGTGTATGGAGGGTTGAAAGTGAAAGCTGACCCTCTCTATTTACTTATCTGCCTTCTCTGTTTACTTTCATCACAGAAATGCTGATTGAGACTCAGCCAGAAGAAAAGTTAAGACTTCAGTCTGTTTTGTCACCATAGTGAGGTTTTCTGCCCAGCCCAGAAACCGATGATCTGGCATTACCAGTTGGCACCTGTTGCATCCCTTTTTAATTATTAACCTCCTTCAGAAGCCTCTCCCAGCTATCTCCCCTGGCAAAAGACAGAAACCTCTTTTCATGCTCCTCTTGGCTAAGGGAGGTGTCATTTATGAGCTCACAGAAGTGGGCAGGTTGCTGATAGATCCCAGCTGCCCACCCGACACCTGGCAGGATGATCTCATGTGGCACAGTGCTCTTCCAAGGTGAGGGCAAGGAGGGGAGGAGCAGGCAGGGAAGGTGCAGTCAGAAAGGAGGCGTATTTTTGTTTGTAAACGTTCTGACTTCAGGGCATCCCAGGAAAATGATGCGAGAAAGGTCTTGTGATGACAGGGCAGCCTTGCAGGGCTGTGACATGCCCCCTCGTTCCTGCTGTGATGCATTCCCTTGGGAGCTCCTGCCTCTGCATCCACATAGGGTTTAGTTTGTTTACAAAGATCCAGATGTTTCTCGCACATAGACAAGCTGCCATTCACCGTGTTTACACCACCTGCCAGCACATCAGGCAATATCCAGTCCTTATAAATGTAGGGACATTCCATGTATCTTTTCCCCCGTGACTGCCCAAGCTCATTGGGACTTACTGTAGTTAGGGGGCTAGGGGGTAGTTAGGGGACTTACTGTCTCTATTCAGCCTGAAGCTCCCTGGGCAGCTAATTTTCTCATCCTAACATGACTCAGTGTGCCTGTTCTCAGAAAATGCCTGCCTCTTCTCACCCTGCTCAAGTTGTGTTGCAATGCAGACAGAGGCAGGAAATCACCTAAACCTCCATCCCCAGGGAAGCTTGAAAAATCAGGCAAAGACCAGAATTCAGCTAGTGACGCTGGCCTGCTTTTGCGTGGTGATTTACACCAATGTGGAAGACAAGCAGAAGGCATCATTCAGCCTGAGAGGAAACTTCCACCCAGAATGAGGCCTCTCTCATGGCTGTATGACAGTCAGCTGCAACCTTTCTGTTGAGCTTGTGTCACCATGCAAAGGTGATGGGACAGGGAGAAGAATAAGCCAGAGGGACCCCAACTCCAGCTGGAAGTCTGTGATGGGTGGGACATCCTTCATGAATTTTGCTTTAGGCCCTTTTTTGGATAAGCACCAAAACCAGGTCCAGGAACAGAGACCAGATCTCCAATCCTAACCTCTCCTTAGTCATACCTCTTGGCTTAGGGCCACAACGGCATACCAGGTAGCAGCAGGAAGGCTTCAACATGGCTTTGCCTGCAGTATCCCATGGCCTGGTGGTTGGAGATGGCTGGCCTCCAAATTAGTAGGACCCGAACATTGGTCTCCAATGGTGTTGGCACGCAAAGGACAGGCACCCTGAAGCCCACGTGGCCAGTGGGGATCTTGGGGGCTGTCTGGGGAGGGGAGGAAAAGATGATGGCTTCCTCCTGGCCCTCTCCAGCCTCCTAGAGGAGGAGGTGTGGGAGCAAGGCAGCCTGGATTGCCCTCTGCAGGGCTTTGTAGGCACATACCTCTCCATCACTCGCAGAGGGCGAGCAAGGTTGCCCTCTTGGGGCCAGGGCGTTTGGGGCAGGGAGTGCCCAAGGTGGGCACTGAGAAGAGTCTGGGCTCCATGGTCACTTGGGAAAGCCCAAGTTAGGCAGAAGTCCAACACATCCTGCCATGGTGGGTGGTTACATTAACAATGGATGACTGATCACTTAGCAGAGGCATATCTAATTCTGCATATGCAGCAAGGCAGTGAGTTGCATAGGAATTCATTTTGTCAGGCAGAATCATGCTTTGTGGGGACATCTGTGCTGTCACAAAGCTCAGCGGGAGGGGACATTTCCAGCTGAGGCCACATGGGGCTGGCCAGAAGTGGGCCTGGCAGGGAGGGGGTAAAAGCTGTCCCAAAACACAAGTGCCCCATGGACCACCATGGTTCTCCCAACATGCTGCTCAGGAGCAGCGGTGCTAATATGGGCTTTTAAAGCTCTAACTGCCTGTCTCGAGCACTGCTCTACCATTAACAGATTAATCAGTGCTGGAGACCTGAATTCAACGGCAAGCACAGCCGAGGGCTGGAGGTAATGTGTTTATGAAGTGGCCATGGTTGCACCGGCTGCTGTCTGAGCTGTACCGTTGATGGAGACCTGCCTTAACTGCCTGCCCAAGGCTGACTTCTGCACACTGGCTTTTTGTGTTACCTCTTGCTGTATTCATTAGTTGGCTGGCTACAACCAGAGCAGAAGCAGGTGAAACTCTCCATCATTTGAACAGTGTCAGAGTGTTTCCAGCAACCCACTAGTGGCCGGTCTGGAATTTCAAGCTGTGGAAAACCACTGCAGCAATTCAGGTCCATTTCAAACAAAATTGGGAGACTGGGCCAGAGGTTCATTTTCCCACCACATTCCTGAATTCATATGCCTTGACGTTTTGCTGAAGTTGGTATTACAGGAGCTGTGAGGAAAAGGGGCTATGCCTGGCATATCTGCACGTGTATTTGAGGATGGAGCAAGGTGTGCAAGCATTGCAAAACAGACTTAGGATTGTCCATCTCAGCTTAACTGTTTCTAAGTACCAAAGTGCTCAAATATTCGTGACACAATATCCATAGCCATGCTCCCCGCTTAATCTGTCTTAATTAGTTGTTGCAATTTCCTGGGTTTGGAGAAAATGCAAGTGTAAAAATATTGCAAGAATGATACTAAATGTACGTGCATTTGAAGTGTTTTAACGTACTCACCAACATGTATTGGAAGTATTTTAACATACTTATGCTGTTGATGATCATGGTCAGGAGGAGAAGGAGAAAAAGTTTCAGACCCCGAGGTCTGACTCACTGTGCCCAGTCTGGGGCAGAGGGTGCAAAACAGGGCAAAGAAGAAAACCACATTGCTCTCGTGCTGTTGGAGCCCCAGTGACCAGAGAGTCCTGGTCTCTTGAGGAGAGAGCTGGCATAGGCAAAGCCACTCATTCAGAATTACACTACAGAATTATAAAGCCAGAAAATGTTTCCCTCAGAGTGGGTTTATAGTACAGCCTTAGGTCCAAAGAAAAGATACACGAGAAGTGAGACGTGATACACATCACTGCTGAGCAAAGCATGTTAATCAATGTGCTTATGCAGGTGACCCTCAACAGATACTATCTGGGCATCTTTCATTACTTAAGAGAGAACTGTATTCTTTCCTTATGACTTATGACTATATCCTCCGACTAATCTAACTTGTTTGTTAACCAAAATATTCTTATGTAAAACGATGTGATTTTACAGCCTCTTGGTATGATGTGTAGAAATTTGTAATACAGTTGCTCCTGACACTGTATGAATTAGCACTTGGTCTCAGGGTGCTGATAGGCCAAGATATTGTCCCCGTCTGCAGGACCCTGAGCACTGATGGAACATCCATCCCCGAAGCCTTCCAGGACAGAGTCCCCGAGTTGCCTGTGGCCCCTGGCCCTGCCAGGCTCCTCTCCACTCTCCTTCCAGCTTCATTCATAGATCTCACAAGCTGGAGAGCTGTCTGCTGCTTCCTGCCACGTGTTCACCTTGTGAGCAACCAGTATCTGTAACAGTATTTTTTTTGAGGCTAGGAAGGTATGACCTTCTGTATCTATTTCTAATGAAGGTTGCAGATTTGTCTGTATGCCTCTCATAGCACCAACCTGCTAATCACAGTGCTCACTGGTCTTATGGTCTGTGTTCATGGCTTTCCTGGGTTCTGAAACACACTGTCCTAGGGAGTTTGTGCAGGAGCAGTGCCAGCCAGCAGCAAGGAACGCTCATCCCCAGGTCAACAGCTTGCACCCTGACACACGCAGAGGAGTCACTTGTCTCTCGGCAAAGCCGTCTTCACAATCTGCTTGGAAAACCCTGCAGACCTTTCCCTGCTAGGTGCCCTTTGCCTGTGTTACTGCTGGCGAGGGACCTCCTTTGAGCTATTTGTGAATGGTTTTAGCTGCTGGCGGCTGTCCTGCCTCCTTTCTCTTTACTCATGCTTTGCCTACCTCTGCACCTGACTGTGGCTGCAGAGCTGGTTTTTGGTGATTTTGCCTGTCTCTGCTCTTTTGATCAGCTGTGTTTACAATGTGAAGCGTGGCAGATGCTAATTATGCAGAAGAGGTTGTTTCCACTAAACTCGGGTGTTAGTTACCAAATCAGCCTCTTCTCTGGTTCTGACACAGCTTTGTTTACGCAGCAGTGTTGCACTGACCTGAAATCTCCGAGTATTTATGGTGTGCTTCTCAAGACCAGTGAGTCTGGTGTTCAGCGCAGACCACCCCCTCCTGCAGCGCAGTCCTTGCTGATGGCGACAGCTTGTCTAGTCCAAACTGCATGCAGATACCTGAGAAAGTCTGAAGGATCAATGGAGGCTTATCTCTCTCCATCTGCTATTACTTTTTATGCTGTTACTCTTACAAACCCAGGCAAGAGGCACGGGTGTATGTGACTGTACCCACAACAGCAAGGAAGAGAGTCCTGGCTGCTTCCTGGTACAGGGCAGCTGAGGTCTCTGGCTGCATCTGTGACAGTGCAGTCAGCGCAACCGTCAGGATTCGGTGCGTGGGCCGTGAACCACTGGCACAGGAAGGCAGCGCCTGCCCCTGCTTCTAGAAAAGACACTTCTTATAAAAAGAATCAAACATAACTCAAGGCATACCTGGGACATGACTAGAGTTATTGCAGACAACTGGGATGCAGTGAGATTTTTCTCATGCAAGCTGAAGCAAATCTTTTCTTGTAAAGGGCGGATACTGCTGAAGACAATGTATAATCTCATCTGGAGGCTTTTCAGAGCTGGTGAGCAGCCACCAGAATTAGTCCTTCACATCGTCAAGAGTGGAGTACATGAAACATTAAAAAAGTTTCTTGTTGGCAGGTGTGTTAATGTACTCTGCATCTTATGCAAAGTGATGAAGGGAGGAGCAGCTCAACCAATCTTTCAAAATGCTGCACATAACTCCCAAAAAAGTCTGAAACCAAATCTCATCTGTTTGTCCCTATTGAATGTATGCGTCCTGCTAACTTTCTGCACTGGTGACAGTAAACCAAATAAGCAGACATTGGCAGTAATAGAAACCTTAAATTAACAAAACAAGACAAAGGAAAGTGAGTCCTTTGAACTCCATGAGATACTCCGTAACACCAGTGATACCTTGTCTCAGGGATCTACTTGGTGATGAAATTATAAGGCTGCTGTATACTTTATGAACCAGATCCTATGCTGGGTTAAATGTTTGTTTATCCTTGGAGGTGTGTTCAATACTAATTTTTTCTTTATAAATAAACCAAACAGGTCTCTGGATTGCCAGTAAGTAGGTGTGAATTTTGCCTTAAAGCAAACAATGAAAGCAATTATTAGGAAAGTATGTTTGTGCCCACATCAAGTTTTGTCTTGCCCCAGACCTTGTCCTATTTACTCTCTGAACACTGATGGACCACCCTAGCACCTTGGCCAGAGACCCAGCTCCACGCCCTGGTGCCCTGCTTGGCTGGCCACCAAAGAGCAGCATGGGCTACCAACCCCAGCAAACCACAGAGGCAGGAGAAGGTGCAAGCCCAGGAACCGGAGCACGTTTGTGCTTGTGAGCAGCATTAGCTTGTGATCCCCTTGGGACAACCTTGTTTCGTTAAGAGGTGAGCAATATACAGAACAGTTGGTGCCAGCTGTCATATTTAAAAGGTAATTGTGCAAGGCTTTACATTAAGAGGAGGAAATGGGTGTTTTAGGCAACAGCGGTTGCAGAGGTCCAGTTCACTGAGCATGGGCTCATCAGAGAAACACTCCTTTAGTTCTGTCTTCCATCTGTCCTACCCATATTCCCAAAGTCCTAAGCACAATCCACGGACCTGCTACCAGCATCGTGTCTCTCCTTAGCCTTCCTTCCCTGTGCTTGCCTGGGCTTCCTGCCTAGTGTCCTTCCCCATGCTCAGCTCCCCTGGGACAGGTCACCCAGCCCAACTGCCCCCTCCTGCCTTGGCCTGCGGGTTTTCTAGTCCTCTAGTGCTCCTGCTTCCTGGTGCGGTGAGCCCCTGCCAGCACAGCATGTGGGGTGCTGCCAGGGTATGTTTTGCCCTGGGATGCTGAGTGGCTGCCAGCAAGTGAGCTCACTGCTTGGCACCTTAATGGGGAGACATGTCTTCAGCCTCCGCTCTGCTTGCCCAGGTTGCTAGCCCTTTACAGCCTTCCTCATTGGCTTAGAGAACTGAGCAAATAAGCTCTCCAATCGTCCATGGCCTTAGGGTATACAAGGCTGCAAATGGCAAACCATAAATCTTTCTGCAGCTCTCTTGCCACTGTCCCTTTCTGGCCTGGTACCAGGTACCCCTTCTCTCAGTCCTCAGTGAGCATTACTCAATTTGCTTTACTTGGTGGACTACCACATAGCTGGAAGCAAGCATCCCTGGGGCTGCCCTGTATCCCCTGGAAAACAATAACCAACTGTCAGCTCAGAGAACAGCTCTACTGGCTGAAGTTACAGATGTTGCTCAGGAAAGTCTAATAAGTCAAACCTTCCCAACTTACTGCAGGATACTGTTGGATTTCGTATCATACTTTCCCATTTTGATACTTGAATATGGAAACTAAATTCCTGTGCTTTCTGGTCTGAGCTGGACAGTGCTAGCTTTACAGCGGTGGGATCGATTACACTTTGCCAAGCACATTCCAGCTTGCTTGTTCTCTCTCGCTAGTGAAGCGGACAGGCAATAGCTGTGACTCATGCCTGCTGATGAAATGTAAGTGCTGTCTAAAAACCACAGGCTCATTATCCACCATTATTGGTAACCATTTGTGGTAGAAAAGGATATAACTTTTGAAGGGATGTGAATAGAGTTTAAATTAAATGCTTCCCATTGTTGATTCTTGTACCCGTGTAAAGAGAAGGAGCTCCCATCCTATTCTGCTCTGCAACACCTTCAGTAGTTTCTTCTCAGCTGCAGAGCAAGAGCCCTGTGGCTCTGATGGGTGCAGTGAGGCCAGCTCCTTCCCCAGGGTGACCATGGCTCTTACATCAGCTTTGTCACCCTGTCCCTTGCTTTACATGAGTAGGGAGGTAGGAAAGAGGAGAGAGAAGGGAAGGAATACACCGTGGCAACCTGTGTAATTTATGCAGTAGTGTGTGTTAAACACAAGACACAGCAGCAGTAGAGATTGGTTTAAAATTGTGGAGGAGTCAGTAATCCCTGGTTGATGACTGTATTCTGTGAAATAGGTCTCATGAAAAGCCCTGTGAGGGACAAACCACAAGGTCCCATTTCAGTGGCAGTAAGCACAGGAATGGGAACGCGTTGTCCCTCCAGAGTTAGGGACTGTCTCCAAAAACTGTCTAGTCCAGCTCTTGCACTTCAACACCTCCACCTGTAATGAGCTTTGCGGGGTGACCTAAAACCTCAGTGCACTGACCTGGTTGAACAGAGCTGTAGGATGTGACTTTAGCACCATCTACAAGCTCCTACAAGGCCTTAACAACCCCAATAACAAAAATTAATGTTTCTTATATCAAAGAGACTTTTAACCTTGTGGAGGAAGAGGTCACCAGATACAAACAGAAGCTGATGGTATGGAAACTTACTGGTGAGGATAGTCAGTCCCTCAAGTAATTAATCTCAGGAATTGAATTGTTTCAACCTTTATTTCAAGACTAGTGCATATATGTGTATATACGTAGGTCAGTCTAGTTCAGCCTGAAAGTGCAGAGGAATCAGTGTGTAAAATGCCCTCTCCTGCTCTAAACAAGAAGAAAGGGTGCACCCTTCTGAGGTACAAATCCATTTGTGTTATTTAGGCTCAATCTTTCTTGCTGTCTTGTGCCCCCCTGTCCACATCACTGACATGGCCTGCCCTGTCTGTGTTAGCGCACGTTGGGAAGCACCAGCCCTGCGTGCCCTTGGGGAGAGCTGAAACTGAAGCCAAACTGTAAAAAAAAGAAAGTATGTGAAAATTTCATATAGTTTTCATACCAGTGAAAATGTCTGCTCAAACACAGTGAATATATAATTCACCAGCCCCCCTACAGGGAAACTGCAAGCCCAAAGGTTACACAGGAAAGTTTTATTAGCTTTTAGGAAGGGAAACGCATTCTCACTTTAGCCAAGGAGCGTGACAATCCCCAGCTTGGGGGCAGGGTGCAGCTGCCTTTGGTCCTGGTGGCAGGCAGAGTGGTCAGAGGTGAAAGCCCAAAATGCCCCTTGCAGCTGGGGAGGAGCATCCTGCGGGTGCAAGTCAGCCCACAGCTTCTCAGTCCTGAGATGAGAAAAAGCTGCTTCTCGGCACTGCATGAATAACTGCTTCAGCCACAGAGGTTTCCCCTGGGGCTGTGGCCTGACCCCAGGTAGGGAAGTTCATAAAACCTGCCAACAATAGCATAAAGCATATGGAAAAGTTCACCAAGGCCTGGAAAATTTCCTTTGCTGCCTTTGGCACCTGAGCCCACAGGAAGGCTCATCCAGGAGCGGGTTGGCCCAGGAGCCGAGGCAGGCAGCAGCACCGTGCCTGCATAGCAGGAATGCTCCGGAGCATTGGGAGCATCTGCAAAGAGGAGCTTAGCACTGACAACCCTAAGTCTGAACCCTTCCCAGTGTTTCTAAGAAATCTGAAGTAACATTCTTATGCCTATAGTATAAATACATAAATACTTTTAACAAAAGACTACGGAGTGTACAGCCAGCAGTGAGATGCTGAAATGTTGCTGGAGTTCATTGGGAGACAGGCAGTCAACTTGCCCTTGAAATCTGCCCCACTTCAACAAAAATACAACAGTCGCTGGCTGTGCTCGGGTCACATGCTGCCTGCAGCACGGGCAGGGCAGGACTTGTCCTCAGCAGCCACAAGCTGTAACGAGAAGAGGGATGTGCAGCCCAGGATCGCTGAGAGCAGTCTGACTTCAGTAGGAGCCAGGCAGGGTGCGCATGGGTGCACAGGTGCATCGTGGAGGTCATGCCTGTGAATCTCTCTGTGGTGCATAGTTGTATGACAAGGTCTACTGCAAGGCTCATGGGAACCATCTGAGTCCTCCAAGAGGAAAGGATGTGCAGACCTGCAGGTTTCACTTGGTCCATTAGAGAGAACCCACCAAACCCACAGTCTTCATGTTTTTCCAAATTTTTATGTGCCTGGATCATTTTTGGGTCAAGCCAGTCGGTGTCTGTGTGCTTGAAGGAGATTCTCCTTCAACTCAACACCTCCAAGAGCTGGCGTCAAGATGTAAATGTCCCACCAGATGTTCCTTCGGCTCAGGCTTCAATAGTCTGCAGATAGCTGGAACAGCCAGCGGGCCTCTGCTCTTAAAAGCCACTCCTAAAAACCTCATAGTTGCTGCAGAACCTGTGTTTCTGCTGTCCAGTGCAGTTCAAAATACCACCTTCGTTTCGTGGCCTTTACCTGTCAGAGAGCATTTATCTGGATCACTGCAAAGGGAGTCCCTTGCCGCCTCTTCCCTGTCTCCTGCCTTGTTAGGCAAAGGGCTGTTGAGCAGATCTGTTCTCCTCCTCCTCCAAATGGCTTCAAGACACTTGAGGTATCTTCCTGATTTACCAGACTTTTATTTTAGCAAATATACAGCACATTTGTACTATATACAGATACTGTCAAGTAAATAAAGAAACCCAGGGTTTCTCTGAATATGAGCTAAGCTTAGGTGACTTTCTTTGGCTTTCATTTCTGTTCTCCTCAAGGGCTCCACGCATCCCTTTCTCCAGTGTTAGAAAGATCCATCTTAGGTAGCAAAACAGCTGCGCAGAGCTCCAAAGAGTTGAGCACGGCATGCACTATATATAAAGCCCATTTGCACTGTGATTTATCTGCACTCGAGCTGAGGCTTTCTGCAGCCCCAAGGAGGGAGGCTAGAGCAGTCTGCCTGTACAAGTACAGCGTGTGAGAACAAGCCTCCCACATACAAATGGATTGGTAGGAAAGGCTGTACTTTACACGTTACATTTCATACGTCATCTTCTACGGGGAGCAAGGGAACGGACTTAGTAACACAACGCTAAACGACAAATCTGCGATGGTGGCATTGGAGCTGGTCCACAGAGTGATGTTATCTTGATCAAACAAGTAGAGCACTGTGGTGAGATTTACTGCATCGCCACTGACCTGGACAGTTTGCTCCCAGAGGGCCCTGCTGGTCTTGTTGTCCATCTTCCGCAGCATCAGCTTCAGCGAGTCCTCCTCCTCGAGGTCAGGAAAAAAGATATCACCCTTCAAGGACACTAGGTAGAGGCCATCACAGGTGATCATGATGGAACCATTTCTGATCTGAATAGAGCCTACTTCAGCAGTGAGATTCATGGCTATTCCTTTGATGCTTTCACCTGGAATGGAAGAAAGCAAAGATGATCCCATGATGACAAATGTCTTCTTGGAAATGGGTTGTTTTATACGGACTGACTGCAGGAAAGGTGGAAAAATACAGGAAAGGAACAGAGTGAACTAGAGAACAGGGCAGACCAGAGCTAGAATATCATCTATCTTACTCTAGACAGGCATCACCTACAGTGGAAATTTCCAGGTTCCTACTCCTGAGCAAGCTGTGCCTTTTGGACTGCAACTCCAGTTTATATGAATTATTCCTCCAAGTTTCTATTTATGCAGTATTTATTTACTGTATGTCTTACTTAAAATACAGACACGTAAGTTTAGGAAGCACAGGTTCCTAAAAAGAACAGAAAAAAACCAGTAAATAAGAAGAGGGAAAAGCGTTCAGAGCTGGAAAGAAAGTGCTTTCTCTGGAGATGCTGGTAACGTAAGTCCTTGTCTTTGGGTTTGGTTTGTTTTTTAACAGATGACAGGATAAAAGAGCAGCGTAGAGACAGAAACAGAAGAAACAAATGAATACAGAGCCAGGAGCAATTAAACCAGAACTTAGCATGAAAGGTTTTCTCTTGGAATGAGCAGTAACAGTTCCCACAGCTATGCTGGAAATGTTTCCCTGCTGTGCTCCTGGGTTCTCGGGCACGCCAGCTGAAACCCCTGGCGCGTCACCAGAAGGTCTCCTGGCAGACAACACAGCCCCTCTAGGCTGAAGCTAAATTTCTCAAGCTTTTTCTCTAGGAATATGGGTTTCTATTAGGTTAGACTCATTGCTACCTTACAATACTAACTGAAAGCAAAACCATCAACAATATTTTTAGTAAGATTTAAGAATTTTAGTATTTGCTTCTATCGTTGAGGTATGTCATCGGACAAATCATCCAATGTAGTCAGCACACAGAGCACTGCTATTTCTGCTACCATGTGCGCACTCGATCGCTCTTCCCCAGGAAATCATTTACATTTTTCATAAATCAGGAAATCATCGACTTGTTTCAGAAATAACCCAAGAGCATGCCACATGTACTCAGTAAATTCTCAAAAATACTTTTCTCGTTCTTTCGCAGAGTGAAAGCTTGTTTTAGTACATAGGTAAGGATTGCAGAAATCCACGCAAATTTTCAGTTTTTTCTTCCGCTCTGGGAAAACCCTTTTGTTTTGGTTTTGGCACGTTGCAGCACTGGGTCAGATTTGGCCCCTCTCCCCCCAGACAGCTCTCCCGGCACCTTTCTCCATCAGAAGAAACAGCCATTGCTGTGACACGAAGCCCTTAACAGCCTCGGGCGTTTTAGTGGCCACCGGCCGCCACGGCGGTCCCCGCGGACCGCGGCTCGGTGCGCGGCAGAGCCGGGAGCCCTCCCGGGTACCGGGCGGAGCCCTCCGGGGGCACCGCACTACTGGGGGGCTGCAACCTAGGGAAGCCGGGAGCCGCCGCCGGGTACCGGGGAAGCCTTCCGGGGGTACCGGTGTTCCGGGAGCCCCCCGCAGGAAACGCTCCGGAGAGCCGGGAGCCGGCCGGTAACCGGGGCAGCGCTCCGGCGGAGCCGGGAGCCTTCCCGAGGTGCCAGGGGACGCTGCGCGGTAGCGGCTCCTGTACGGGGGCGCCCCGGGGTGCCCCCTGCCCCGACGCCCACCCACCTGTGTACCGGATGTGGGTCCACGGCACTTCGTCGCTCCGAGGCTGAAAAAAAAGAAGAGAAATCCTCGTTAACACACTGGGCGGGCCCCTCGCTGCTGCCGCTGCCGCTTTCGGTTCCCCACCAGGAGCGTACCTCCGAAAGCACCGCAGGCAGCCTCAGCTGGCACGGTTGCTGCTAGCCAGCTATGCTCTTAACTTGCTTTTATATCGTTATTATAAAATAGGATTTTAGAGTGGTTCCTAGCCAGTCCAACTTCCAGCCTGCTGCTGAGCCCTCCGGAGCACACCAGGTACTGTTGGTCCTGTTTAGAAGAACATCCTGGTGAACATAATTGAGTCAGACCAAACAGTAAGGAAGGACCTTGGGGTGCAGACCCTCCTCTGCATGACCCCTTCGAGTCTGACTTACAGCTGGGGGTGCCTGTTTGCAGAGCTGGGACCCAGACGTGGCCCCGCTGCCTCACCCTCCTCCTGCAGGGCACTAAGAGGTGGGTCAGGCTTCATGGTTCCCTCCACTTTGGGTCAGGCTGTTGCGGGATGCGTGTCTCGCAGCGGCTCCCTTAGAAGTGTATTAAGACATGTTTAAAATTGATTGCGTTTTATGAGTATAACAGAAAAAGTGATGCAAATACAGAAGTGTGTATCTTACTGATCAGATATGCAAAACACCAAACTTCTGTATTAGATTTTTAAATCTGAACTTTGCATCTCAAACCCATCTCTCATCTTAACCACAGGAGGCCCAAATCTGCAGTCTCTTCACAACCACAAGTCTTCAGCATTTTGCCTGATTAAAGAGTGAAAGGTTAGGCTCGCTGCTCCATGTTCTTCTCTTTACCTATGCTATAGGTTTCCTAAGGGAGAAGGTGGGCTGGTGAGATGTGTGTTGGGCTGACTTTCATGTATTTGGCCTCACGTGTTACAGGAACAGAGCAGCCCCTTCACTCTGAGCACAGGGAAAGTGTTGGAACAGAGTAGAGAGGGAGCACAGACATGCAAATCTGCAGGCTCAGTGCTGCGCCCTGGTAAAGGCAAGTGGCAGGGAAGGACGTTGGAGCCAGGCTGCCCTGTGTGGTCTGTGCCAGAGGGTGGGGTGGGTGCTGGTGGTGGGAAAGGTCTGCTCTGGCACCTTCTAGTGCTGCCACAGCTGATGCTCTGCCACTTGCTCCACTGGCAAGGCTGGATTCGACTATAAATACAAGTTTTTATTGCACACTGGCTCTGGCACACTGGAACTATCTCCCCCGGCATTACTGATCCTATCCCTTGTCTCAGCAGCTTGAGTCTTATGCTTACTCTTTTTCTAGGCACCTAAGTGCACAAGCATTTCACTCTTTGGCTCAGGCAGCTGGGATTTCCAGGTAGTTTCCCAACAAGACGATAGCTAAGCACAGGACTACTGAGCTTCTGAGGTCAAACAACATCCACGGCAATCTGTCCAATCTGGCCACTGGTGGACAGGGTGTATTAAACACAGACAGGTTGGGTGACAAACTTGTAGCAATTGTAAAGATATCAGTCCCGTTGTCGCTAATGCACATCACCTGTTTTGTATATCTCTACCAGTTATTGCGTGATCTCAAAGCCCTTTGCAATTATCTACTAGTAAATTCTGCTGAGGAGAGAATGTATCTGTAGGACTGGAAGGACATCCATGAGCTAGTAACAAAGTCAGTCACCTTGATCTCTGTTCTGCCTTCTTATGGTAGGCAGGAAAGGATGCCAGGAGGGCTGAGGGCACAGAGGTGCTCCTTACTGACTGCTTCAGATTTCCCCGTATCATTTACACACAGAGTTTCCACATCATTTTTGCCTCTTCTGGATCCCTAAACATGAGAATTCCTCCTGTCTGGGACATTGTGTCTAGAGCCGCGGCACGTGGCAGAAGTTTCAGGAACAGGTTTGTACTGCACAACACACAAATCTCAGGGGACTATAGCAATATGCACTGATTGAGAGGACTGTTGCGATTATCTGCCTGACTCCCTGTGTCATACAGATTGCAGACAACTGTGCACTGGAAGTGGGTTGTACCTTCTCCACACCAGGAGATATTAGGATTGTGGCCATATCTTCCTTATCTGCATTAAACCTCTGCACAATTACTCCTCCTGCACCTTTTCCTGCCCTGTTCAGGCAAAACTGTCCTGCAACAGGTCATTAGAAGCCTTTGAATTCCCAACAGCTGCTTAAGGCTTTTACCTCCCATGCATTTGCTATTGGGGGGTTTCACACCCCCTGATCGCACCTGTGTGTGACTTGCCCATGGCCTGATCCCAGCTGGTATGTCAGGAGGAGGTAATTCCAGCAGAGATGGGAACTCACAAGCCTTGCAGATGCAAAAGCAGACTATCACTACCTTTTTTTTTTTAACTTGCTCATTTGGAAATCACAGCTGAGGTTTGCTCTCCAGGCACCATCATCATGGAAACCAGATCACTGTCCCTTTTTGTTAAGCATGGTCTGGGCTATCACTGTCCCTTTTTGTTAAGCACGGTCTGGGCTGCAGATTCTGACTTTCCTAAGCATGTGCCATGACATTATTTGCACTGTGTTTCCACAGAGCAGTCCAGGGATTTTTTTAGGAGCCGTGAGGACAATGAAAAGTAATCAAATATGGTCTTGCTATGAAAAAACACAGCTACTGTCTTGCTATTAAAGTTAGTGTGGCACTCTCTAGCCCTGGAGAGCAGGAGGAGACTCTTCCCAGGGACAGCCTCTCGGTTGCTCCCACGGACCAGTGCTCCTAGCCTGCCTCTCTGCTGCTGCTGTGCCCCTACTTCCATAAAGTCCGTCTCCCTAAACTGCCCCAAGAGTCAAGTCAGATTAGAACTGCTGCTTCTTCTGTTGACATTTATATGGTCGGTTCATGGTTGTCCTACTGAGCCGTGTAATTCCAGCGTGATGAAATCCCCCCCCACGTACAGCCTGTGAGACTGCTCCTGCACAGCATGGTGCAGTCAAAACAGGACACCATGGTTATCTGCCTAAAATAATAGAAACTGTTTCTGAGCCTGCAGTTAGCAAGTATTTAAAACTGAAAAGGTTCTCTGGTGACTCCCAGGGCCTGGACTTTTCATCTGCCACAGCCACTGCTCCTCGAGCACCCTGTTTCAGTTGTTTCTGTTGAGGAAGGGAAACTCCAGGCATGTACTGTCTCCCCTCCTCAGCTGCTGCTCTCTTGGGTTTGTAAGGCTCACAAGGCAGCAATGCCAGCCCCTGCCATCTTCCTCCAGAGGAGGAGGATTTGAGTTAACATTTTTACAGAAGAGAGAGATACTGAGAGATGAGGAGTCACAACCAAGAGTGTGACCCAGGAGAGGTTTCTGCATCTTGAGCAGTGTGATAGCTTGCCCTTCTCCATTGGCTTCCAGTGCAACTTCTCTCTCCCAAAGTAGTGGAAGGAGAAGAGGACTGAACTGAATGAGAAGTGTTATCTTTCAGTGTTATCAGGGTCATCATTCTGCAGTTTAATAACCACTGTGAGACTCAGGTCAGTGAAACTTCTGCAGAGCGTGAGGGTTTTCCTTAAACAGCAGGGGACCCAGAGCACGAGGCCATCCCTCCCTTGCATGGTTCCTCCCTGGCTTGCTTCTCTGCCAAGTCTAAGTGGGAGGAAAGAATGAAGTCTGGTAAGACAAAGCACAACAAGCTTTAAAGTGGTACATAGCTCCTGGAGAAGATGTGGGAGGAGAAGTAGCTAGTGCATAAGCAGCACTGAAATAGCAGTGAAAGGCTGTTAACAATCCACCAGCCCGCAAACACGTGAAAGAGGCAAATGTATTTGCTGCAATTTTTGCTAAAGTATTCTGAATTTCAAGCATCTCTGTTATTTATATTGTTTGCAGTGGTGTTATATGTACACAAAACTATCTCTGGCCACATCAGTCTTTCTCTCATGTACGCGCACACACACAGGCTGTCCTCTGCAGATAGAGATGACTACTCCTAAAGCCCAGTATTTGTGCAGGCTGAGAACACTGAAATGTTTCAGGGGTCTCGCTAGAGCTGTCACAAGCTAGCTTGCTTTCTCACATATCTACCTGCACATGTAGTACATTTTAAAAGTTCAGGAGATGTTTATGAGCAACCTGGGTTCTGATTCTTCCACATGCACTTGTTGAAAGCCAACATCTACCCAGCTGATCCCATTTAATTAAATGGAAATACACAGGAGTCACTGCAAGTAGGGGAGGGAACAGGAGGGAGGCAGACCTCCTTCCCCCAGGGGCCAGTGCAAAGACCTTTCTTGGAATGATCCCCCTTCTGGACAACTTGTCCCCAAACCCTGCACTGGGCAATACTGGATGTTGTTTTGAGGACAGGCAATGTAAAAAAAAGAATTATTAAAAACTTGTGGTTTGAATAGGGATAAACCTAAATCCTTTTTTCTTTTCTTAAAAAAAAATAATAAAGCCCATACAAAGCTTTACAGGCCAGCAGACAATGGGTTGAACATGAGCTCTTACCGTTGAGGGTTGCAGAGAATCTATACCAAGGTAAATCAAGCAGGCAAGCAGCAATATCCACTGAGCAGCCGCAGACACGAGGTGCAGCGTGTTCCTAACCTGTCCTCTTTGCCAGCTGTTCCACTCATCCTCTGCAGGTTCCCTTTCGTGATCCATGTGGTCTTGATTTCTCGGCTCTACATCTGGCTGTCCTTCCATCTCAGCTGTGCTGCCAGCAACTGCTGGGGAAGGGGCCAGGAGCACAGCAGGAGCCTGGAGGAGCAGAGGGCAGATGAGCTAGGTGCTCCTGTCCCAGGAGCAGAGATGAAGTGAAGACAGTGCCTTCAGGAGACTGCTTTATGCTCACAGAGAAGCAGGCGGGGGAACTTCTTTGTGACTAATCTGAATTTCCCCTTCCTTCCTTTCTTTCTTTCTTTCTTTTCTTTTTTCTTTTTTCTTTTTTTTTTTTTTTTTTTTGTGTGAATGTGGGGGCTGATCTATTGCATCCCAGTTCAGTTTTGAGTAAGGGCCTTTGAAAGTAGATGTGTTTATGTCTTTCATAGCTTCAGCTGTGGATGTCTTGATATGTGATGTTTCCAACAATAGCTAAGAGTTGGGTGGACAGTGCTTGTCTTCACTCAGTCTTTTGTCAGTAAAAGCGCTCATCTTTCTGTTCAGCCTCAGGTGGGGGGTTTACAGAGCTGGCTCCCTCCCTTGTAAGGATCTCTTTTCTGTAAAGAAGCAATGAATAGGAAGGGATGTGGGACAGGTGGACAGCATAAAGAATTGGAGAGAAAATATGCCCTTTCCATTTCTCTTCAGCTTTGTCTTCTGGCTTTAAAGCCATGGGATGCTGCATGAAGCTAAGAGGGAGAAAATGGAGAACTGCTCAGGGAACATCCCTTTTTGCACACACTGAAACCTGCAGTCCAGGGAATGCACTCAGAGGGGCACCCCCGGGCCATGCAGGCTTCCCTCCTGGAAGAGGATTGCCTGTCCCTTGGGACACCAGAACCTCCCCTTCACTTGGTCTCCTTGTGATATTTGCTTGTCACACATGGAGCTGCTAAATGTCAGCTGTCTGCAGCAGAGACCATCTCCTGTGCTTATTTTGGGTGACGGGCTTTGCATCCTTTTTTGGAGCAGTCCAGCACCACTCTTTCCACCGCTCTTTTAGCCAGAATTTTTTCTGTTGTAAATTAGCATATCATGACTGAAGTCAGGCACTGCCTCCTCCCAGTGAGGATCGAGCCCATTGGGAGTGTTACCGTCTGTCTGTCTTTCAGGGATGAGTTGTCAGAAAGTTTCCCTTCCCCAAAATGTGCTCTTTCAACCTGTCACAAGGCACATGTCCTGACAAACATGTACTCTGCATGCAGAGGAAGCAAGAGTAATGTTCTTTCATGTGTTTTTCCATCTAGGCAAGGATATTTCCTATAAACATAAACCAAGTGAGGGGAGGAAGACAGCAGCTGGGTAAGCAACCTGCCGTGAGGACATCCCACGCTCGCCACCCTTGTTCTTGAAAAATAACCTCGAGTTGCTGGTAGCTGGTGGATTGAGTCAGGAATACACTCTGGTGTTTGTCTTGAGAGCAAACGAAAAGTCATGGAAACTTACTGAAGAAGGTTCAGCTTTCACATTTTCCTTTGGCTCTTGAGCGCATGGAAATTCTCGTCCCACTTTCACCGGTGGCCACTCACCAGGGCATGCTGGAGCCCCCAGCCCGATGAGGGGCCCCAGCAACAACCCTAACCCACCTTCCTCATCCAGAAATATGAGTGGAGCTGTGGCGAGGAGAGTTTGTGCTGCCTCTGAGCAGTTCCCTCTGATTTAGAGCGTGAGTTTGGAGGCAGGACTTTGACACCTAGTGGTCACATGCTGCCTGGGAGCCCAGGCGGCCCAGCACCCAGCTCAGCATTGGCCGTGACTGGGCTCAGGCTTGGCCAAGCCCTGCAAGAGTAGTGAAGCGATACCTTGGGGTGCTGCGGAGGCCTGCTGAGGCTGGGGGGATGTGGAGAAGGAGATTGTTTGCTTCTGTGCATCTGCAACGTCCTGTCATGTCTAGGTGCTTGCTTAAAATGTCCCCAGAAAAACATTCACCCTACTTGCAGCCTGGGTGTCCATCCATAAGGGGCTTGGTGGTGTGGGGGAGCCCACGGAGACTCTGGAGATGAGGAAGTCTCAAATGTGGCTTCAGAGCAGCTTCCTGCTGGGGAACAAATCCAGCTCTGGGTCCTTCCCCCATGGGCAGGTGTCTTGGCCACCTGCAGTGCAGATGGATGGCAGTGGTGGCTGGAAAGCTGGGACCTAGCTGTCCCAGTCCTGCAGGAAAGGCGAAACAGGCTTGGGGGGGCTGTCCGGGCTGCGCAACACCTGAGCAAGCGTCTCCTCATGGCCGGAGGTCCCTGCCGTGGGGATGTCTCAGGGGCAGTATCCTCAGATCCCCATAGCTTGCAGTCCCCGTGGCTGAAGCTGCAGCTGAAGCAGGCAGGCACAGAGGAGGGCTGTGGGGCCAGGGCTGCCCCATACCTGCATTCCTACCTGTAGCGAGAGTCACCAGCGAGTTACTGCAGAGGCAGCCAGCTGCAGGTCTTGCACAGCCTACCAACGAACTTGTCAGTGTTTCAGTGGGGAATCACAGAACGAGAGCATGCAATCATCACGCCACGGCTGCCTTCCTGGAAGAGCAGGCATTGCTGTGTATCAGAGTAGCTCTGTCGAGCACAGGCAGCCTGGGCTGTTATGTCCTGCACGCTCCCTCCCTGCTTCCTCCAGGAAAGGAAACTTGGTTTTGCCGTTTGCTGCTTAGTTTCTGCAAAAATGCCAGCACGCTGAGCTAAGATGTTCCAAACTCGTGTGATCCTGTAATTCTCACATTTTGGGTACATGCCTTTGAACCAGACACGAGCTCTCGCCCGTCTCCGTCTCCTCCCTCCCCAGCTCTGGATCTTGCACTGGTTTTGTTTCTAAAACCCTAAAAAAAAATGTGGGTGGAGGTTGTGCATATGTATTTCTGAAATTGCTTCATCATTTCTGTACTCCCCCAGTGCAAGTGTCGCTCAGCCTGGGTTAACAACACTGGTAACACTGAGGATCAAACGCTACATTTCAAGTAATGTATCTGGCATTGTGTCCGAAACAGGAAAGAGGACAGCTCATTCAGAGGCATCATAAACACCTATGCACAGACTGTCTGTCGCGGTTTTAATCGCGTTCAGCTTGTCCTCCTGCCTTGCATATGAAAACCCAAGTGCATGCAAATTTGGTGGCTTTAGACATGTGCTGTCAGAGCCCCTGCTCTCCCTCCTAGAGGAAACCTTCCTGGCCTTCGGCACCCCGACGCATCGCAGGCTTGCTGCACACACCCAGCAGTTGCCAAAATTTGCTGCGTTGATCAAAATTATTTTGGTCCCTCTTCCACAGGGACCCTAAAGCTGGAGTCTCTTGGGGTTTTTCTCAACCCTTTCCAGTCATCATGCCATTCTAGTGATGGGGCAAGCAGGCAGGCTGAGGTGGCTCTGGGGCTCCGTGAGTCTGTTGGCACTCTGCAGCAGACACTGGTTATTTGGTTGTCTCAGTGGTTTTCCAAAGAAATGCTGGTGGCACATGCAGCAACATTATTCCAGCAAGGACTGAAGGAAACTGAAATTAGTTGGCAGTATGGCTTACTGTTTTTTTTTTTTTTTTTACAAAAAAAAAGCTCAGAGCCCCAGCCTGACAGTGCCCCCGTGCCACGAGGCTGCTGTGCTCCAACGAGCGGGACGGGGCAAAGAGCAACCTCACTGCAGACCACAGACCCTGCCCATGTGGAGCACCCCGTGTGGGGGAGTCACAGGGTGGGGGCCCTTGCCCAAAGCCTGGCAGCCCTTGCTGGCACCCTTCTCGATTTAGTTCCCATTTCCCAGGAAAGTGCACTCACCGCCCCAAAAGGAGGAATTGGGGAATTATATAGGAGAGTTTACTTCTCAGAAAAACAGTGGAACAACTGGCTGAACTGTTTGTAAATATCTAGAAGGAAAAAGGAAATTAGTAGCAACCAGTGTGGGTTTCCAAGAACAAAACCTAACGTTGCCTTGTGGGGCAAGGAAGCCTCTTGGGCAGAGGAGTAGCTGTGGGCATTCACTGTGCCTTCAGTAATAGTTTTGACTCTCGTTTTCATAGTATTCATGAAGCATGGTCTGTACGAAACTGCTGCTCAGCAGAAGCGGAGCCGGTTGAGTGATTATTGATGGTTTGTTGTCAAAATGGAAGGACGTACCTTGTCCTCCTGGGACCTGCCCTTCTGCAATGTGCCCTTCACCTTGGGGATCCACTGGGCCCTCTGGCAAGCCAAGCAGGAACGGGGACATGCTCACGGTGAGATCTAGCCTCTTGGCTCTTGCTGGTAGTCTTTGCCTGTAATTTAAAGGTTTGGCTTCCACTTGGAATAAATTACTAGGAGAGCAGTGCTGTTGCTCTCATTGCTGCAGTCAAGTAATACAACTTACACCCAGTGTTCTGGCTGTCTTCTTGTGTGCAGTTGCTTATTTTCCACCAAGGCTGTCTTTGCCTCGAGAATAACTGGTCGCATAGTTTGATTTAGTATAACAGTGGGAAATAGTAAAAGAAGCCTTGCAGTTATGTAGAAGGGGGAAAAAAGCAGTGTTACAAAGGCAAGATTTTCATCCAGGTCCTGCTGCTCAACGTGTGCCCCAGCTATTGACATTTAGTGTTTCTGTCTGCTCCAGAAATAAAGTATTTTGTAACTAAGCCAGATTTATTTACCAAAGTCAAGGAATTTTGCCTAAAAAGTTTGTGGGCTCCTGCTCCATTGTCTCTGAACCATGTGAACTACCTCTCACCCTTGATTTCACTTCCAAGCTTTTTCTTGCTCCTTGCTTATAGCCACTTTGGCTGATGTGTATGCCAAGAATTTCTGCCAGCAGAAGCACTGAGCCAGTAGGAAGGAGTTTATGTTAGTCAGGTTACTTTTGGCAATGTAAAATAGGGGAGATTGTGAAAATGCTGTGAAATCACAAATAAAAATATTGACATTTTTGTGGAGCCAGGATTTTGTCGGGAGATCCCAAAAGGCACCAGCACCAAGGTAAATCCTGCTGTGCCTCAACCCAGAGTGCTGCCCTTGGATTTTTCTGAGCAAGCTGCGTTATGGGAGCAGCGGGGTGAGCGGTGGATGGGTTCCCCAGGGCACACATCCAGCAGCTGCTGGTTCCTCACTGCTGTGCACAGAGTCATTTTCCCTGGCTGTCACAATCCTCGGGCCAAGAGAAGGCTTTTTTCCAAGAGGACCCGATGCTGAGCTCCAGCTGCGCTGGGCACGGCAAAGCCAAGCAGGATTAGGACCTGCCCTTCTGACAGTGCTGGCAGCTTTTCTTGGTGCTTAGGGACTGTGGCATGCCCAGCGCCCTGGGAGGGACAGGCTAGGTGGCATCTGTAGGCGAGTACAGTGACTGGGGAAGAGCTGTGTGTTTAATGGCAGTTTTTAACAGCAGCGTCGAGATGTTCAGCACAGCCCCCCATGGGCAGGAGTGCAGACCTCTGAGCAAGCCAAAGTCAGCATTCCTTCAGCTGGCAGCCACTGCATTTCACACCAGAGTTGTTAGGTTTCTAAAGGTCAGCTGCTGACCCCTTTTTGACATGACAGGAGATTTTCCATTGCTGGCGGTGATCTTTGCTCTTGAGCATTATCTCTTTCCGGTGAGCCCCTGTGGACTGTGCTCTTCTGCTCCTCCGAGTGGACTTCATTTACCACAGTATCAGCTGAGTGGGTAGGGGCTAAGCATTCACTGTGGCACCTTTAAAAGGTCAAGGTGAACTTAGTCATACCAATCTCCCTTCCTTTTCCTCAGTAGCTACTTCAGAAACCCCACTGTACCATACCATCATACTGTAAGATATCAGCAGAGAAAATCAAATACATCTTTTGCCATTTTTCTGGTAAAGAGAAATAACAGTCTATGAAAAAAATGAAATAATTCTACAGCTGACATTCAGAAATGCAACTGGTCTTGCAGAGCTCTCCAGCTCAGCCAGCTCCATTCCCAGTCATTCCTGCAGTGTTAGAAACCCCTGGGAGGGACGTGAAGCCAGTGATGCTCCAGACACAGCTCTGCTCTGGGTTAAGGAAGTGGTTTCTCTTGCTTATCTGGCACTGTCATCGTTGACCTGTCTGCTTCCCCTTATCACCCCCATGGGAGTTTTTTGGGCAACAAAGATGATCCCAAAGTCATCCCTCCTGAAAATGAGGTTTTATTGCAGCTCTTAATTCTTCCTGTGGGTCTCTAACCTGTTCCTTTCTTTTAAACATGATGATAGGAATTGTGAGCAGGATTTGGGGGAAGATTTGCGGGCAGAGGTACTACCTCTTATTAGCTCCCTTAAATAGCTGGAATGAAGCATGAGCAGATGGGTGGTGGGCAAGCAGAGACTGCAGTAAGGAGAGGGGGGGTTAAGAGCTGGTGACCTTTCTAGGACAGAGACAGGCTGGAGATTACAACAGCTCTGTCTGCAAACCCAAGCCTCTACCATGTGTCCCTCTATCTTGGAGTGACTTGTGCTGTGATGTGACAGTGATGATGGCCTTACACTTACTTCAAACTGTTGCATTAAAGAGGTGGAGAAGGGTTAGACATCATTCCTGCCCCAGCCAAGCCCAGTGAGAAAGACCCACATGCAGTACCATTTCCTACTTGATGAGTCGCTTCATCCCTTTGCAGGTGTTTTATTGGGATGACATGCTCATCCTTTTCTAATCAGGATGTGTGCAATACCGCTTCATCTGCCTCTCACCATCAGCTTCATCAGCAAAAATTTATCCATTAGTTATGGAACTCCAGAGACTGAATCAAGATCTGGTGTCAACAAAAGCACGTTGACCAGCATGATGCTTCATAGCATCTCCCTCATGGACAATATGAACTCTTTCCTTTTCTTGTTTTCTGAATATTGTTTTTTTTATTTTTAACAGCTGTCAGGTTAAACTTTTGGCTAATTTTTTTCCTTCACTGTTTCTTAAACACTTCTTAAAGAGCTCTAACTTTCCATTCACAGTCATTTAGTTATTTTTTTTCCACCTGGTCAGTTTTGTGCATAATTTCCTCTAATTAATATTAGCCCTTTTGAAACATCTAGTAGCTGTATTACTGGCTGGGGCTTCCCTCTGTTTGCTCATACTGACTATAATCAGATTGTGGTCACTACTCCTTAAGACCTGACCACTTCTTCAGCAGTTTAACCATCTTCACTCACTGTAAAAACCACCCAATATAGCACTTGCATCCAGCTTAATGGTTTCTGTATTAGGAAATGTCCATCCAAAACCTTTGGCAACTCTCCTGACTCCCACCCTGGTCATGCACGAGTCCCGATAGAGATTTTCCCCACAGCATCACTGTTTCCTTCTCTGGACCCCGTGGGAGGGAGGTTGGTAGGACCTGGTGCCAATCTCTGCTTTAACGCAGCAGACAGAAACAACCTGCTCTCAGTTTTTTCTTTTTATTCTTTATTCCTTTCATTTGCAAAAGATTGAATCATCTAGATGCAGCTTGAATGAATGATTGAAAAGTTCTTATTACAACAGGGTTTCCATAGGTTTAAACTTTGCCTTTTGGGTGAGATGAGAAAAGGTCCATATCTCCAAAAAGCAAGCGGTCCTTGGCCCGTTCTCCCAGGGTGTCCCTGCAGATAGTCCTTGAGGCTTTCAGGCTCATCTAATGCCGATTGCAACATCTTCATGATGCAAGCCAGTAACACAGCAAGGGCAGGAAATATTTCCTGGCTGCCGTGTCACAGAATCACAGAATCACAGAATCGTATAGGTTGGAAAAGACCTTTAAGATCATCGAGTCCAACCGTAAACCTAACACTACCAAGACCACCACTACACGATGTCCATAAGTACCTCATCCAAACGTCTTTTAAATACCTCCAGGGATGGTGACTCAACCACTTCCCTGGGCAGCCTGTTCCAATGCTTGATAACCCTTTCAGTGAAGTAAAATTTCCTAATATCCAGTCTAAACCTCCCCTGGCGCAACTTCAGGCCATTTCCTCTTGTCCTATCATTTGTTACCTGGGAGAAGAGACCGACCCCCACCTCTCTACAACCTCCTTTCAAGTAGTTGTAGAGAGTGATAAGGTCTCCCCTCAGCCTCCTTTTCTCCAGGCTAAACAACCCCAGTTCCCTCAGCTGCTCCTCGTAAGACTTCTGCTCCAGACCCGTCACCAGCTTCGTTGTTGACACGCTCCAGCACCTCAATGGACACGCTCCAGCACCAAAATGTCTCTCTTGCAGTGGGGGGCCCAAAACTGAACACAGTATTCGAGGTGCGGCCTCACCAGTGCCGAGTACAGGGGCACAATCACTTCCCTAGTCCCACTGGCCACGCAATTTTTGATACAAGCCAGGATGCCATTGGCTTTCTTGGCCACCTGAGCACACTGCTGGCTCATATTCAGGCGGCTGTCAGCCAACACTCCCAGGTCCTTCTCTGCCAGGCAGCTTTCCAGCCAGTCTTCCCCAAGCCTGTAGCGTTGCGTGGGGTTGCTGTGGCCCAAGTGCAGGACCTTGCACTTGGCCTTGTTAAACCTCATACAATTGACCTCAGCCCATCGATCCAGCCTGTCCAGGTCCCTCTGCAGAGCCTTCCTCCCCTCAAGCAGATCAACACTCCCGCACAACTTGGTGTCATCTGCAAACTTACTGAGGGTGCACTCAATCCCTTCATCCAGATCATTGATAAAGATGTTAAACAGAACTGGCCCCAACACAGAGCCCTGGGGAACACCGCTTGTGACCGGCCACCAACTAGAGTAAACTCCATTCACCACCACTCTTTGGGCCCAGCCGTCCAGCCAGTTCTTTACCCAGCAAAGAGTACACCCGTCCAAGCCATGAGCAGCCAGTTTCTCCAGGAGAATGCTATGGGAGACCGTGTCAAAGGCTTTACTGAAGTCTAGATAGACAACATCCACAGCCTTTCCCTCATCTACTAGGCAGGTCACCTTGTCATAGAAGGAGATCAGGTTGGTCACGCAGGACCTGCCTTTCCTAAACCCATGCTGGCTGGGCTTGATCCCTTGGTTATCCTCTATATGCCATGTGATAGCACTCAGGATGATCTGCTCCATCAGCTTCCCTAGTACTGAGGTCAGGCTGACAGGCCTGTAGTTCCCCAGGTCCTCCTTCTGGCCCTTCTTGTAGATGGGTGTCACATTTGCTAATCTCCAGTCAGCAGGGACCTCCCTAGTTAGCCAGAACTGCTGGTAAATGATGGAAAGGGGCTTGGTGAGCACATCTGCCAGTTCCTTCAGTACTCTTGGGTGGATCTCATCAGGCCCCATAGACTTGTGAGTGTCTAAGTGGTGCAGCAGGTCACTCACCATTTCCCCCTGGATTATGGGGGCTCCATTCTGGTTCCCGTCCCTATCTTCCAACTCCGGGGGCTGGGTACCCAGAGAACAATTGGCCTTGCTATTAAAGACTGAGGCAAAGAAGGCATTAAGTAGCTCAGCCTTTTCCTCATCCTTGATCACTGGGTTCCCTCCCCCTGTCTACTAGGGGCTGGAGATTCTCCTTAGCTCTCCTTTTGCTGCTAATGTATTTGAAGAAGTATTTTTTGTTGTCCTTTACAGCAGCAGACAGATTGAACTCTAGCTCAGCTTTGGCCCTTCTAATTTTCTCCCTGCACAGCCTTGCTACACCTTTGTAGTCCTCCTGAGTTGCCTGCCCCTTCTTCCAGAGGTTGTAGACTCTGCTCTTTTTCCTGAGTTCGAGCCAGAGCTCTCTATTCAGCCAGGCTGGTCTTCTTCCCCGCCAGCTCGTCTTTCGGCACCTGGGGACAGCCTGCTTTTGTGCCTTTAGGTCTTCCTCCTTAAAGAATGCCCAGGCTTCCTGGCCTCCTTTGCCCATTAGGGCTGCCTCCCAGGGGACTCTCTCGACCAGTCTCCTAAACAGGCCAAAGTCCGCCCTCCGGAAGTCTAAGGTGGCAGTTTTGCTGACCCCCCTCACCGCTTCTCCACGTATCAAAAACTCTATCATTTCGTGATCACTCTGCCCAAGATGGCCTCCAACCATCACATGGCTCACAAGTCCTTCTCTGTTCGTGAACAAGAGGTCCAGCGGGGCACCTTCCCTAGTTGGCTCACTCGCCAGCTGCGTCAGGAAGTTATCTGCCACACACTCCAGGAACCTCCTAGGCTGTTTCCTCTCTGCTGTATTGTATTTCCAGCAGACAATAATATAAGTATAATTCTCCTACAACTATAAAACAAGCAGCCAGGCCCCGTTTGCCCAGGGCTGTGTGTCGTAGCGGGCAGGAGGCCACGTGCACTTGCAGGAGCAGCCCATGGGTGCTGTGGACGGGGGCGCCCACAGCCATCGCCTGGCCGTGTATTTCGGTATGCACAGGGGCTCTACAGATGAGTGCGTCCAGCCCCTCCGCAGCGCCAGTTCAGAGGGCTGCGAGGCAGTATCGAGAGCCTCAAATGACTAACCCCGGCCGGAGGTTTTCTCTGTATTACACACAGCAGCACTCGTGCTCTGGCGGGCTTTAAAGCAGGGGACAGCATGAAGGCTGTGGTCACAGCAAGAGCCCCCAGAAACTCTGGCTCCCTGCCCTTCCCACACAGCCATCATGCTGCCAGCCCTGAGGGACACAGGCAGAAGAACAAGGGGTGCAGCAGTATGAACCCCGGAGGGTGAGCAGTCAGCCCCTCACCACTGATATTTGCAGTTGACCTGTGTTTGTTTTCTTCGTCACCTGCCACTTTCACTAGTCCTTAAGTGAAATATAAACAGCCTTGCCTAGTTTCTCCCGTAGAGACACGAACACCGCTGGGCTTCAGAGGCACGTTCAGGGCTCCCTTGCCTGTAGCCAGCACCCCCCACACCCTGGACACCCTGGGGGAGCTTGAGAGGGGACACGTCTCTGCAGGCAGGCAAGCAGGTATGCGTTCATACCAGTGTCCTGCTGGGGAAGCCTGTGCTGAGGTTGGTTTGTGTTAGGGTTTGCCAAATCTGGCAGCCCAGTAGAGATAAGGCTGCCACAGCTCTCACTCCCTGGGTCCAGCCAGCAGCGAGGCTGAGTGTGCATGCACGCAGTACATATATACATACACCCACAGTACATATACATATACACACACATATACACACAGTCAGCCATACAGATCAGCACAGGCAGAAAATACACAGTCCTCACACAAACAGCAGCAGTGGCCTCATCCTTTTCCCCACTCTGACTAATCAGGATGAAAGCCCATTAGCAGGAAATATATACATATATACACACAATATTGATTCCTTCAGTTGCTGGTCTTAGACATACAGTCTCTCCAGTCCGTCCTCCTGACTCCTGAGCCTTTTATCCTAGTTTCCAGCTGGCCTGGCTTGCTGTTTGCTAGCGATCGCACACACCAACATACGCACCTGCACCCCAGTCTCTCCAGCTGCTGCTGTCCTGGCACACTGGCTGCTGGGCCCCATGGTGTCCTTCTCGTCACTGGCACTCCGACCTCCGTACACATCCATGCACACTGAGCAGAGACCCTCACCAGGAAAATAGCTAAAGAGAGTTTAATATGCAGACAGGACATGCTGCAGTGATCAGGCACAGGGCATGGTCACTGGATCTGGATGCCAGACAGGCATCCAAGCAGTCCCTTTTGTCCCCTTTTACCTCTGTTTTCCCACATTGGTTCCTCCCCAAACCGCCTTGATCCCTCCCTTTCCCCCGGTTGCTCCTTCCCCCAGACATCCCACAGTAAGTCCTGTACAGCCTTAGAAGGCTCTTCCCAGCATCCCAAATGGAGCCCCATGTGCCCCAGGTGTATGACCACCTGCCCCCCCAGCAGTGTCCTCTCCCCCCCAGTGCCACCAGAGCTCATATGTTAAACACATAGATACTTGGAGCATTTGTTGCTTTTCATTTTCTTTCAGTTAGCTACAACCCTCTGGACAGGCTCCCACACTGACATTAACAGCTGTTAAATATTTTCACTGCAAGACTGCAAAAACAGTAAGTGGTAGCTCAGGGACCTGGTGACATCTTTTTCTTGTTAAATCATCTCTTCCTCATCCAGTGTTTAGGGATTCTTTGCTTTTTTAGTGTATGCAGGTTTTTTAGAACCTTAAAAGACTGATTTTTTTCAGTTGCATCTTCAGTATAGATGCAACAGATAACTCAGATCTGAGCAAGGAAGAAAGTTTATTCCCCTGAGACTACTTTTCCCTGCCAACATGCTCAGCTCCCTTCAAGGCTGGGGATGGGGAAAGAGCCCAGATTACCTTGTTTTTTACAGCATTTCTTCTCCTTTCACGGCATCTGCCCTGGGCAGGGAGGGAGCTGTGGTGGCTAGATCCACCAGCTCATGTGGAAATGCACAGCAGCGTTGGGGCACGGCTGCTGGGGTTCACCTGCATCCCATCCGCAGCCCCTCGAGAGGTGAAGTGAAGCCTCGCTGTCCCGGCTCTGCTTTGGGCAAACCCCCAGGCAGAGGGAGCCCCAGCCCCGCTCCCTTTATAGCTGGAGACGGCCTCAGCTGGCCCCGGGGACGCTCCCCTGCTGCGTTATGAGCTGAGCCTGTCTCCTGCCGCTGCAGCCCTTCCCTGCAGGTCCAGATTTCCTGCAGGTCCAGCTCTGAATGCTCTTTCCCAGCCCACAACATGCCAAACCTTAGTCCAGCTCTCCCATGTGGGGAGGTTTTTTCTCTTTGATCCTCTTCCCTGCAAAAAAAGGTTTGCACACAAAAAAAAAGACTTTTCAGAAAAAAAAAAAAAGTCTTCTTCTGCTTTTGTGTCCCAGTTCTGAGCAACCTTTAGTGCCAAGAATAATAATAAATCTGTATTTTTTCCCAGGAAAGGCTTTCTGCGCCACAGCTCGCCTGGGGATGCAGAGAGGGCCACAGCCGGTGGCAGCACTGCCCACCTCCCGCTGCCCCAGGTTCAGCAGCCCCAGGAGGAGGGTCAGACGTGTGTCCTGCCCCCTGTCCCTGGGCTGCCTGGGATGGGTCCCATGGAGGGGCAATGATCAGACAAGACACACCAAGCAATGACTTGACACGTGGATATATTTCCTTTGAAACTTGAGCAAGAAAAGTGCTTGCAAGCTATGAACACATGTCTGAACATGCTTAATGTGTCTGAACGGGGGTTAGCACCTAGCCAGGTCCCCACAGGGGCTTACCCAGAGCCTAGCTGCTTTCCCCACCACCCAGCCTGTGCCTTCAGCTTGTGCCGTCTCTCCCACGCATCGGCTGGGAGAGAGCCACCAGCGACATCCCTCGCTCTGGCCAGAGGAAGAGAAATCCGCTTTTCCCTTTGGACTGCAGTATCGGCAACAGGGCCAGGCTGGCATGACGTGGGCATGAGCGAAGAGCCAGCCCTTTCCACCGGCCCTGCCTCGGGGCGTTTGCCTCTTGCCCATGCTCCCCCCACCTACGTGGGGCAGGGAGCGACCCTCGGGAGAAGCACCTTTTTCTCCCCGGGGCAGCATCAGTGCCAACCACAGCGCAGGATGTCTCTCACTCGCCGTCTCCCCGTGACTCAACTAGGTCAACCGAAGGCAGGCAGCGAGCGAGCAAGGAGGCAGCCGTGGTGCAAGCGGGGGTTTCTCTTCTCTTAATGCCACAGGCTCTCATCAGTTTGGGACATTTTCCAGCCCTGATTTGAAGATGGGAGTGATGGGAAACCTGTCCACACTTAGGTCCACTCTTGCACATACCCTTGGCAGCTCCCTGTGGGTGCCGAAACCCGCCTGAGCCCACTGGCTTGCCAGGCTGGGGCGCTTGGCCGGGCAGGCTGGGACAGAGGGGAAAGCAGGCAACTGCCTCCAAGCTGGTGCCCCATCCTGCTTTGATGGTGGAGTATGGAGGTACCTGTAAGAGACCTAGCTGTGAGGTGCCATCAATGGTTTGTGTGATGCTTTGCCAGGTTTCATGCCTGCTTTGCCATCTTTCAGGCAAAGTTTCTCCCAGTCATTTTTCTATTTCCTCTGCTAATTTCTCTGTGGTTGTGTTACTCCTGGCAGGCTTGGCACCATAATTGTGCTAATGGATAAATAATATTTGTGGTTATGACTCATCAGTTGCACCATTACTGTCTACAAAATCAGTGTAGATCTGGGTAGAGACGCTGGTTAGTGCTGGAAAATAAAGCCCCTGTGCCTTTAAGTGGCACCCACACTTGTCTCAAGGTTGTGACGTAGGAGCCCTGCCTGGTGGGCCCCCCTCTCCCACGGTGACACTGGAGTGAAGGGGGGACTTTTTAAAGCCACTGTCCCCATGGCATTTCATCAAGCCGGAGCTTCACCAAGCAGGAGCATTTGAAGAGCTGCCTTTTGATCCACTTCATTTTCCAGCATTTGCTTGATAAGCGTTTGTTGCAGTTTAACTGTAAAGAAATCAGCATTTTTGCTGGAAAAAGACTTCTGGTATTTGGTGGCTGAAGAAAAAAAAGAAAAAAAAAATCCCAGAGAAGTTCAGCTGATAACGTGGTGGAGTCATCTGCGTAGTGCTGGGAGCGGGCGCAGTCATGTCTCTCCACCCAGCGATATCATCAATACTGCTATGACTTGTGCAGAATATAAGATGGAAAAAACGAAAGTGCTTGAGTCAGCTGGAAATTTTCAGGTGGAGTGTGTGTCTGCAGGCAGCGCTGCTGCCTCCCGGGAGCCCACCACGACCGGCAGCCTCAGCCACGCAACGGCCCCTCTCTGAGAGCCACACTTGGGTGCAAAAGCTCCGCTGCTAGCCAGAGAGAGCCCCAGCCTCGGCACGGTGACCCCCAGATGGAGACAGCAGAGGTGGAGGGGCTGCTCCAGCCTCTGAAGTGGAGACGGCTGGTTCTCCTTCAGCCACGTGTCCTGCTGAAACGAGGGCCGGGGCATTTGTGGGGCTGCTCGAGAGGCAGATGCAGGGCAGGAGCTTTGGCGATCTCCGGCTAACTCCGGTTGCAGGTAGCTAAATGAATGCTCCTCTGCAGAGCTCCCTGTACCTTCTCACTGAAATTATTGACCCAGGCTGACTTAGACACATAGTAGGAGCCTGGGAGCCCCTATGCCTGATGTCCCAAGGCTGGGGCAGCGTTGCTCCCCTAAGGCAAACACCCCAGAGCTAGTGGGTGCCGGCTGGTCCCTGTTGTCTCAGCATGGAATCCCTCAAGCTGAGCAGGGGTTTTTGATGCTGGGAATTGTGGGCTGGTGGCACTTCTCCACCCCATGCAGAGCCCTGTGTAGGCTTTTAATAATACGGTATGTATGTAGTCAAACACCAGGTAAAAATGCACTAAAGGCTGTGAGTGTCCCAGGGTCAATCCAACGCTTGCATCCCCAAGACTTTTGTAACTCTCCTAGACATCTTTAAAGATGAAAAACCAAAACCCCAGCTGCCAGAGGCTGACAGGCTTCTGGGGTGGAGAGTTTCTCTCACTGCTGGACACTAGGTCCTTGAGAGGAGCACTGTCTGAAAAGCAGGGACACAGCTTTGTCCCCGGGCTGCCATCCTCCATCCTGCCCTCGCTGCAGGAGTCGCTTGAGGGCAGCTCCAAAGCCTGGCTAGAAACCCGAGTACTGCCCTGAGGCCCCAGAAAGGAGCCAAGCAGCCAAGAGCTGCATGCCTGTGCCCAGCTGGAGCTGCCTCAGAGGTTCAGAGAGCCAAGAGCACCCAAGCCACAGCTCTCTGGCACCGCAGGCAGCTGGTGTGCCCCAAACTGCAAATTGCTTGGGCAGATCTTGTTTTCGAGCAGTCTTTGCCTTCAGAGGGAACGCCGGTCCCTCTGTCTCCATTTGAGAGCTGTAGGGAGGAAAACAAGCTGGTTTCCTCGCCAGGCAGTTTTGCTATGCTGTTAAGAAGCAGGGAGGAATTTCCCTGGACCCATAACCCCCAAAAGCGATGCCCCAAAAGCAAGAGATAGCTGTGGCAGGGGAAACCTGGAGAGAGCCCTGTGACCTGCGTCCCATCCATCTCAGCACGAGCTGGCAGTGCGGCAATGCCAAGCCCACTACAACCACTGCCCAGCTCCCCCTCCCCTCCCCACCGGTACAGGTTTTCATGCTTCTTTTAGACCTCTATTCAATCTGATGCCTTCTGGGCTCAAAAAATCTCTTGGCAATCCACTGGCCATCAGTTAATCCAGTGGATGATCAGTTTAAGCAAACTTAATCACTGCTAAATGTCACAACACATTACCCGTCATTGGGAAACCTTGGTCAAGGGAGGGCTGGATGGCTTGCAGGGCTGCCTGCCTGCCTGCGTCTTTCCCCTTGCCCAAAATCAGCCCCGGCACAAGCTGCTAAATATTGGGATCCCGTTCTCAGCTTAACTCACCTTCTGGTGACTGCCTCCTTGAGGGGGTGTGATTTGCTCCAAGAGGCCATGTGGGAGGAATGGAGGGAATAAAGTTATTAAGTTGGATTTCAGACTACTGGGAGCAGGGAAGCTAATGGATGGGAACTACCATTTGGGAAGCCAGCTCACTTATAGCAGATATCTGCAGTAATGATTTAAGCCCCTAAGAGTGCAGCTTTTCACCACTCTCTTATGTGGTGAAAAGCTGGTGCTTATGTACGCCATCGTTTGGTGTTAGGCCACATGGCCTGCTTGGCACCGACTCCAAGAGAAATGAGTTTGCATTTCTCAGGTTTCCTGTGGGTTTCTGCAACATTAATTCCTTTGACATACTGGATCTGAAGTTTCTCTGCGACTCACACTCTCATTTACAGCAAGCAAGTTGTCCAAGAGAGGATAAACCACAGGAAATGAGCACATGGAGAGGGTGGTGGGATGGCAACTGCCCTGTCACGCATCTGCCTGGCAAGGTCTGCTATGGACCATAGTCATGGAGGTCAGATCAGCGAAGGTGCTTCGAGCACAGCCTGGTGTAAATACCCCTTCCCACACACTCCTCATGTTCCTGGAAGCAGTGTCATGTTCCCGTATCAGCGGTGACTGTTTGCACATGGTGCAAAGCCCTAACCAGCAGCAAGGGGCTGGGGACCACACTGTACTGTTGTGCTGAAATTGTGCCTCTCGTCAGGCTTTTACGTGGGTTTCTTTTCTTTTCCTATTTGACAAGATCCTCCCCACCGTAACGTACATCTTGTCCTTGGAGTTGTCTATGGGAGTCAATAAAATGATCCATTAAGAGTCATTACATGTTGGGGGTTTTTTTTTAAATGAAATAATTTGCAACCACATCCGCTGTGGTGCCTAGCATGTGCCTCGGGGCAGGCAGTGGTCTCAGGCTGTGAGATGGGGACACAGGCTGGAGCTGTTCTCACTGTCATCCGTCCTCCTTGGCAGTGTGCTGCCTGGAGCAGTGCCAGCCCAGGGCTCCAGCCCCCCACCTGTGTGCAGGGCGCTTGGAGAAGCTTTCAGCTGCCCGTAGCATCCCCTTTTCAGCCCACTTCCCCAGGCATCCCCGCCGTCACTGCCAGCTCTCCACCTGCATGCAGATGCACCGAGGTCCTGGTGGGCTCCAGAGATGGGCTGCAAGAGCGGGCCAAGAGGAATCCCCCCATTATCTCACTGGTACTTGCATCATGGCTTCATCAGGCTTTGGAGGAGTGTTTCCCACTGTGTGTGGCTGCCCAGGGGCCATGTGGGCACCCACTGAGGGCTGGCCGTGGCCTCGGCTGGGCTGGCCAGGGGCTGTAGTGATGTATCTCCTCTGCTCCGTGGTTCTCTGACTCACCGAGATGAGACTGAACCAAAGCACTCACAAAAACTCTACAGGAAGAAGCAAGCAAAGATCGAGATCTCGTTTACCCAGACACCACCAAGTCCTCTGTTTTTTCACGGACACGTAATTCACTGGGCCCAGCCCACAACAAGCGGAAAAGCAGCATCCTCATGCGGAGTGAGACCCTGGAACCCCTCCCCAGGCGAGCTCTTAGCCGGGGGCCGGTGGGAACCAGGACGTGCCAAGGACACGTATCAGCCTTTGTGCTCAAAGAGCTATGGGCTTCTGCCTGGTGATCCCAGGAAGGAATTAGACTTTAGATGATGTGCTTTAAATAGAAAACTCACTTCTGAAGTGAGCAGAAAACCACAGATAAGGATGGCACAAAGATGTGGCTAAACTGCCGAGGAATTCCCCTGACAGAGTGAGCTGTGGCAGCAGCCCCAGCCCTCCCCGATCTCTCCACTGGCCCCCAGCCTCAGCCTCCGCCGGCCCCACGCAGCCACCACGGATTAGCCGAGACGCAAGGGGATTTCTGAAAGACCCAACGCAGTGCACGGAGACACTCCCGCAGCAGCGCACCACGGGCTGATCCTGCACCTGGCCCACGGCACCACGGCCATTTGTTTGCACAGAGTCAGCGATGGGTCCCGCAGCACCCACCTGGCAAGTCGTGCGCAATGGAAAGGGGACATTGGCCCTGGCTCCCAGCCATACGCTGGCATCCATGGGGGCTGGAAGGAGATGTAATGTGGCATCCGCATCCAGAGGGCTGTTTTCTGGCAGTCATGCTCAGCCTGTATAGCCCAGTATTTCCCCAGCTGTTAAGTGAAGGCAATGGGGTGGCTGCTGCGTGATGCTCCCTACCTCTCCCTTTGTGGCCCGCTGTGGTGTGCGCTCGGCTTGGGCTGGGCTCCCTGCAGCTTCCCTGGCCCCTGCGGCTCTGGATTTGGTAGCAATGCCAAATGGGGCTGCTACGCCCCTCCCCGGGATTTTTTGGGTCAATACAGCTGCGAAGCACTGCCCAGCTGCCAGGAGCCCCTGTGAGACTGCAGCTGCGAGCAAGAGCGGCATTGGCCTGGCCGAGGCCTGCGCCTCTAGTAACACACCCGCTCCGGAGGGACAGGCTGAGCCCCATCTCCCAGCTAGGCAGCGCAGCAAAAGGGGGCTTTTGGAACCCCCATCTGTGCCACAGGAGGACGGCCGCTGCTCCCCAGCCCCCCGTGAGCCCCCCGAGAGGCATGGAGAGTGGCCGCAGCCTTTTCCTGCGTGGCTGCCAGCAGATGCAGTTCTTCCTGCTCTCCCAGCCACGCTGTAACACTGGATTTCTCCAGACTTTAAACAAGCTGGGGAGCAGCATGGGCCTACCCCACTGTAGGAGGCAGCACAAGGCAGGCAGCACGGTTACTCTGGCCCAAGGGAGCAAACGTGCCTCAGACATGCCCCAGACATGCCTCCACGCTCTGCTCTTTAAAAGAAATCCTTAGCACTTCTCTCCCTCCCCAGTTTTGGTTTGAAAAGCAGCTACAGCTCCTCTTGCCTGTGACGCGGACAGGAAACACGGACCCGTGACCAGGGCATGCTCGTGCCTCAGGGCGCCAGGCTTGGAGGCACGGGGCACGTGGTGCCCTCACTGCCCAGCCATGGCGTGAGCCTGGCTCACCGACATTGGCCCGGCAGAGAGGGGAGCATGAGACTGAGGACACGTTTCTGCAGGGACTGGAAATTTTGTTCTTATAAAAAACTGTGATGGCCAGGGTCATCCCAGCTGTTTCAGCTCCGCCGCTGGCTAGGGACCACTTTTTTCCCTGTGGTTTCCATTTTCAGAAAACATTAACAAATAACCTATCAAAAGCCCAGAAAGCAGAAGCCATGACTAATGATCTTTGAGCTTCCTCCAAGTTTAATAGAGCAATGAACAATTACAGGAATAGAAATGAGACCAGGCAGCGAGTGAGCAGTC
Organism: Mycteria americana; assembly: GCF_035582795.1. Taxonomy (NCBI): domain Eukaryota; kingdom Metazoa; phylum Chordata; class Aves; order Ciconiiformes; family Ciconiidae; genus Mycteria; species Mycteria americana. The sequence goes on from NC_134371.1 coordinate 41,665,321, forward strand.
GCCGGGAGTGCCAAGCAGCTCCTCCATCGCCTGGACAATCTAGTATTTGGGCAGCCAGGCCCATGCTTCTATTTTTCCATATTCCCTTTTACTAGTAGCGAAAGCGATAGCCATTAAGTGCCTGGGGGAGCAGAAGCGTTAGGGACACCAGGAAGGTACAGTGTGCCCTTGCTGCAATGCCAGCAAAGGCACCCATGGGAGCCATGCTCTGCCTGCTCCTCTCCTGGTCTCCAGCGATGCCTCAGGACCATGGAGGACATGCTTCCACAGTGGTGGGTCCATGCCTGGCCTGGCACCCCCTGCCTCGATGGTGGGGCCAAAGCCCTGGGGTAGACCACGAGCACCTCTGAGCTCACGCGAGAAGCTTCAGAAAGGGGAACCGACAGCTTATTCCCACAGCACACGCAGAAGCACAGCTGTGGTTAAGCACCAGCTCTGAGGTATTGCTCATTTGCATCATGCGCTTACCTCAGCTGCTTTGATGTCGCACGTGAGGTTATGGTGCCTGGGGTGCCTTGCGCTCCCATTTACCCCAGGAGGACAGGTATGCCCATGCTACTCTCTGGTGAACACGACCACCATCCAGGCAGCCTGGTTGGTTGCAGGCTTGTCCCTGCTCCCTCCCTGTCCCCACTGTGGCCAGTTGAGTTAGCAGCAGCGTAGCACGCAGGGGACCTGGCCCCATTCGCCCATCACCGCCTTCCCGGGAGCCAGCGAGGTCTTGGGGAGGGAGGCTGCAGACTGGGAAGGCACCTGTGCCTCTTTAGGCACTGGGGAGGCTGTTCCTTCCTCAGCTTACACCTTCATGTCATTGCTGCAAGATGGGGCATTGTCCCTGTGTGCTACACGGTCAGTGCCACCCCCTAGCAGCCCCTGTACCATCAGAGGCAAGCTTGCGAAAGGCACCTCTCAGAGCTTGCCCAGCATGACGGTGAGGGGGGCTCGGGCTGCTCAGACCTGGCAGCACACGGGATGAAGAAGGAGCCACCAGCCAAGGGGCTCCTTGGGTGACCGCAGCACATGAGGGCAAGGCAGGGCCGGGGAGGGGGGGTGATGCCAGTGATGCCGATACATCTCTGGGATGAGAGACAGAGCTGACCTCAGTGGGCCCCCAAACAGCCCCCAGACTGGGGGTTCGGCCCTCGGGAATCACTGCAGATGCCATTAGGTACAAGCCAGCCCCACCAGCTGCTTACTGGTACTTAAAGGTGTGATCTCCAGATGGCTGTGGCCGCATTAATGATGCTCTTCAGCCTTTGTTTGCTTTATTTCTTTTTTTCTTTTTGGCTGCGGATGCAGAGGTTTAGTTTTAATGGGATCCGCTGTGTGCAGGGGACAGCACATCCCTTGAGCATCAAGGTGGAGGAGGCCAGTTTAGATGATCTTGTTCTCTACAACATCAAAGCTGCAAATGTATCCACCACTTGCACACCAAGTCCTTGGGAGCTGGAAATAGGTGACTGGAGTGAGCTCAGCAGAGAACAGCCAGGCTGAGCAAATAGTCTACAAAAGACAGCACCTTGAGAGCAGCAGCTCCTGGCATGAGCACAGTTGCTGTTCATCACCAGCAGCTGGCAACCAGCAGCGGCTGGGCTGTGCTCAGGTGGTTGGTGTGTGTGTGTGTGTGCACGCTACCAGGTGTTTGTCTTTGCCTCTTTTGGTTTTTTCCACCCGTGGGCGTCCTGAAGACTCAAATAATGCAAATAATTCCCCTCACTGTCCAAGTGGGGTGAAGGGAGCTAGAGCCCACAGAAATCGCAGGGAGCACACGAGGCCAGAGGGTGCAACTGCCCCGCCAGACACCAATGTGTCCCTCTGGCACCAGCTGGCAGAGCCTGCACCTGCTGCATGAGGCTGGCCTGAGGAATCTCAGCTGAAACAGAAAAAAAACCCAAACCCACCCTAAATCAAGCCCTGCATGTTGTATTTTACTGGGAAGCTCCAGGAAAAGGCAGGAGAGCTGTTCGGGGGTGGGGGGGTGGGGGGGGTGGGGTGTGTGAAGCCTTGGCAGTGGTGATGGGTTTCCCAGCCATCCCCACTCCCTTCAGGGGGGCTCACAGTGCCAGGAAACCACAGGAGCTGCTGCACAACCACATGCCACTCCCTGCATCCAGCCAGCTGAGCAAAGGCTGCCCCAAAAAGCCTTTTGGGGTTTAGAGACAAGGTTCTACCATTTCTTCCTGTCTACTTCCCAGATTGGCTTTTTCAACAGTCTTAGTTAAAAAAAAAAAAGGCAGGGGGAATATTCCCACCCTCCTGTTCTCTCCCCTTCTGCCCCAGCTCTCAAGCTCCCCACGTTTTTCCCTTGGGAACATGGATGCTGAAGACTACGGGGTTGCACCGGCTGTTTTGGAAACAGGATGCCTGTGCTCGGGTACGGTGCAAGCTCTGCTTGACTGCGTCAGCATTGCTGACTTTCGCAGCCGGCAGGAGTGAAACTGAGAAAGCTGAAGTGGAGGGATAACACAGCCAGCATATGAACAGCCCCAGGACGTACGGCTCAGCCGCGCATGGGGGCGTGGGGACAAGTGACAGCACCCCGTTGCTATTCAAATGTGGGTCAGCGAAGGGAGACATGCCTTGGCAAGGCAAAGGGCGGGGGGGCGCAGGCTGCCCCCTGCGGGGCCTTATACCCCAGCTATGCTGGCAAGAGCCCACGGCTGCAGGCGGATGGGAGGCAGGAGCTAGCGAGTAGCAGCCAGCTGGCACAGGCACAGCAGCAGGAGCGTGGGGAGCAGGGCCACACAGAGCCTGCCCATGTTGCTGCCCTAGGGGCAAGGACACAGCTGTTTGACTAGCTGCTAACATGATTTATGACTCGCTGCATCAGTGGGTACAAGCTGGTTTTGGGCAGGAGAGTAAATACTTGATTTTTTTTGCTCCAAGGGCTTTTTTTCCCCCCCTTTTTTCAGCACCGCCAATATCAAGAGTTTTCTGAACTGCAGCTGCTGACCCCCAGGATGGCTCCCAGGGCTGTGTGCAGTGCCTGTGGCAGCTCTGGAAGGGACACCAAGCCAAGCTCTGCCCTGTCCCTGGCTCAGGGACAGACACACACTTTGCCTCCATCCTCTCCTGATGGACAGTCCTGGCAGAACAAGGGCCACCACGCTGCGTGGCATCTGCTGCCTATGATGGAGGTCCACCCCCTGCTCTCATGCATCCCTTGCTTGCAGGCTCCAGGGAAAGCCAGAGAGTCCAGCTGGGACATTTTGCAGGGTAGGAGGAATTCATACAGGTGAATCTCTAACACCTGAGAAAGGAGAAAAACCTGCTAATGCCCCTGCAGCACCAGCTCTGACGGCTTGCACCCAAACAGCAAGGCTGCACCTCCACCAAGTGCTCCCAGGACATGGGAACAAAGCTGACAGACAGTCATGCTCTTGCTCCCCCTTTTCCTGTCTTTAAGGAGCACAGTAAAGAGTGGATGAGGACAGAGGGGAAGCTGGTGGATAAGCATCATTCTGAAGCCATTTATTATGGAGTTATTCATTAACTCTATTTATATTAGAGTTAAGAAAATAGATTTGACAACTTGGAACAATCTTCTGGTGAATATTTTGGAGAGGTAGAGGCAGACGCAAAAATAAAGCGGGCTGAGCTGCCTTGTGATTTCTTTCTGGTAGGAAAATAGCATTTTACTGAGAAATGAAAGTTTCAGTGGAAAAATGTCTCAAATCTTTGCTTTTCCCTAGAGCAACAGAGAGTACCCACTACCATCAGCATTTCATATAGTCTAATAACAAAATATTAATATCATCAAGTCTACAGTTCACAGAAGGGCTTTGCACCAACCTCCTCTAGTACAGACAAGCACTTGCTGATGGCTCTGCCAAACCCTGTCTGGAGCATCTGCTTCCAAGATATAAATAAAACCATCTGAGAGACTGTTCCCTTCAGTGTCTTTACTGCTGCAGTCCAGCCCACACTGAAATGGGAAGACCTAAAGGAGGCTTTTCTGTAGTTAGCTATGGCAGGATGACATCAAGAACTGCGCAGGAACACTACTCAGCCAGGGCCAAACCACCTCCTGGGAGGTGAAGCTGGCCAGCTGTGCATGTGGAGGGAGGAGTAAGGAAGGAAAAGGGGAACGGGCCTTCACCTGCATGTACCACTGCCAGGACTTTGACAGGAGCACTGCTTCCCCACTCCAAAACAAGGTCTAAAAACCTTCAAAGGGTTTAAAGAGGGTATGGGCTGCTCCATGGCAAGGCCAGCAGCCCTTCCTGTGAGACAAAAGCAACCCCAGCTCCTTCTCTTTCTTCTTATCGAAGTAGAGTTTCAGAAGCGGCTGTCACTGCACAGAAACAGATATCTGATTGTAGGAGCTTTTAAATTTAACAAAGACATAATCAAACTCATCAACGGGAAACTGGTTTCAGAAATTCAAATGAAAACAATACTTTTTAATGATAACTAACACCACACTCCCAGCAAGGCAGTGACTAAGCTGATGCCTGCCACCATTCTGAGGGAGCTCTCTTCAGAGACAATTCCTCTGGGGCTTACCCAGGCACCAGATCCAGATGGAGCAGAGCAAGCTGCCTAGCACCCTCCCACCCAGGCATCCGGCCCTGATCCCAGGCACAGCTCCCCAGCAGCTGGCCCCACAGGGCAAGGGTAAGGGCCAGATGTGTGGCAAGGGGTCTGCTCGCAGGCTGTGCGATGGGAATGGCTCCAGTAGGCACACCTGAACTGGCAAGGGGGCCACGAACACTCACTGCAGTGGCAGTTTCAAGTTCTCTTCCACACACTGTACCCATTGCAGGGAGGTCAAGGCTCTGAGCAGAGCTCCAGGAGCAGCCTGTACCGCTCAAATGCAGGAACTTTTTGCCCTCACTTAAATGGCCCTCAGGCAGAACAAGAGCCCAAAGTCTAGGCCTCCAGTACTCCACCCAAGCATCCTCAGACTGGGGATAGTCTGCAGTCATAAGACCCCCATCAGCCAGATGTTAACTGAAGACACAAACTCATTTCCTGGCAAGATGAATCAAAAGTGCTACAAAAAACTTCACTTGGATGCACGTCTTGGTGAAAAATTATTCTTACGCGAGTTTTCTGTCCAGTTATAACTTGATGCTACCTCCACCTTTTGTGATCTAGAAAAAAAAAGGAAATTAATCATCTACTCAGGACCTTGGACCATAATCAAACTCAGGGCTGGAGGCGGGTTACAGCAGCAGCTGCATGGTGGCCAGCAGCCTGCACTTGATGCAAAAGAAATCTGCACCATGTTCCTGTCATTGCTACACAACCCCACCTGGAGCTGTGTCTGCATAGGGGATGCCCCAGACCACTTAACAGGGCTCCTCAGAAGATGCAAAGTCTTGGAGGCAGCTGAAGTGCCCTGATCTCCATGTGAGCTAAGGTCCCTACACCTGAAAGGCAGATACTAGTGTTTGTGCCCTGACTTTGGACACTTCATTAACTGTTTGCTGCTGTGCAAACAAGCCTGGGGTGTGCCGAGCAGATGACAGTCCCTTCAGCCCACAGTGTCTGGACCATACAGAGCTGTGCTTGCCTCAAGGTTTGGTAAATAGTGACCTGAGAGACACAAAGGGTGCACCTGCCTGACACTGCCTGGCGTCCTGGCCTGCCCCAGGCTACAGCCACAGCTACACATGAAGTCTTTTTCTGCAGTAACTGCGAGGCAGGCTGGTGAATTCTTCCTCTCCTCCTGCCAACCAGACCACACCAGTAACCACACTGGTG